>NW_020664725.1:16468744-16492314 GCF_002925995.2 Terrapene triunguis | reverse complement strand
GCCGGGTTCTGAGGGCCTGCCCCTCTGCAGGGTCCCGGAGCCGGGTTGTGGGGGCCTGCCCCTCTGCAGGGTCTCGGAGCCGGGTTGTGGGGGCCTGCCCCTCTGCAGGGTCTCGGAGCCTGGGCTCCCCCCCGAGACTAAAGTCTGCACTGCAGTTTTATAGCCCGAGTCAGCTGCCCTGGGCTCTGAGGCTCGGTATCTGTAAAGCTGGTTTTGATGCCAGGGGCTCATCTGATCTATTAATTCATTTTGGTTCAGGTGGTTTTGGATACATTGAACGCTGCGCCTGTCAGTACCCAGGTAGTAAAGCCTTTAAAATGTGAACCCAGCCAGGGCGTGTGCTTACCTGTGCTCCATCGCCTGTGATGTTCACCCAGGTACTCAGGGCTTGCCAGGTTCGCCCGGGGGAGCGGGGGGGGGACAAGTGGGGCAATTTGCCCCGGGCCCCGCAGGGGCCCCCATGAGAGTTTTTCGGGGCCCCTGGAGCGGGGTCCTTCACTCGCTCCGGGGGCCCCGGAAAACTCTCGCGGAAGAAGCTCCGGGTCTTCGGCGGCAGTTCGACGGCAGGGGACCCGCCGCCGAAGTGCCCTGAAGACCCGTAGCGGGGGGTCCTTCCGCCCTGGGACCCACTGCCGAAGACCCCAGGCCCCCTGAATCCTCTGGGTGGCCCTGGTGCTCGCGAGGAGTTCACAAGGACTCATTGTGAACACAAACTGGTGCCTGTCACCAGGCAAGTGTTCAAATCATGATGCACAGTCCAAAAATAAAAAGCAAATGTCTAGCCAGAGATACCAAAGCTCAAAAAGTGAGCTCTGTGTGTGGTCCCAGCCGGGCCATTTGAGCACAGAGCTAATGGTGTATTGCACAGCCTCACGCTCGAAAGCAAAAACTTTAGCTCCACCGACAGCACTACAAAACACTGTTAATAAAACTCTGATAAGAAATAGAGCCTGCCAGTCAGCCCAGGAATTGTTTACCCTGGTAATGACACCAGTCCATGGTGCTTGTGCCCTATACTAACGTCCTAACAGCAGCTAGCCCTGTCCATCTTCCAAGAGCTCTCTGCATGGTGCGGGGAAAGCAATAGCGCTGTTTTACAGAGGGAGTGACTGAGGCTCAGAGGATGGCCACGGAGGGTGTCCGTGTAAGGGCTGGGATTAGAGACCTGGAGTTCCTGCGTGGCTCATGCTTCTGTGCTCTCCCTACCAGGCCACACTGCTCCGGGCAAGCCGGCTAGGCCTCAGATGGGGCAGAGAGAATTGTGCGTGGTCCTGTGCTGGGTGGTTCCTGCAGGGACCTGCAGCAGTTGCTCGGGCTGCGGGAGGACTGTCCTGGGTAGCAGGAGGCACATGAAGGCTGAGTGTGGGTGCTGAAGGGAGGTCACACCCTTCCTGCTAGCTAGAGGGAGGCAGCGGCGAGGGCAGCTCCCAGCTGGTAATTCAGATGGAGTCTGGAATTGATTCCCATGCTCCCTTCTTTCGTTAAGGAATCTACCATGAGACAAGGCGAGTCAAAGGGGCTGTTTGGCTGCCCACTGTCCTTCCCCAACTTGCACAGCCGCCCTAGGCAGAGCAAACCATGCTACAGAGCGAGCGCCCTGCCTGGGAAGAATCTCCATTTACAATTTGATCCAAATGGGGAGGCAGGAAGTGGGCAGGGGGGAGCTATGCGCCAGCTCACAGGATGTTTAAATGAGGGAGGGCCAGCCCTAGGCTGAGTTTCTGAGGAGCAGTTGCAGGTGGCAAGCTGGAAATGGAAACCAGGCTTCCAGCAGAGAGGTGTGAGATCTTGCCCGCGCAGGTGTGTGCAGTTCCTAGGAGTGGGTTCCCATGAATTCCCATGTCCCGCTCACTGAAAAGCGACCGAGCTGCTGCTTTGTTGGCAGAGGCAGGTCGGATCTGTGAGGGGCGACCTACAGGTTCTCACGGGGCCATTAGTACGTGGGATGTTCCTCAGGCTGTAGGCCAACTGGGCCCAATAGGGCATCACAGCGCCTGCTGCCTTTGGGTGGCGCTTCCACCGTGCCACACGGGTGGCCTGGGAAAACATCCATAGTAGAGCCAGAGTGGTTTGGAAAGGCAGAGAAGGAAGGGTGAGATCTGCTGACTCCAGTGCTTTTAACCCAATCCGTATGCACAAAGGGAGCTGCCCATCTTTCCACTGCGGATGTATGTCCTGTGCTTCCCACGGGGGGCAGGCAATGGCCATGAGTGTATCATGTTGCTTGGCGTTTATATGGGGGCAAGGAACACACAAGGGCAGCGTGGTTTTTGCCATTTGGCGGCCACACTGAAGTCACTGGGGCAGTCCCCATGCACCTGCTGGCCAGCCCTATGTGCTAAGGTAGCTGAGCCTCAAAGCAGGGTGTTCACAGGCCATGTGACTGTGTTACTCATTGTATTGTGGGAGAGCCTAGAGGCCCCGTCATGGCCCAGGACCCCATGGTGCTAAGTGCAGAACAGACCCAGAACAAAAAGACAGTCCCTGCCCCCAGGAATATGCAACCTAAGGAGCTGGTGCCGCTCCCCGTCTCTAACACTCAGCTCGTCTCAGCCAGCTACGGGTCCATGCAGCTCTTCAGGGTGAGCAGCCTGAGTTGCCAGGACCTCCCCGTGATGTGGCGTGGCCTGGCTGGCCCTTGTCCTAACCCTCATGTCAGGTCGTATTTAAGGTGCGTGTAGAGCTGGGAGGGCCATTCCATTTGCTGGAGTCCCCCAGGGCTAGGGAGGAGAGAGGGTTTGATTTATAGGCCTGCCATGCATTCCCGTCCCACCTGAGGAGAGCGCGTCACATTGATGGATCTTCCTCATTTTCATCGGGATTCACACGCCAGGGCAGGCAGCATGGAGGGGGAAGGGGGCTATACTCCAGCTGGGCTCTGGAGATGGAATACATTCACTCAGACAGCAACCAGGGGCCCGGTGCAGGGGCTGGAGCAGCATGGGCAGGGCTGGGCTGAGCTTTTCGTTTTATACCCCAAACCAGTCCCGAGCCAGCTGAGCCCGACCCTCCTTGTTCCGCGTTTGCTGTGGTGTCACCAGCCTTGCCATGGGACAAAAATCTCCAAAGGGATCCGCCTGTGAACAGCTAGGGCTGCTGCAGCACTTCACAGCGTAAGCTAAACCTGCCTTAGGTGGCACGTGACCAGGATTCATCCCCGAATTTGGTCCACTGGTTGGATCATTAGCTCAGGATGGTCCTTTTAAAGAGCTGCCTTGGCCTAGGAGTGCAGGGAAGGATTGTTGCATACAGCTCAATCTGACCTGTCCTTCCATACCCTGTTAACGGGCTGTCAGAGGACACGGTCAAGCTCTAAATGTTATTGAAACTGTTCCCTTGTTCCCCCTGGTAACAGCACCCTGCAGACTGTTAACGCTGGACAGACTGAAACACTGAACTGGCTTTTCATTCCTGATTCAGATTGTTCAGGGTTCCTTTCCCGCCCTGTTTCATCTGGGACGGGTACTTTCGCTGTTTGGTTCTCAGGCTGTCACCCCAGTACAATGTGGTAGGAGCCAAACTGCAAACTTGGCAGGGAATATTTAAATAACAAGCGCGCCACGTCCTCAGCAGGTGTAAATCACCGAGCTACTAGCTGAGGATCTGGCTCCGTGACTTCAATAAACAATGACAGAAGCTTCGGTCTTCATTCCCAGTTTGATTTGTGAAATCTCCCGCACCTCCCACTCCCCAGCGGCCTCCCCCCTGTTCTCGTCACAGAGACCTACATTTTAGACTCCAGTTCCCTGAGAGCATCCCGTCAGCTCCTGCTAGGAAATGCTCTTAATGCTAGACGATTTGCTGCTGTTTTGCTGGAGCTCAGAGTAACAGCAGCCGCGGCGGGAAGCTGTTTGAATGCAGGTGTTATTGGAGAGCAGAGCCTTGTACATGATGTGAGTACATGGACTGATTTGTCAGTGCGGTGACACGTTTAAGGTTCCCGAGTACTCAGGGAGGTTGCCGACGTAAGAGCTTAGGAGGCTGCGTTGTGGTGTTTTGTGGTGCAGGGCCTCAGCCCTGTGGCTGCGGGGGTGAATTGTGCCATGGCTAGAAAGCAGGGAAGGAGGTGGCACTTGGGGAATAGACTCTGCACCAAGCTTTGCTTGGAGACGATAGATTTTGACTACTGCAGTTCAGAGTCTGTTGTGAGGGGTGTTGCAGAGGCAACTGTGAAGTAGGTTTGTCTGGGTTCATGTCTCCAAGTCCCCCTCTGCTGAAGTGCAGAAAGTCTCTTGTCTTCCCCTAAGTGCCCACGTTCCACCCTTCTCCCACGTGGTGTTTGCACCTTCTTCCATGCTGCCCCTTAGGTTTGGGGCTGGCTCACTTGCCTTGGGAACCAAGGTGATGATTCTCCTCCTTCAGATCCTTCCCAAGAGACGCTTCTTCCACAAAACCTTTCGGTCCCGATCTCCCTCGGCCTCCCTGGAGCTTGCACCCTGACTCAGGCTCCAGCGCGTGTCAGCCGTGTTCTCAGCCCATGTGCTCTGTAGTGCCAGGGGCAGTGGAGCTGCTAAATGCAGAACATGCAACAGCACTAACATTCCTTGGGGCAGGAAGGATGGGCCCATAGCGAGGGCCTGAGGTGAGGATGCAAGAGACACAAGTTTAATTCCCTGCTCAGCCACAGAGTCTCTGTATGACCTTGGGCATGTCCCTCAATCTCTGTGTCTCTGTTCCCAACGGGGAAAACAACACTGCCCTACACTTACAGGGTGCAGTGAAGATAAATGCTTTAACGTTTGTGAGGTGCTCTGATGGCTAGAGAAGTTCTGTAGATAGAGAAAAACACAGAGATTCCTCTCTGATGCGGAGCAGCTGGCCTGATCAGGTGGGGTGAATCTGATACTAAATATGTCTGAGCAAATTCGCATGCTTCGGCCCTGTCTGAGTCTGGTGGGGTCTGTATCAGAGGGGCCCATGCTCAGAGAGGCTGGAGGCAGGAAACACCTCACAGCACATCTTTCCCCTCCTGGGAAACCAGGAGGAAAGCTTTGGGAAGGAAGGTGGCTGCGGTAGGGTGTGACTTTTGGGACGTGGGGGGGTGTCTTTGACTTGGACACTCCCCTGCAAAGGAAAATGGAGGAGTTGGTCCATTGCCCTCCCCAGAGCAGAGTGCTCAGCCCACACACACAGTCTGTGATGGACACGACTGCCGGTGACTAATGGCCACATGCCTGAGCGATGCCTTCAGCAAGCGGCACCTGAGCGCAGGTCTCACCATCAGCGTGGAGGGAGGCTCAGCTGATGGGTCCCACCTTGGCCAAGCCCTGAGAGGCAGGTTCCAGCTAAACTTCTTGGTGCTCAGACCACGCTGCAAGTACGATGAGCCCCCAGGAGACGTCTTGCCTGCTCTTTTCCCACTGTCCACACCAGCTCCTGGTCCAGCCTCCCCTACCGCTCTGCACGCCGTGTGCACACACAGCATCCTGCTCCCGTCTGCAGCATCAGGACATGGGTACCAAAGGCAAGCTGTTCCCAGCCATCAGCAAGTTGAGCCTCCCGGAGACCACATCGAAACTGTTGCCAGCAAAGAGCAACCCCCTTCACCTGAGCAGGGGACAGATGTGCATCAATATTTATTCGAAACTCCCAGGAAACCTGGATGAAGTGTAATTATCTCAGCTCAATCAACTCGGATTAGCATAACATCAAGTCACCCATCAGACTGGGGGTTTGATTTCTGGGATCAAAGCCGCGTGCTGTAGTCGCTGATTAATCGGGTGCAAGGGAGGCAAAAGAAGAAAGCAGTGTGCTGCATCGCTTTGATATTCCAGTTGTTGCTAAGTTAACTTTCTTCTTTGGAACGTCCCTTTCCACCTTCACACCCTGTCTCCTGTCTCTCAAATCTGGCTCTGAGGTTTCTATAGCCCCTATCACCATAGAGTGTTAATCTCTCTAGCAAGGATCCCGGAGGACATAGATAGAGTTTCTTACCTCTTCTCCCCACCTTGGCTACAGGAGGGGATAATCTGGTTGGTTCCCGATGGGGATGTTTTGTCCAAGAGGAGGGATTTGGAGAGGAGTTTGATTTGCTCTGCTACCTCTTTCCACACAGCTTTGCCCCAAAATGTTTTATCTCATGAGCACATTTGCTCTTATTTATTGATTACTCAGGTGGAGTTTAAAACCAGGGAATCTTAAAACTTTCAGCAATGAAAAGAAACTGTGACTAGATCCCAGAACAGTTAGCAGAGAATGAAGGACACAGGCTTGCAAAGGGCAAAGTGAATACACACAAAAAAACAATGATTTGAGATCCACTTCCCTGCTTTCTTCTGAGATAGGACATGCCCTGCTGTAGTTTAACCCCACAGCCCACTACACAGCTCCCCATATCTCTCACCCTGGTACACAATTCATACAGAATCTTAGACACTAAAGTCAGTGCCTACTCCAACCCAGCTGGCTAGTCTGCGTTCTTCTAAAGCACCCATCACACCATTGCATCCAATCACCAATGCAGGAAATGAAAAACTGTTGTCTGACTGATGAGGATCATAGTCCCCTGGCCTCTGCCCCATGGTATGTTGCCTGTTTCCCAGCTATGCTATATAAATGGTAAGAATTCAGAGAGCTGATCAAAGGGTAAAAGCTCACTTAGTAAATATTTTTGCTAGTAAAAAAAGTGTCATGTCCTATTTGCGGCGATTCATGGGATGGTGGCGTTCATTACTCACAAGGATTTGGAGAAACCTGAGCTGGTTGTGAAAATGGTTTTGAGTCCAGGAAATGTAATATCAGCACCAATAACTGTCACAATATAGGTACTGTACACACTTTGCATTCACGATTTACAAACAGTGTTTAACTCCTCTAGTTAGGGAACAGAAACACTCCATGGGATGATGTTTGAATGCATCCTGCATTAAGGGAAAAAGCAGGGTTGAGCACAAGGTTAGCATGCAGTAAAGACAAAGCCTCAGATGACCAACCCCAAAGAGGGAGCAGACAGTGTGAGCAGCTGGTTGAAAATCATTTCTACAAACAGTTCTGTGAATTGGTAGAATAACAAATACAGTTGGTGGAACGTCAGGGCCGGTTCACAGATGATTCGCTAACAGAGCTTTTGCCGCCACAGAATAGCCTGCAGGATTGGGCCCTGGATCTGTACCTCACATTATTGTCAATAACCTCTTAATAACCTGCTCAAACAGAGGAGTTTGTCTGAAGGATCAACTCTGCCTCTTACAGTTTGCCAGCTTCTTTCCAGCCTGGATCCTACCCCATGAGCCTAGGACACTGGCAGGGATCGGTATGCAGCACGCCACGCTTTAACATGGCTCATTGACTGGATTTTCGTTTTTGTGCTTAAATTATCTTGACGTGCAGGAGAGAGTTAAAGTGAGGCTCCTCTGCATTCCCAGCGCAGCTCTGTAATTCACTTGCATTTCCTTCCCTGCTTGTCTTTAAATTATCTTCCAAAGCGCAGAAGGGGGGTAAAAGACGTTGCTTCTCCATGGCTATTTTGATGTTGTAATTTGAATTCTGGGGAAGCGTTTCAAAGGCTGGCTACTGAAAACCAAACAAACCCCTGTCCTATCTAGTGGCGCCAAACACGTGGCTTGAATCAGCAGATGCCCTGTGGGCAACAAGGAACGGGGATGTTTCATACCCCTTGATGACAAAGCAAACCAAGTTCTCTCCGGGATAGAACAGCAGCCGAAGAATGTTACCTTAGATCTCTTTGGTGGCAGCCAGCCAGCGGGGTGACGGCAGCTCAGCATTCCAGGCCCCCTCTACACCGATTTCTTCTTCACATATTTATCTCGGCACAAAATCACTCCCCGTGAAACATCTTTTTTTCCCCTCTCCTCCCTTTAATTAAGAACTAAATATAGATCTTAATTAAAGCACTGATGAATTTAATTTAGAGTGGCATTACTGCCTTAACTTCCAGCGCTCAACGCCTTGTTTGTATAATGTATAATATAAGCTAAATGAGTACTTACTCTTGTTCCCACCATAAATAATTCCCTTGCAAATCCCTTCAGATATCTCTCAGACGCTAATCCATCTCCTCCTACAGAATATTCATGGGCACCAATCCTCTTTCTTCCTACCTCGCAGATTTTAATAACAAACCTCCAAACAGCTTGCAACCTTCCCTGTCTAAAATTAGCAAATAATGGGGGAGAAAAAGCAGGAGCATATCAGAGATAGAAGTATCTGCAATTTGGATTACACGTCAAGGTTATAATTTCAACCTTGAGGTCCCTGACAAAGAGCTCTGGCTCACAATGCATTCAAACAGGTTCGCTGTAGAAGCACGTATGTAAAGCTGGATGTTACTTTGATTCTCCCAACAACCTAGTCAGAAGCAAAGGGAATCAGGAATGCAATGGCCTGGCAATACCAGCCTGGATACTGAGAGTGGATTGGCTGCCTGCTCCCTGGGCTGAGAGGGCTTTGCCAAATAAGGAGCATTCTCGACAAAACCCCCCACAGGGATTCTTGGGACATCTAATAGGGCAGTGGGCTGGGAATCAGGAGACCTGGTTCTGCCACAGACCTTCTGGGTGACCATGGCCAAGTCACTTTCCCCCTCAGTGCTTCTATTTCACCTTCCACCCTTTGTCTTGTCTGTTGAAGGCTAGGGCAGGGATTGTCTCACACCGTGTGTCTGTGCAGCACCTACCACAGTTGGGCCCTGATCTTGGTGTGGCTCACCTTGTCAACAGCGGCTGAGAGAAGGCGAGATCTAGGGGGTTTGGAAGGGCTCCAGTAGGGACTGGAGGTGGCTGCATTAGAAGAGACCTCCTGCAGATTAGAAAAGTAACACCTGCACTATTGGAGTTAAATTCAACTGCACGAGCAGGAGAGCTGGAAAGAACTAGTTCGGACCGGTTTTCCCCAAATCACACCCATGCTAAGCTCCAGCAAGATATCCCATCCCATGCAGCAGTGTTGGCATGGAACCGCGTCTGACTGGCTCAGCGTCACTTGGCAGGAAGCTGTTACTTAGGAACATCTGAGATGATTAATCATCCCGTCCCCTCGGCACAGCTGAGCAAAAGGAAGAATTAGAAGAAATTCAGTAAAATACCCCAGGCTTCATTTTGAGAGAGAGAGGGGAAAGTTGTGTCCTGCAGTCAGCAACCCTTTCTATGCCTGGTTGGTTCAGGCCAGAATATAGGCTGACGGCCCTAGGCTGCATGGGCTGTGTTTATTCAGCCTGGGAACTGGAAAGCCAGAAAGAGCCACATGGTCTATTTGCATCCAGCAGCCTCCATAAAAAATCCTCTTTACATCCATTACAGCAGAGCTCTAGCTCTTCTCTACCACGAAGGACAGAATGGGTGATGTGCTTTCAGCCCTGTCCTTTAAGTCTGGGTTCTCTGAGCCAGCTGCCTGCACCAGACCCCATTGTAATTCTTCCTCGTCCACCCACGCCCCTGGGCAACACTCAGCATGTTTGGTTCTCAAAGGTGGACGGAGTGGGTGATATCCTACCGGAGCCGTTGCCAGTTTCTGCTTCCTGGCAGCGAATGCCGGGCCTTGTGGTAGATGATAGAGCCATTGACGAACCTCATGGAATCCTTGCTGTGAGCAAAAGCACCAGGGGATTAACTGATGTTACTAAAATTGACCTGCAGGCATGTCGGAAGGACTCTGACTTTCTCTCTCTCCTGCTATCACTGCCTAGGGAGTACATCAGCCAGAGCACAGTGCCCCCTTTATAAAAAGCCATTTTGTTCTGAGCTAACACGGTCAGGCCTCATTGTTCCCAATATCTCCTAGCAATTTCTAAGCTCAAGGAGTGTTGAATTGGAGTGGAAATATATATGAACTTGCAAGGCCAGGTGATGCACCAAAGGAGAGGATGTTGTCAGAGCAAGACTCTTTGCGGGAGAGCATGGGAAAGCCACTCCTGGCCCTTCGTTTGCATGGCAAGAGGAGATGGTTTCCAATGCACCGACCATGCACAGCTCCTGTGGTCCCTGTGTACCCCAAAGAGGTGGCAAAGTGATTTGAGAGGGCAGAGGGCGCAGAGAAGTGGGCACCCGAGCAGTATAAACAAGGGGTCAACAACTCTTGCATCTACAGGGTGCTGTGTACCACGGTCTGCCTAAGCGCCGGTCAGGAAGCGATGCTCATATGGCATTGTGAAGGGGAAGCAGAACATAAGGTTGGGGTTGGTGTCCCTAGTTCTTGGCTACACCCTAGACATGCATTCCCCTTTTCTAGGGGAGACAGTCCTACCCGGTGATGGCTCTTCCTCCCCAGTCTCCAGCTGGTAGGGCCTCTGGGGGAATTCATTCCTCCGTGCTTACTAGTTTGAGGGTCCAACGCTGTAGTCCCTTGAAATGTGCTTACAGGTAGAAAAGCGGCTAAGAATAACAATGTGGGACTCTACTCCGATTCCTCTTCAGTCGTTCCAGGTCAGGTGTGCTCAGCGTACCAGTCAATAAATGACCCCCCCCCTCGTGCCCCTCCTCAGTCAGCCTGGGATGTGAAAATCTTCTTGTGTCCTTTCCACTTCTATCAGCACTGTTGCTGAGAAGGATCCCGCTAGGGGCAATAGGCTGGTGGCTTTGTCAGAGGTGCAGGAGCCAGGCTAGAATCCAGCTCGCTTTGCTGTCGTGGAATTGATATTGGCTTTGTGGCTTCTAACTCGAGTAAAAATCTCTTTCCAGCGAAGTGCAGTGCACAGGAGTGACTTGGAAACATGCCGGGCGAGCCCCCACTAGGACAACGAGGTGTTTTTATCACGTTCGATAACTCAGAGGCACAAGCCTGACAAGCCACAGTGAGCAGATTTCTCATGTGAGAAGGGGCTACTTTCATAAGGTCGTTTTTCTAATTAGGAAACAGAGGCTGTATTATGCAAAGTGCTTACAAGAGGTTCAGCCTATCAGATTGCTCAGTAAACGGAACACTCCAGTGCGTTGTGTTTTTTTTTTTTTTTTTTTTTTTAAAGGATGATGCCACCAGAAATGGATTGTTCCACTGTTGTTGCAACTGGGGAAAGTGCTGGGTGTTTAAAGTTTGGAAGCAGGATTAGTATGTAAAACGTAAAGCAACCGGGGATGCTTAATAAATGAGATGTGCAGCAGTGCTGGGTGGCAAAGGGGTGTAGGGTGGATAAATACATTAAGGATTGTGAGGCACTCAGATACGATGGTAATGGTGGTCCGATAAGTATCTAAGATAAGCCAGTTAGTGGAGCTGGATTCTGCATTTGATTAAGCAAGGCACCACAATCAAGTATCTCTACAGAGCCGGGCCTGGAGACCAGCGCTTGGGTGGAAAAAATAAAAAGCCTGCGTTTTCCCCGTGCTCAGCCCTGAGCCATGGTTTTGTCTTACTTGCTCAAATGATTTTCTTAAGCTCCACTTTTATTCCTTAAACATATAGCAAACTAATCAATGGATTTTCCGATACAGTCTAAGCCGTGTGAACCTTTTATAGGAAGCAATGGTGAGCGGATAGAATTGGCATTAAGGATAACCCCTCCTCCCACAACTAAAAATCCCACTGATCAGAGACTTAATGGGCAGCTTAAAGCATTTGTGAGAGAAATGATCAATCAGCGCTTGAGGGCTGTGTAACATTACACAGCCTAATGCGCAAAGCTATTAACCAACTCCAGCCAGAAGGCAGGGGACTGCAATACTTCTCCCCAGTGGCCATGCGTCCTCCCCATCATCTCAGATCCCAACTTTCTAGCCTGGTTCCCTTTTCCATGTACAGTATATGCTTCCCATATCGATGCCTGGGTGGGAACGGGTGTAGGATGCAATTCGCCATCTGCAGGGCTGTACTTTTGAGAAATAAACCTAAATATTGGCGGGGCTGTAATAAGTAGACTTCTGTACATACATTCCAGTGGAACAAGAGGTGTTGGGGTGTGTGTAGGAGAAAGACCCGGCTTACTGTACTCTGGATGGGCAGAGGTCTGACCATAGAGTAAGAGGCTAAATGAAAAGCCAATAGGAAACCATCCGGACCTTCATTAAAACAAAATGGGGGCCATTTTTTCTCAGCAATATTGAAAAGTAGAGAAACGCCTTTCTCCCCTAGTATCAAGTGAAACCCCCTGGGAGGGATGAATTAGCACTATCCACAACCAGCTGGCCACCCTTCGTTTAGTTCTGCCTTGGAGGGAGAGATCCCAGGTCCAGGATCAGGCATCAGAAGGAATCAGCCATGCTGGGAATCCCCTCACTCTAGGAGCAGCGTGCAAATGGTGTGATAGTCTCTCTTCTGAGCCACCAGGAACAAACGCAAGGACTTTTAGAGGCTGCTGTAAACGTCATCCTTGCGCCTTGCTTCAGAAAGAGCTCCTGGCATGAATCTGAAAAACAGCTTTTAAAACCGGGATGCGTTCAAACAAGCTTTGAAACAAAAGCCCCTTCCCAGATTTCCTATCCCCCCCAGGTTAGGAGAGCGAAAGAACGGGGACTGGAATGTTCTTTACACCCCTGAGGTGGTTTGTTCAGTTTTGGGATACAGTTCTCTCGCCTGGGTGCTGGGGCAGTCTGGACTGACGGCAGCAGATTTTGTTTACAGTCAAGTTTCGCTTCCTGGGTCTCCCTCTGTGCCCTGGCTTGGTGCTGCCGTGTCCTTTAGTCAATCTGTTTAGAAATCATGGGGGGAGATCTGTTCTATTTCTGTTGGTTTCTGGACAGTCCCTAGGCTAAAACTAGACGGACAGTTTCTTAATGCTCATTTCTAAGCCCAGAAAGAGCAGATGTCTAGCTAAAATGACCAGCTATGGGACAGTGGGAGAACCCACTGCCTGGCGAGAGAAGAGGAAGCGTTCGTGTGTGTGTGTGTGTGTGTGTGTGTGTGTTTGCACTTCTTCCCCTGCCTGTCCCATTCTCTGCTCCTACCTCGGAGATAGGAGCAAAGGTCCAGCTGAGCATAGCTTGATGCAGCTTGAAGCAAACGGAAAAGGTAAAATGGTGTGAAGCTCCCAGCCTCCCGTGTCTGATGGCTCAGCTGCCCCGAGTGTGCACCTACACCCAAGGGTGCCGGAACTAGGGTGCTGGGGGTGCGGCAGCACCCTCTGGCTTGAAGTGGTTTCCATCATATACAGGATTTACAGTTTGGTTCAATGGCTCTCAGCACCCCCACTACACAAATTGTTCCAATGCTGCTGCGTAGACCTGCTGTTTGGGAAGCACCTAGTTTAGAAGCAGCCTTCCATAGGCAGTGCTGTAGCCACTCCTATCCAGGGGAGCACTTGAGGTGGAGCTGGAGGGTTGTTAGGCAGATTATTCCTCACTCCACCCATGGGAAGGAGGCTGAGTGGCACCTTATTGCTGACAGCTGTGCTGCATGGAACAGAGCCAGCTCTTGGGGTGTTGGATAGAGCAGAAAGGCTCCTTCTCCCTGCTGCTGAGGCAGGGCCGAGTGACCCTGGAGCAGGGGTTTGTGTTAGTATTTTGTACTATTGTTATTTCACAGTGATCTCTGCCCTAGAGGGGGGCACGGCACTGCAACCTTTCTGGGCCGATCGCTGTTCTGCTGCTGCCTGCCTGCCAGGGGAAGGTACTGAGAACCGAGTACCCAGGTGATATTCACCAACCACCACTGCACTCTGCCCATGTCGTTCCATTGCACGGACACTCCCGGTTCTGACATCGCGCTAAGGGCTGCTTTGCACTGGTGTTTCTTTGAGCCTAACAGCTGCCGGTCTGATAACACCAACTATGGAGCTGGCTAGTAAATAATTCACATCAACAGCATGTTCAAGCTGCAGTTTGTGACCTGCTTCCCTCCTCCTCCTCACAGTACCGGTGGAGGACTTTCGCTGAAAATAAATCATGTGGAGCTTTCCTCCGGAGTCATTCTGAAAAGGGCCTCCAGAAATTTAAAACAAGCAGCCTCACCACTTTGGAACAAGAACAGCCTCAGGAGGTGCCTTGCACGTTCTTGGAGTCGCTACCGTGACCTGCTCCTGCCTTCAGTATTTAATCCCCCGCTTTTCATGGTGACAGTGGTTCCTGGGACTTTCCAGGGAAAAGTGCCATGTGTGGCTGGGAGAGGAAGTGACATCAGAAGGCGACCTGTGGCTCACTTAGCCTAAAGCATTCAGCTGTTCTCCCGTTGGGCAGCTGGGATTTCACATGGCACCTCCATTCTCACTTACATCTCTCTCTCTCTCTTTTTTTGGTTTAACGGATCCAGCTTTCAGACAAAAGTGGAGAGGGTGCAGCTCCATGTCTGTTGCTCAGAGGCTGTGGACCAAACTCTGCTGTCCAGTAAGAACTGGTGATTTAGGGTCAGTTCTCATTCATCCCCAACTGAGAGCTGCAGAGTGTAATTCCCTGTTAGAGACACCGAGAGAGATGGGCTGCCAGGGAATCTGTAATTACCAGAAGGTCTTAGGATCCTGGCTTTACCCCGTGGGTCCAGCAACTATTCCTTGCAACAGGAAGGATGATCTTGTGGGTAAGGCATGGGACGGGGAATCTAGAGATCTACATTTATTTCCTAGCGCTGCCACAGGCTCCCTGCACAAGCTGGGACAGATCACCAATTCTCTGGGCTTGTGTTCTCCATGTGTAGAGTGCGGATGATGATAATCACTCTCTCCCACACTTTCCATGTCTTGTCTATTTTGGTAGTAAATCCTTTGGGACAAGAGCTGTCACTTCCTATAGGACCATACAGCAGTGAGCCCCATAGGGCTGCATCTCGGCTGGGGCCTCGATGTACTAACACAAATAGAGCCGGTCAGCACGTTATTTTTTGTTACTGTGATGAAAATGGGGGGGGGGGGGGGGGGATTTAAAAAATTTTGTTTTAAAAAGTTTTCAGATTTTTTGATGGGAAAAAAAGATTTCAGCAACTGAAAACAAAACACAGAACCAAAGAATTGGCTGCAAAGTGATTTAATTGATTTTCGACAGATTTTTTTTTTAATTTTGAGATGCTAAAAGCCTTAAAGGATTTGGCTTTTGTCTGAAATTTCTCAGTTTCCATTTTTTTTTACGAAAAACAGAAATTTAGATATTTGTTTTGATGAAACATATTTTTCCAATGAAAAATGGCTTTTTCAGATGAAAAGCTTCAGCCAGCTCCAAACAGAAATAATAATTTGCTGCTCCAACACACAGTCACCGATCATCGGGGTAGCTGGTGACAGTCAAAGAGTCAGATAGTAAATGAAATGACCAGAGCTGAATGCTGAAGGCTGGCAAAGGGAAATAGGCTGCAAAGATTGTCCTTAAAGGGGTACCATGGGGGGGGGGGAAGTGCTCAGAAAGTTACAAAGAACAAAGCCCTGCCCCCCTTGTTCTATTGTGAATGATGAGCATATGTAAATCACGCATGATATCTCATTGTCCTCCCCATAGGATTCCCCCACTGACTGCTCAACACTGTTGCTGAGCAGGGCAGTTGCTTTCCTGGCTTCCCCACCTGGCCTGGGAGAGGATTTCTCTATTCCTTCCACGTCTTTTAAGATGAAAGTGAGAAAATAAACATGAGCATTCCGGCCTTTAGGCCTTGATCAGGCTGGAATGACTGAATAATGGATGAGGCTGAGAAATGACTTCTTCAGAGCCTGTGGCGCTGGGAGGCTGTCCTGGGGGCGAGAATGGACGCCGCCGACAATTCCTTACGGAAATACACACGCAGGGCACCAGACAGCACACCTGTACATCACAGGGGTAGCTAGCCAGGCTGCCCTCCTGCATGTAGGCACAATGCCCACGTTTGTGTGTACAGCACAACTTGGAGTGCACAAGACTCCCTCCTCCCTGCAGCACATCCAGCTGTGTGAGCATATGCATTTACAGCTGTGGTGTAGAATACAGCATGCGCATGGTAGGAGAGGTGCGAGCCAGACAGGATCAGACCTGAGGTCCATCCAGTCCAGTCCCCTGTCTCTGACACTGGCCAGCACCAGCTGCTTCAAAGGAAGATGCATGAAACTCTGCAGTGGGTAATTCTGGAATGGTCTGCCCAGAGGGGGACGTTCCTTCCCTAGCCCATCCGCTAACTCTTAGGGTTTATGTCACTCCTGCTATTTTATTTTAAGCCTAGCTAATGTTGCTGTGAATGCACTCCAGTCTGGCCTACAAGGCAGGGACCATTCCTAGCCCTGTCATGACTCCCCCACTGGCCGAGGTTCTGGAGGGTAAAGCAGGGGGCTGGGAGTTGGATTGCCTGGCTTCTGCTCCTGTCTCTGCCATCAAATTGATGTGACTTAGAACGAGTCATTTCCTCTTTCGGTGCTTCAGTGTCCCCATCTGGAAAACAGGTGGTGTGCGGGTTAGCCTGTTAGTGTGTGTGAAGTACTCGGAGGACAAGAAATGCTGAGCATTAATGTTCTGTGGGCTATGTATGCTCAGCCCTTGTACGTATGTATGCGTGGCGTTGATGTTATTCAGTGGCCCTAGCCATGGTATGAAAGGACCCGCTCTATTACTTACTGCAAAGGGCGTTGCCAATTAGCAGAGAATCTATATGCACTTGGAAAGTATGAAGGACCTCCGAGGGGAGTATTACGGTGGACTGAAAGCTATTTCTCAGCTCCACGCATTAGAATTCTCCTTCCGCCTTTGCCACGCTGCGCCCTGGGCTCTCCTTGGTGTGTGCAGTGTTCCGCTCTTGCGGCTTGGCATGTGCCAGGCAGGCTTGGCATATGCGTCTCTCCAGTTTCCACCCCTTTAATTAATGTGTGAGGTGTTCGAGCCATGTCGGAGAGCTGTGTACAGCCCAGCCTCTCCTCCTCATTGGTCCTCTCTGCTTGTCCCTGCCAATTGTCGCTGGCAATGTTACTTGCTGCCTGCTGCAGGCCTGGCTGCTGGTGATCATTCCTCCAGTGCTTAGCAGAAAGGGAATAGTTTTGGCCATGCACTTTGGGACAGCGGCCATTAACTCCCCTCCAGGCATTGACACAGGGATAGGAGCAGGACCTTGTGTCCTGGTATGGTTATTTAGATTGCTGTAGTGCCCAGCACCTGCCAGGCCCTTCGCAAGCATGGAGTGAGACTTGGTCCCCGCTGTGCAGACAATGAGAGATGCCCCGAGGCACCCGTTGTGCACCACACTCCCCTAAGGGAAGTGAGCTGGCACAGACCAGTTTGGCGTTCTGGCCCAAGGCAGCTGCCTCCGGCTCCTGGTCGGGTTTCCTTTCTGCTGAAGGCTCATTTAGATGAGCAATTGTCCTGTCTGTGGTATCTGACCCTCCCTAATTTATATTGCAGCAGTTCAAAGGCCATCCAGACGCCTCATGTCCCCGAGGGATCAAACTTTGTGCCGAGAGACAGTGGAAATAGGGCAGAGAGGACACCATGGCCAGGGATGTGTCTGGAAGGGAGCGAGATCATCTCCCCTTCCTCATGATTTATTGAAACATTTGAGCACCAGCTGATCCAGGAAACAATCAGGTGGGGCAGGAGGCCTAGTTTCCTGCCCTTCTAGCATTGAGGTTTTCTGGCTGTTGCTCTCACTGAGGATAGACGCACAACACATGAACATGCACACACAGACCGCAGCAAAGCCCACCATGATTCCCACGTTGCCCCACGCATGCCATTCAATGTGTTATCTGTGCAACATCAATGCACGCATCCATGCACACAAACGCACGGCGCGCACACATGCTAATTATCATGCAGACACCGCTTCAACGCACTCAACGTAATAATGCATGAATAGGTGGAGCTCACCCATGCAACATGGAACATATCGTCCAGCCGGCACATCAACACACACAATACATACAGATACATACCGCACACCATGGCATCTGAACCAGTGGGATGTTTCCTTTCTCACATTATAAGTAGCAAAGCAGGAAGTTCAAAGATGTTGAGAGATTAAATGGAAATATTCATTCAAAGTTTATCTCAGCCACTTTGGTCTAGATACCGGTTAGGAAATCTCCTGAGAGCAGGATTTCTTGCAAGATTCTTAGTATGAATCTGGCTGGTTTGAACTAGGACTTTCTCGGTTGGCTTTGGTATTTCCCTTCTGATTGCACAAGTAAACCATCCTTTTTAGAGTTCACTGAACATTTTCATCCCGCAGGAAAAAGTTCAAGTTCTGTTCAAGCTTTGGAACAAAGATTCAAGTTAGTTCTTGCTATAGATGATCTCTTTAGTATAAGCATAACCCATAGCACAAAACTATATGTCTTTGTCCTGTCCTAGTACAGTCAGTTGCAGCTCTCAGCCAAGAGATTTTAGGGCTCATCTTCACTGCAAAGTTAACTCAAGTTATAACTTGAGTGTTGCTCCTAACTTGAGTCCTGTCCACACACAAAACCCCTTAACTTGAGTGCAGAGGTGCTTTTAACTCAAGTTGACTGACATGACAGGGAATATAGACTAAAGCTCAAGTTAGCACGGCTAGTCAGCTGCTAACACACCCACTCTGCAGTGTGGCTTCAGGCAAGCTTGACCTGAGTGCTGCTAGTCCTCCCACGCTTGCCCCGCAATTCCCCAGAAAGGACAGACAGGTTCTCCCACAATTCCCTGGGAAAGAATTCAGAGCCGCTCAGCCCACGGCAGGGCAAAGAGCCAAGGGATGTGCCCCCAGGAGTCGTCGTGCCATGCACAAGTGAGTGAAGCGGGAGTGTTATTTCACCAGGTGGCTGCTCTCACTTGAGCTAGGCTGCTTCCCGCGTAGACAACTCGAATCAACTCTGCAGTGCAGACAGACCTTTAATTCAAGTGGTGAAGCTCACGTGTTTAGCTCTGTAGGTTCCAGCTTCAAAACCTGCGGATAGCCCAAGGGGGACTGATTAGAAGGGTCACCTTTAGGAGAACCTTGGTTTAGTGAAAACTCTAAGGTGGGCCTCTTAGATGAAAGTCCTTGCCTTCTGGACTGATAGTCTTACCACTGAACCTGTTCCAGCCTCTCTGTTCTCTGCTGCAGGCCCAATGGTTCTTATGACAACACTAATTCCTTATCTCCTTCTCCTCCTCCCAGATTTCATGGCTTCGCTGCAGCATTTACTGCCCTGGGGAGGGAAAGCCCATTGGTCCAGAATCCAGACTGTATTGACACAGGTGCTGGCACTCAATAGGCGGTGCATCTGATGCCCCTGGTTTTCCTTCAGCCTTAGCGTGTGTCACAACACTTCACAATGAATTCAGATGTCGCTCGTGTTTTATTAGTATAAGTGCCTTAAAAACAGATCAGAGATTCAACTAATTTAGTCGTTAGTAAACGGAAATTAGCCATTTGAGATTTCTGCTGATAAAATTAGCTTGGTGACAAACGCTTTGTTGCCGTGTTTATTAGATTACCATGCTTTCTGCGTTTTAAAGTCAGCACCAGCCGTCAACAACCCTTCAGAAATATTCCCACTGCTTCAATCTTCCCCTGACTTATTTCTTTTAGGGCCTTCTCCCCCATCCCCCAGACAAATTAAGGAGAGAGGCTGGATGGCATTGGGCCACAATAATCATATTAGGCTTAATTAAAATCCGAGACCAGTAAAGGCTGAAACAAGGTGTCATTCGCATTTGGTGCGGGTGGAAGGTGCTGGATGAACAGCTCTGGAGACTGACCTCTGTTGTTTAGCCGCAGGGCAGGGAGGGGGCTCAGATGAGGGCAGCACAAGATTCCCATGTGCTGTGTCCCCTGCCAATGCACCCCAGCCCTGACCTCTGTGCATGAGAGGAGAGTTCGGTCTCTGGTGTCCATTCAGTCCTCGGTCTCTGTTGAGACTGCCTGTGAGTGGGCCAATCATGCTAAATATGGTGAAGGCTTTTGCAATAGGACCTCCTGTCCCAGTGTTAGATCAGCAGCTCATTCCACGTGGGCTGCCACTCACCATGGAGGGGAGCTAGCGGACTAGATGGACTGTCTGACAACATGATGTTCTGGGCTAGGGACTTGGTGTTGCCAGGAGGCTGAGCTGTACCAGCTCGAGAGTGTCCGGGAGAAAGCCATGAGGACCGAGAGCGGATCCTTAGCTGTAAGGTGCTGCAGAATGCAAATCAGTCTTGTTTCTCTCCCATCTTCCCAGCCTTTCCTGCAGGCTAGGAAGGAGGGGTCCCCACGGCTCCTTTCCTCCCTCCAGGTGGGGAGTGGATCATGGATCCCAGGTGGCTGGTGTGATTTCTCACCACCCTGTGTGTGGCACAGAGAGGAGCGCCAGTAGGGCCGAGGGCCACAGGTTGAATATCCCTGTGTTAGGCTAAGAGCTTTGCTCTCACTTTATGGCTGGGAAGCAAATCTGGAGCCAGACTGGAAATAGTGAAAGCCCAATGCACTGTGACACTAATGCCCTCCCCCAACCAGCCTGGTGCACTATCCATTTGCCTTTACACCTAAGCCATTCATTCCCTGCTTTTGAGTGCATGTGTCCTTGGACCCTGGCAGGAGCTAGAAGGGGAAATCATCTTCAAGCAGTGGCATCCTGTGACTAAACCCCAGTACCACCAGGGTAACCTTTCCTGCCCTGCAGGTGACCCTGCTGGCTGTCGTGTGGCTCTCACGGCTTAGACGCTCATTTCCTGGCACCCGTAATCACCAGGCCACCAAGAGAAAGGAGTGAGAGGAGGAAAGGAAAGTGTCTTGGGTTTTGTTAGGGGGTCAGTGCAGGGCTAGTGAGCCAGGTACCGCCAGGAAGCATATAGAACTCATTAGACTTCCTTGTAGCTGCTTTGCTGATGCTGCCAACTTCTTCCAAAACCGTGCTCCTAACAACAGACTCTGATCTCCATTCAGCCCCGACTTTTTCTCCATTAAGACTTGCCATCAGCCGGCCAGAATGGCTGGGCTTGCACTAAAGGTTTGTGAGGAGAGATGGCAAAGATTAGGACTCTTTTTGCGGGCGAGGAGAGTTAGAGGGCACAGGATTGAACTAGCCAGACTTTCAGAGGGCTGAACAAGAAGCTATCAGTCCTTTCTGCATACCTCTTGCAGCTGGGGATCAAGGGGGGAACTCAGTGAATTTAAAAAGCTGTCCATTTAGAGCCAATGACCGGAAGTACTTCTTTGTACAGCATGAGGTCACCCTTTCGCTGCAGTATTTGCAGAGGGCCGCAAAATGTGCTTCACCCAGCAAATAAAAAGGCACCACACTGTCCTTGCAGTGAGTGAGACTAACAGACACCAGGATAACAAAGGGCACAGTAATAAGATCACCCGGTTACTCAGGTTTGGTAGATGCACATCTTGATGTTTGTCAGTTTCTCCATTTACCGCTAGAAACGCCCCGGTGAGAAGGACCGTAGCAGGGGAAAATGAAGCTGGATCCATAAGAACTTTTGCAGCAACGCAGGAATAAGAGCAAACTTACGGGATGCGGCAGGGTGTAGAGCATCACCACCTTTCGGGGTCAGGAAGGGACTCCCACCCACAAGAGGCAGCATTGCACAGCATGCTTGGTGCATTATAGGATCTTTTGCCTGGCCACACGTGGAGGCAGGATGTTGGGCTGCATGGACTGATGCTCTGCTCTGATGTGGCAAAGCTTCCATTCCTATTTGCATAAGGGGGCTGCTGTGCCTGCCTGTATCTCTCTACTGCAGCTAGGCAGCCTCCTGTCTGCTCCATTTTTCTGCTCCATTCTTCCTGGTACAAATCATCTGCTCAGATAACAGCCGACGTGTTTATCCCAGGGGATACGACTCGGAATATTAGGATGTCAAAACCAGACACATTTGCAATACGTTACTGTCAAATGGGAAATAAAAGGGGAGTTTCCGTTATTTAATTTGGCACCAGTGCACGAGAGTCTGGGCAGGGGAAAGGGAGCCTCTGCCATTTCCTCCCCTGATGGTGGTAGGAACTGGCGCTTAATAATGACGTAACCAAGCTAAGCTGAGCTGGGGTGGCTTCCTTACCTCTCACCCCGGAGCATGTTATCAGCCATTCTCTTGGCACAAGGGGCAGGGAGATCATTTTAATTAGTCCCTTTAATTCAGCGGCACATGCCATATGACTTGTAAGCTGGCACCTCCTGTGCTGTGAATGGGCTGAGGACGTATGACAGGTGGACGCTTACTGTGATTCGGAGAGTACCAGGCACACACAGGGGTGGGGGTGTCCTGTGCCCCTGGGCATGCCAAGCATGGTCAGTGGAGTTACCCCCTTGGACACGTTCTCCTGTAGGTCCCAGCAATCTCACGAAAGGTGCTTGCTCCGTCAGGGCTGCTGCACGAAATTAAACACATATCCTGACGCAATATGTGGGACTTTGCTGAGCTCCTCATACCCCACAGCTGCACCCAGGAGTTTGTGTAGCACATTCCCAGAGCAGCACCCGGTAGCAGAACTCCTCTCCTTAAAGTGTGGGGAGTTGGGGTTTCCAATCCAGTTCTTAGAGGATAGGTATCCACGTAACCCTAAAACCCCCAAGTGTCCCCACACCCACAACTGATGCTAATTGGCACCACTTACTAACGCGCTCAGTGGAGATGCTGAGCTATATCTGTGCCTGGATAGATCCAGAGCATCAGGGTCCCAGGCTGTCAGTCCAGCACAATTCACACCGGTGTCAGAAAGGGGCACACGACTCTGAGACTGCCCACTACATGGGAGATGCAGGGAGTTTCACAGGGCCCTTTGTACCAAAGTTACAAATCCAGGTACTTCCTCTTTCTTGCTAAAACTTTTGCTTTAAAATCAGCAGCCTCATCTGTGGGCTGGTTGCACCAGAGCACAGTGCAGCTCGTTCGTGCATGCCCAGGAAAATGTGGACTTAATTAAAAAAAATAAAGGCTTTTTGAAGACAAACATCCCAGCTCCTTAGGGGAGGCCCTGAGTTTGCGGAATACCAATTAAAAATATAAAAGTGCTTCCAAATATCTACAAAGCAAAGTTCTGAGACTGGAGAAGCAGGAGGTGACTTGTGGGGTAGAAGTGGGGAAACCGCACCTTGTCCTTTGGCAGTAACGTGTTGCAGGGAGGCACACAGTAGTGGTGGTGACTGTGTGTGAGGGGGGACCAGCACCTTTTTCATGCAGTGATTTTGAAGGTGGAAGTGAAAAGCTGCCTCACCTGTCTGAGCTTCATTTCCTACAGGAGCTGCAAAGCTTTTGATACAGTCTCCCACAGTATTCTTGCCAGTAAGTTAAAGAAGTATGGGCTGGATGAATGGACTGTAAGGTGGATAGAAAGCTGGCTAGATCGTCGGGCTCAGTGGGTAGTGATCAATGGCTCCATGTCTAGTTGGCAGCCGGTTTCAAGCGGAGTGCCCCAAGGGTCGGTCCTGGGGCCGGTTTTGTTTAATATCTTTATTAATGATCTGCAGGATGGCGTGGACTGCACTCTCAGCAAGTTTGCAGATGACACTAAACTGGGAGGCGTGGTAGATACACTAGAGGGTAGGGATCGGATACAGAGGGACCTAGACAAATTAGAGGATTGGGCCAAAAAAAACCTGATGAGGTTCAACAAGGACAAGTGCAGAGTCCTGCACTTAGGACGGAAGAATCCTATGCACTGCTACAGACTAGGGACCGAATGGCTAGGTAGCAGTTCTGCAGAAAAGGACCTAGGGGTCACAGTGGACGAGAAGCTGGATATGAGTCAACAGTGTGCCCTTGTTGCCAAGAAGGCTAACGGCATTTTGGGCTGTATAAGTAGGGGCATTGCCAGCAGATTGAGGAACGTGATCGTTCCCCTTTATTCGACATTGGTGAGGCCTCATC
>NW_020664725.1:16266446-16468644 GCF_002925995.2 Terrapene triunguis | reverse complement strand
AAATTAGAGGATTGGGCCAAAAAAAACCTGATGAGGTTGAACAAGGACAAGTGCAGAGTCCTGCACTTAGGACGGAAGAATCCCATGCACTGCTACAGACTAGGGGCCGAATGGCTGGGTAGCAGTTCTGCAGAAAAGGACCTAGGGGTCACAGTGGACGAGAAGCTGGATATGAGTCAACAGTGTGCCCTTGTTGCCAAGAAGGCTAACGGCATTTTGGGCTGTATAAGTAGGGGCATTGCCAGCAGATTGAGGAACGTGATCGTTCCCCTTTATTCGACATTGGTGAGGCCTCATCTGGAATACTGTGTCCAGTTTTGGGCCCCACACTACAAGAAGGATGTGGAAAAATTGGAAAGACTCCAGCGGAAGGCAACAAAAATGATTAGGGGTCTGGAGCACGACTTATGAGGAGAGGCTGAGGGAACTGGGATTGTTTAGTCTCCAGAAGAGAAGAATGAGGAGGGATTTGATAGCTGCTTTCAACTACCTGAGGGGGGGTTCCAAAGAGGATGGAGCTCGGCTGTTCTCAGTGGTGGCAGATGACAGAACAAGGAGCAATGGTCTCAAGTTGCAGTGGGGGAGGTCTAGGTTGGATATTAGGAAAAACTTTTTCACTAGGAGGGTGGTGAAGCACTGGAATGCGTTACCTAGGGAGGTGGTGGAATCTCCATCCTTAGAGGTTTTTAAGGCCCGGCTTGACAAAGCCCTGGCTGGGATGATTTAGTTGGGAATTGGTCCTGCTTTGAGCAGGGGGTTGGACTAGATGACTTCCTGAGGTCCCTTCTATTCTATGATTCTATGATTCTAAATTATGCCCACAGCACCAGTGATGTTGCAAATAAGCAGCAGGTGTCCGAGTTGATTTAGTGTTGATATTCTTATCGCATTCTTAGGCCTGGCTCCATGGTGAGGAATGGCCGAGGTAGAATGCTAATAATTTCTCTAAGTGAGAAATACTTCCCAAGTTAACTAGAAGGGAGCGTATGCATGTATGTATGCATTTCTTTTTCTGATGCGCGGTGCATTTTGCCTTAATTCCCCAGCGATCTCCCCTTGGCAGTCCTCCCCCATCCCCAAAGGGAATGTGCGAAACCACGGTGTGTGTGAAATTCACAGGCCAGTCCTTCTTTGCACAAGAATATTTAGTTTGCCTTTGTAATGAGTCCACGAGGCTGCGGTTATCTCTTGTGCTAATCCAGTGATAAACGGCACTGATGCTGCTGTGATTCTTTTGTAGCCAGGGATGAGGCTGGATTTTACTGTACACGGTGTGTGCACATCTTTAATCCACCGCCCCACCACGAGCCTGCCACTGGCTGGTACATTGCTCTGCTAGGTTCTGTATGAAGTAGAAGGTCTGGCCACACCAATTCCCACCCCTCTTTTTTTGTTAAACTTCCTATATAGAACGGATTTAATGGAGCATTCTTTCCCCTCTGGAGAAGCCAATAGGACATTTTTCATATATTTCAAATAGAACAGAACAAACTAAAATTCTCTATTAAGTTCTATAGGCTTTTAAAATTACTTCCTATTGAATAACCCTTCTGACTTACTTATTACGTTCTACTGGACATGTCCGGATCTTCTCTCCGTTGTGCTGATCCAGGTGGTTTTGCAACAGGGGACTGCCAGGACTCCTGGGTTCCATTTTTGGCTCCATGGCTGACTTGCTGTGTGACCTTGGACAAGTAATTTCCCATCCCGACGCTATGCCTCAGTTTCTGCATGAGGGTAACAATCGTGGCCTGCACATAAGGCAGGTGGCTTAGCTAACACTTGAAAACACTTTGAGATCCCTGTAGCAAAGGTGCAGCAGAAGGGCGAGGGAACGTTCCCTCTCTCCTAGGGCTGCATCATTAACCCCAGGGTGCAGTTTTCCACAGAGGGCTTTGAGGTGAATTTCAAAGTGGGTAGGAAGACGGGCAAGAGAGTATATATTGTCCTTATACATTTTGCATGGTGCTGCTTTAGTCCCTCGACCCAAGGAAACCATGTGTTTGATGTTTTGGGTACAGCAGTGCTAGCCATGTTCGGATAAGCAGGTGTCAAAAGGAATGGTGTCCTTTGCAATTGTGGTGTTTGAGTTTACAGACAAAAATCAAGCCAGCAGCTCGGCTGGAGTTATTGACTAAAAGGACTGCTTTCTCACTGTAGCAACCCTGGGTGCTGGTGTGTTACGCGATGGGCCACTTTCTTGGTGATTTCATTTCCACGTGGTATTGCCAAAGTGATACCTGCATTTGGCCTCTTTCCCTGATTTGGGACAGTAGTTAAGCACCTACTTCACTTTAACTTGCATGGCAGTAGGACTTAGGCATGTGCTTAGGTGCTTCCCTGAATCAGAGTCCAGATGTAGACATTCTGCTTTGAGGAAGTTTTGGGGACATCTGGAAGTTGCTTTTATTTGTAGAGGTAGGCAGGAGTTATCTGAGAGATTACCTTTCATTGTATTTGTTTGCTCAGCACTTGTTCAGGCACCAGTTCCCAGGGTAAAGATGCCGTAGGGGTAACATTGACCACTGGTTCCGTGGCAGTACTTGAAGTCATGCCCTGCTAAGAGATCTCCTATGGGATGATGGAGAGGCTGGGAGGCACTAGCTAGCCTCCACAGTGGAGCTAACATGCCGTACAGCATTTCTGCTCATGTGGCATGATCGCATGCACTACTGAGCCTGGCACCATGTGCTGGGTTCAGGGGAACTCCAGCCCGTGAGCAACTAACTTATAAGTAAGCTTACAATTTTTGTGTTAATGGTTATAAGAATGGCCACATTGGGTCAGACCAAAGGTCCATCTAGACCAGTATCCTGTTTTCTGACAGTGGCCAATGCCAGGTGCCCCAGAGGGAATGAATAGAATAGAGCAATTATTGAGTGATCCCATGTCAGACACTTCTGGCAGTTAGAGGCTTAGGAGACCCAGAGCATGGGGTTGCATCCTTGGTCACCTTGGCTAATAGCCAAGTTCACAGAGGATCAGTCCATCAATATCTAACTCTTTTTTTAACCCAGTTATGATTGTCTGACATCCTGCATAATACAGGACAGAGATAATGCTTGCCTGCCTCTTCATCCCAGCCTGCATACACGTAGCATCTCACACTTCCTAGGGCAATGCTCCCATTGGACAAGGTACCATCAGAAAGTAACAAGTGGTTACATATACACCTATAAGGGTTCAGTGAGAAAGAGCTATTCCTCTGCATCTACACCCATTTGGCAAGAGGGTTAAATCTAGATCCACCAGTTGTAATGTACAAAAGACAGAAAGGAATTGGGGACAGAACAATATGTCACAGGATAGAAGTCTCCTGCTGCTACCCAAATGGCAAGGGGCTTAGCCAACAAGTCAGTGAGGTTAATCCTTTGACGTGTTCGGTTCCATTGACCATGACTTGTTAATTTCCATAGCTCTTGCCCGAGGAGGGAGAGTGGAGTAAGACAAATGGTAGGAAACAGAGATGAAGAAATTCTGTCTTATTAGTTCATCTTCTCCATCCCCATAGGCCCAGCACAGTATTATTGCCTAGAACAGGGGTCGGCAACCTGCGGCACGCGAGCTGATTTTTAGTGGCACTCTGCTGCCAGCTGGGGTCCCGGCTACCGGCCCCGCTCAGCCCGCTGCCGGCCTGGATGGACAGAACCCCGGGCTGGCAGCTGGGACCCCGCCTGGCAGGGGCTGGTGGACGGAAACCCAGACTGGCAGCGTGGGCAGCAGACGGAACCCCAGACCGGCAGCGGGCTGAGACGCTCAGCCCACTGCCGGTCTGGGGTTCCGTCCACCGGCCCCTGCCAGCCGGGGTCCTGGCTGCTGGCCCCGCTCAGCCCACTGCCGGTCTGGGGTTCCGTCCACCGGCTCCTGCCAGCCGGGGTCCTGGCTGCTGTCCCCGCTCAGCCTGTTGCCAGTCTGGGGTTCCGTCCGCTGGCCCCTGCCAGCTGGGGTCCCGACCGCCGGCCCCGCTCAGCCCGCTGCCGGTCTGGGGTTCTGTCCGCGGGCCCCCTGTAAATGTAAAATGTATTACTGGCACGGGAAACCTTAAATTAATGAAGACGTGGCACACTGCTTCTCAAAGGTTGCTGACCCCTGGCCTAGAATCTATTCTCTTGGGCTCTGTCAAGTCTGGTTTTAAATTACAGTAGCAATGGGACCTCTACTCCTAAATTGAGACACAATTCCAATGGCTAATACAGCTTCCATCCAGTTCTTTGTTAAATTACACACACTGACAGCTAATCATAACTACATCTAGCTGAATTTTTTTTAATGGAAAATTGGGTTTTTGACTAAATGAACATTTTGGGGGGAAGTATCTGCTTTCTTCAAATATTTTAGATTTTTCACTGGAAACCTGAAACCTGAAAATTAAAAATATTTTGGTTTTCAACCGGTTTTTTCTGTAATGGAAACTTGAAACCATCCACTGAAAATTTAGACACCCCTCCCAAATAAAGAGGGTTTTTTTGCCTTCTGCCCCTGTGCCCACCACTTATTTTCTGACTGGCTCTATTTATGACCTGACAGATCACTCTCAGAAATGAATGCTTCCCCCTCCTTAGTGCTAACACCTTTCAAACACATGTAGGGATTGTTACCAATACTATCCCATGAACACATAGACCTGAGAGTTATCACTGGATCCACCGCCACGTGGGGACCAGAGCGAGTAGGATGATGGAATTCCCTAGACTGGACACTGTTTGAACAGGAGAGGGTTAGTGCAGATCCGTCAGCAGTGTAGGTATTTTGACCCCTGGCCTTGCCTTCACCTCACATTCTTCCTTACGAAGAAGAGGCTGGTAGAGTAGGAGGCAAACCCATCATTTCTGTTTCAGGATGACCTTCCAAAGATGACCTAGGTCTGACGGGGGGGAGCTGGCACTGGGGGAGGTAGTGTCAATCCTGCTTCGGCCCGAGCAGGGTGAGTGACAGATTGCCAATGGCAGAAACCAGTCCCTTCGCGTTGGCGTGGAGATATTGCATTAGGTAATAGTTTTCGACACGTTTCATTGAAATATAACAAAATATTTGCATTGGGTTATGAGATAAATGGGAGTTGACTGGAGGCAGCGCTCATTTGGAAATGTGATATGAAAATTCATTTAAAATGAAAGAATGTGGAAGCTTACGTTTATGGTAATGGATTGATTGCAGATAGTATCTAATAACTCCCAACAAATCTGTTTCAATCATAATATCCTTTCTCCTGCTTGGCTGCTGACGTGCGTGTGCACACGCACGGGTGTTACCGGCTTCCCTTCTGCGTCGGATTAGAATTCAGTAATTGTTAATACGTTGGCGTTACGTTTGAAATCAACAAAGGCCTTAATGTATAGGAGCCAAATAAATAACTTGTGATTCCACTGGACTCGATCAGGGACAGAGGGAATTAGCGGAGGGAAAGTGATCTGTACCAGGGGAAAGGTATTGCCCACCACGGTTGCAGGTCTGCTACATTAGCCATAGCATTTGAGATAGGTGATGGTGTAATAGAAAGAGAACACCAGGATTCCCCCCCACCACCTCTCCTGGGTATCTGTGTGGATTTCACTTTGCTGTTAGATATCGAACAGCCTCCTGCTGTATAATGTTAGCAATGCGCTGATGTTGAACTCTGCCTGTGTGTGCTCAAAACATCTCCCAGCTGTGCCTGAAAATTGGCATATGCTTGTCAGACCTCAGTGATCCTGACCAGTGCTTCAGTTTGAGATGGGAGCATAGGATCAGATCAGCAGTCCATCCAACCCCGTGTCCTGTCTCCCACAGTGGCCTGCACTGGCTGCTTCAGAAGCAGCAGCAAGAAATCCTACAAAAGGCACGTATAAGATCTCCACAGGGAAAGTTTCTTCCTAATCTCCATTAGTCAGAGGTTGGCTAGTGCTAGATAGGGCCTGATTCAAACCCTACTGAAATCAATGGGAGTCTTTCTATTGGCATCAATGCGCTTTGGTACAGGCCCATAAATGAGGTTAGGTCTTGGCTCTAATAATCAAAGAGACAGGATGAAGGAGTGAAAAAGGAGGCTGTGTTGCTCTGGGATAAATGCCTGGGTTTAATTTTCATCTCCTGATGCTAAAGCAGATTGAAAGAAAGCAATAGAAAAACTGCCGATGAGAGGTGGGGAAATTTAATAATGTCATAGTAATAACAGTAATGAGTGGCTGTGCCTGTGCTAATTAGTTTGGAGCTCTCTCTCCAACAGCCGTGTGTGTGTAGCTCTAATAAGCTAGCTCGTGAATTCAGCAGCAGTGTGAGGGCTCTCAGGTGAGAGCGAGAGCCTATGTCCACCTGAGGAGAGTTCTCTTCGTTAACGACAGATGGCCACTCTAAGAGCTGGAGGGATAATTATGCCAACCAAGCGCTTGGGAACACGGGCTGTCATAAAATGTGTCTGTGAGGTTTCCAAAGCGGTGTGAAATCCATTCACACCACCACTGAAAACAAAAGTGGATGCACTCCAGCTTCAGAAACCTACTAGGCCCTCAAAGCAAACTCCATCATGTAGCTTGGGGAGTCCAGATTTTTGTTACAGAACCACCTCTGAGGTGGGGGAATAAACTCCTCACTAGAGAAGAGTCTTGCTCCTGGGCACGGGCCATCTTTCCCCTAAACAGGGACGTCCAGGGACTCGTAAGTGTGCTCAGCACCTATAGACCAGCTAGTAAAACTCAGATTGTGCCTGAGACTATAAACAGGAATAGCAAAGATGCTACAGAGCTTAGATACTATGAGCTAAGGGCAATTCTCTGGTAATCAAAATGAATGTGTAATTATTGCCCTCTAGTTACAAAACGTTTACCTAGTAAGTCCTTTGTAGCTGTTGTATTACTGAACAGGATCTGCACAGGAGGACTAAGAGCTTTGGACTTGGGCTGTGATTAGAAAAGTGTTCAGACACCATGGTGCGGGGCAACTTCATAAAAACAAAAATCTACAGAGAGGCCTCCCAAGCATTGTTCAGGTTATTACATAACGGGATAGAAGAGCCATGCTACATGGAACCCAGTGCCAATGCACCAGCCTATCTGTACTTCTGTCTGCAACAGCTAAAAGCATGCACTGAATTCCTGGGGGGTTGGGGAGGTGAGACAGTTCAGGGCGGGAAGCTGGAAGGAAAAGAAGACGAGAGATTGTGGCTTGTCACATTTTACCCTAATAGGCGACTTTGCTCCACTCATGCATTTTGTAGTCATCTGATGAACGGGATGATCTGATAGAGGGCGGTGTTGGGGTGTCAGGTGAGGCACCAGGAGCAGAGTCACAGTCCGTTTGAAAGCTCTTGCCATTCGCCCTCTCCCCTCCAAAACGGATTGGTGCCATATTTATCTTACTTTAATAAAAGAATAATTTGCTGGTAATGTAAATCACCATAGCGGGACCTGATCCCTCGTGGTGTAACTTGGTGTCACACCACTCAAGTCAGATTCACTCTAGCTCAGGACCTGGCCCCCTTCTGCTAATAATTCTGCGTTGCAGTGAGCTTGAGAGCGGTACCAAGTGTCAGGGCCAGTGTAGCTGCCTTCAGATTGACGGTACATTGTGTCTCAAGCCCTGTCTCTGCAATCAAAAGGGAACATGACTCAGGTGTGCTATAAATAAACAGGTGATCTCATGGTACCCTAAAAACGCAGCAGGCTTTGCAAACTAGATGTGTTGAAATCACATGGGAACATCGTCGGAGCTCAAGGAAGGGATTCTCCTCTTGATGTGGCACTCCTGGCCCCTAGTAGCATTAACAGGAGTCAAGTGCACATGGTGGAACCAGAATCAAACTCTTGGGTTATCGCCATGAGGGTTTATACCAGTAGCGTAGCTAGGACAGGAAAACTGGGTGGGCCTCTGGGGGGAGGGGGGTCACACCTGGGTTTGAGCTCCACCCGACCCCGACTCAGTGTCCATCTGCCAGGCTGGGTCCCCCTCCTGCCAGCGCCATGTGCTGCTGCCCCGGTCTCCGGCCCCAGCACTAGCCCTGTCCAGACCCGCCCCCATGAGGCACCCCCCTTGCGGGGCTAGCGCTGGGGCCGGAGACAGAGGTAGCAATGCGTGGCACAACTCGGAGCCGAGGTCGGGAGTCCCAGCTTGTGGAGTCGGGGGGCTCCAGCCCCGATTTGGGTGGGCCTGGATGCTAAGTGGGTGGGCCGCAGTCCACCCAGGCCCACCCATGACTACGCCCCTAGTTTGTACTTTTCTGAAGAGGAAGGTTGTACCATCTATCTCCCAGGGACGGGTCGCCCTAACGGGGGCTGGCTGCTTGATGGGGAAATCTTAAAATGGGCCTCACAGTCTGAGCCGCAGCTTCCAAGTGCAGTCTACACAGCTATTTTTAGTGTGGCGGCGTGAGCCCCATGAACCTGAGTCTGTCGACCTGGGCTCAGATATTCCCTGCTGCGGGCTGCCACTGGCTGTGTAGACACGCCACAAATCTCTAACTGCAGGAGGAGGGCAGGAAATGAGCACATGCTTCTGTGTCAGTGTATTATAGTGTGTTTTGCAGTAAGTTACTCTTCTTTTTCTTATGGGTTAGAAATAAAGAAGCATACCTTAGATTAGATCACTTGGAGTGGCAAAAAACAGCCCTGAAATAAAACTCTTTTTCAGTAAGTAACTACTCATGGACTCTTGTCGACAGTCAGTGATGTAATCTTGATCCCTCACTAACAAACATATCATCTTGAGATCTAAAAAAAGGAAATCACTACTTGCAATACAAAAAAGTAGAGATTTTGTGAAGAAAATTATGTGCCAAAATAGCGAAATGAAAACTTTCCAGCCTGCAATTTAATATTGGGCTTCCTCTCACGAATGTCAGTGGAGCTGCCATTAGTATTCGGAGCCAGCACAGGAGCCACTTAGGCCTAAAGACAGCTTCGCTGACACACAATTGAAATATTTGTATAAATGACCAGTGGAGTTTGAGTGACATGCCCTTCTTAAGCAAAATAAAATTAAAGATAAACCTTCTAAAAAATACATGCGCTAAACAGCCTTTCTACATTTCATTATGTAAATGCAGCTGTCCATTGCTGCACAAATTAGCGCTCTTTAGAAGTTGTTTGGTTGTTTCTCTGGGAACAGCTTTGTGTTTTTAGCTAGACAGCTGGAAACAGTGGAGGAGGGTGGGGGACAAGGGGGAACCCAATCCACAAACAATTCCCCAACTCTCTCTCTCTTTCTGGGCGGGAAAAAGGGAAACAAAACTAAGAAAAAAGTCAAAATCAGGCTCCAATTTTCCTTCCAGGCTGCTGAAGGAAGCTGTTGATATTAAGGGAGATTAGCTAACAAAAGCAACTGTAGCTGCATGTCTCAAGGTGACATGCTATGGTCCAGGTAGTGTGAGTTTGATAGAGAAGGAGGGTGATCCAGTGGTTAGAATGCCAACATGGAACTTGGGAGACCTCTATTCAAGTCTCCACTCTGCTACAGATTTTCCATGTGACCTTGGGCCTCTCCGTTCCTCAGTTTCTCATCTGTAAAATGGGGGTTGCTACCTAGTACTTATGTTAGGTGTAGTATACACCTATACACCACATTAATAAGTGTTATGTGCATGGTATTAATATATTATATATTATATAGGTGCTGGGAAGTTATGTTAACTGGAAGTATTATGTTCTTCCCACAATTCTGTTCACTCATGTCAAGCATCTCTCAACACTTTGCAAAGCTGAAGTCAGCTTTGACATTAGAAAATGGGAAACTTGTCAAAGCAAAGATGCCTGAATGTGACGGAGTACTTTCTCGGCTTGGAATGTAGTATTCAAAACAAGATATGGGGACGTAAGGGGAGGGACCAAGGACAAAGCTGGCACAAACTAGTGGGCTAAATGTAAATGTAAGTGACATATTAAGAGTTATGTCACTTGTAAAATTGTATTATAAATACTACTAGCTGAAATGCGTATCTTTGAAGCACACGTTCTGTGTTAGGTGAGCACTCTGTGAGAGTTTGCTTTCCAGAAGGAGGGTATGTGTGTTTCCTTCTGATATTGTACTGCTCTGTCTTTTAGACAATACATTTGGCTAAGACTGGTTATTTGGCCTCTTGAACGTTTTAAAGAATGAACCGTGAGTTTATTCACACAGTTGGCCACTCCTTTTAGTCAATAGGATAGTAGTACTGCTCTGCTGCACTGAATGCGGTGAGGAGAAATACATTGCAGACTGTGAGGTGCTCAGATACTTCATGTTTAACTTTAAGCATACAAATAATCACACTGAACTCAATGGGAGAGTGTAACCCAGGGGTCGGCAACCTTTCAGAAGGGGTGTGCCAAGTCTTCATTTATTCACTCTAATGTAAGGTTTCGCGTGCCAGTCATACATTTTAATGTTTTTAGAAGGTCTCTTTCTATAAGTCTATAATATATAACTAAACTATTGTTGTATGTAAAGTAAATAAGGTTTTAAAAATGTTTAAGAAGCTTCATTTAAAATTAAATTAAAATGCAGAGCCCCCGGACCGGTGGCCAGGACCCGGGCAGTCTGAGTGCCACTGAAAATCAGCTCGTGTGCCGCCTTCGGCACGCATGCCATAGGTTGCCTACCCCTGGTGTAACTGCTTCTATTCAGTCTTTTTGTCCATTGTTGGCTTTGCATTGACCGGCACCTCTAGCACCGCCTTTGGCTGCTTCTGCCGTGTTATACTGGCTTATCCGGTGATCATGACTTGTTCACATTTATAATGTGCACACAGAGAAAAATGCAACCCAGACATATATACTTAGTGCTTTTAAAAGGCCAGTTTCACAAAGCAGAAACCAACTGAGCCAAATCTGCTGGGAAGAAGAACTTAATCAGAAAAATGTGAATGGTGATTGGGAATTATTTAATAACACATTACTAGATATCCCAAAAGCCACAATCAAAGAAGGTTGTGTGGATTAAAAAACCAACCTGAGAAGATCAACCTAGGACTTAACAAATGTGGAAGGTCTCGGATGTGGTGCTGAGCTGCATAGATCAACTGATGGTGTGCATGGGCTTAGTGGTCAGTGCTGTCACCGCTGGGGGTCTAGTTCTTCACAGAAGCTTGGGACTAGTACTGGAGATGGGTCTCAACTGGAACACTGGGTTGGACCTCTGGCCACACAGAAGATTGTGAGAGTCAAATCTGGATACAAATGCAGGTTTGGACATTGTTGAGCTTCTTTTCATAATGCAGACTGGAGCCCTAAATTCAAGCAACTGCAAACTCTGGGGAAGTATGTGAGCCAACCCAAGCTTAGCAGCATGGCCCCATCTCTCCGGATCCCCAGCACTGTCATGGCAGGGGAGCGGCAGGGAGGGTGCCGCACAGTTAGAAGAGCTGTGCTTCAAGTGTAAGGTTAAACCCTAGGATCCTAGAGTCTTTGGGGCTGGGCAGACGTCCATTCTGGGCAGAGCCAGTGTCCCCGCTCCCACGCCTTTGCACAAGGCCCGCGGAAGTCAGTGGTAAAAGTTCTATAGTCTTGGATGGCAGCTGAGCCAGGGCCCCAGTCCCAGTGAGCTGCCAATTGATTGCTTTGCCAGGTTCTCTCAGATGCCTGGAGTAGGAAAGGGGCAAATGAAAAACAAAATTCAAGGTCACACATTAGTGCCTTTGTTTAACACAACCGGATTGCTGGGTGACGTATTGTAACATCACGTGAGTACGATATCACCAGGGACCCTGGGAGCTCACTCATCTTGCTGCCAGGGGGGGTTTATTAACTGGACCACAAGGAAGCAATTTGCCATCCACTGAACCTCCAACATTTTTCTGAGTTTAAAAACAGATTCGGATGAACTGTTTAGAAAGCAATAGGCCACAATACATTTCTGTGCCACCCCTGCACTGCCTCGGCCTGGCGGGGACTGGAGGAGGAAGTGGCTGAAATGCTGGGTGAGAGGCTGTTCACAGCAGCAAGGATGGGGACTCTCTGTTCTTGGACGTTTCCCAACAGAATTTTGCAGTCAAGGATGCTTCTTCTTTGGGCAGGTCAGTCCATAAATATCCTCAGTAGGGTTTGATGCTTCTTCCTCTGAAGCATCTGTTGCAGACCACTATCAGACACTAGAAGTAACGTGGCCAAGTGGACAGGGAACCGGTGTGGGGCTGAGGACGCATGAATTTTATTCCTGAGTCTGCCTGTGATCTGTTGTGTGAACTCAGGCAAGTCTCTTTGCCTCTGGTTCCCCTCCCTTCCTTTATCTGTCTGTTCTGCTTGGATTGTAAGCTCTTCAGGAGAGGGACTGTCTCTTAGGGCTTGTCTACACTACCGCGGTAGTTCGACGGCTGGCAATCGAACTTCCGGGTTCGATTTATCGCGTCTGGTGTGGACGCGATAATTCGAACCAGGAAGTGCTCGCCGTCGACTGCGGTACTCCACGTCAGCGAGAGGAGTACCGCGGAGTCGACGGGGGAGCCTGCCTGCCGTGTGTGGACCGCGTCTGAACCGCGGTAAATTCGAACTAAGGTATGTCGACTTCAGCTACGTTATTCACGTAGCTGAAGTTGCGTACCTTAGATCGAATTGGGGTGTTAGTGTAGACCAGGCCTTACTGTGTGTTTGTACTGTGTCTAGCATGGTGGGACTCTGATACTAGTGGAAGCCTTTGGTTGCTACTGTACAGAGAGGCATCTGGTCTAGCTCAGAATGCCAGCTCCGACCCAGAATATAGATACTTTTCCTCCTGGAGGATTTTGAGGTTCTTTGGTCACTGGCGATGGCCAACAGCTACACAAGGAATAGCTGGGTGGGTTCATGATCATGGCCCTGAAATCATGCTCAGGTTCAAGAATAAATGGGCTGTGAGCATTTCTGCTGTGATTTGCTGCCTAATTGCCGCTGTCCTTGTTAACATATTCTCCCCTTCTTTGCACTCCCCCTAATGAGCGACTCCTACTTGATGTACAAGATGTAAGTATACAAGTTATTAATCTTGCACTAAAGCAATTACATCAGCACAAAATTCCTCACTGACGGTGCGCTTGTTCTCCTCTGGCCCCTTATCAGGTTAGCAATTTCAGATCTACATTAAGTGTTCAGAAATCAATTTTCAGCTTATTTTGTGCTGCAAAATTTGCCATGCCTGAATCTGTGATACTAATTGAACAAGAGCAATTGATGTTTTAGCAGTAATTAAAGATGGTAATTATTACCAAATCTCCCCATGGCCCCATGTGTTTGCTTTGGACCTGTCAAAACTACACGCAGGCGGAATCAATCTTAATAAAGTTGGTACTTCAAAGCTTCTTCCCAGTAATGGTTTCCCACAAGGTCAGGGATGGAGCGATAGGGAAGGAAGAGGAGAAATTACGAAACCTTGTAGAGTGCAGGGTCACTAATGGATGTTTCCTCATTTTTTTTTTTAAAGTATTTATCCAAAATGAAAACTTCTCATTGCTTTTTAATCTGAGACTCCTACAGGGCAACATTGAAAATGACAGGGACAAATATCCTGTGAGCTCTGTTTACTTACATAGGAGCCACAGCGGTTTTTTGTAAATAGAAGGTAACTACACAGTAATTAAACATCCCTACAGATTACTTGTTAATTACACTAGAGGTCTGAACCTTTGTTCCCAATAAGGACATATCTGCACTGGTATTTGCTTTGTAAAATGTCTTTGGGATTAGAGACCAGCAATATCTGAATCCCAGGCCATCAAACATTGCTCCAGGTATGAATTAAGTGCTGCCATCCCTGTATATTCTGGGCTACTCTTTGCATCACCTCTGTTGTTAAGTCCCATGGTTTCCCTTGCTAAGTGCGAGTCTATGGTGTGGTTCTTTTGGTCAGCCCCTTTGGCGCATTCATCCAGCTGCCCTCTGGCCTGCCTGCCATGGCAGATGCTCTGGCTTCATTCTGCACAGACGTCCCAGATATTTCCGTCTTATTTTCTGTAGAATGGTAAGGGGGACTTGAACTCTGTGACGAGTCTCGGCACTGGTTATAAATTCATTCCATTTAACACCAGATATTTCCCCAGGGTATTTGCTTTCAGAAGCATTCAGATGTCTGTCTGTATCTTTCATTGATTTCCAACTCTCACATGTTTAATCTATCGTTACTTGGTCAGCATTTACCACACAATTACCCCACTACAGCAAGATGGCTACCGGTGTCATTAAATAGTCACCAGCAGTGTCCTTAACAAGGGGCCAAATCGTGTGGTCTTTAACTGAGCAAAAGTCCCTTTGAAGTCAAGTTACCAGCAATCCCTTACGATGCGATGCTCCTGTGTCATCATCAGTCTTGCTGTGCTGTATGGATTATCACCAAGAGCATGCTAGTCAGTCTCCTGGGCTCTGAGGAAAGAGGGAGAGCTGCTTTAATAACACTTGATATGGAGTAATGGGGTGAAATTGAGCAAAGGAACATTTAGGCTGAATATGATCGGGGAAAAAAAGTCCTTGATGGTGAGATCTATCATGCCAAGCAATCACCTCCCAAGGCAAGTGAAGGGAGCCCAATCACTTGAGATGTTTAAAACTAAGCTGGGTAAAGCACACAATAATGTACCACTGGGAGCAATCCTGCACTGGCAGGGAGATGGACTGGATCGTTTAATAGGCCTTTTCCATCTCGGAGTGCTATGATATACTGAAGGGAAAGTGGCTATTGTTATTTTTATTTATGTTACAATAGTGCCTAGAGATCCCAGATGCAATCAGGGCCCCATTGTTGTGCCAGGCGCTGTCAGAGACTGTCCATACCCTAAAGAGCTTACAAACTAAATAGGGCAAGACAGACAACATGTGTTTCCTCTCCAGCCCTTTGTCTGTCTTGTCTGTTCAGATGACGGGGTCTTTGGGGTAGAGGCTGTCTCTCACTCTGTGAATATGCAGCACAGGGGGGCCCCGGTCTCAGTTAGGACCCAGGGCACTTCTGTAATATAAATAATGACAGTGAAAAGGGTTTGCATGAGCCTGTTGTGTACGGAGACCACCGAGATTGGCATTGAATTTACCAGCTAACCCTCCTGAAGCACGTTATTGCTTGTGTTAAATGCTGCCGTATTGTCTTTCAGCAAAAGCTGGCTAAGGAGATTTCTCCTGGCCTGTGTGCCTTTATCAGTTTCCCACATCGTCCCATCCTCCATCAAAAAGCCAGGTGCCTCCTTTCCTAACGGCTATTCCATAACTCAGTCAGGAGCCACGCTCCTGAATCTCCTCTCTCGTTGTTGTGTTCACCACTGGAATACCCAAGTGCCATACTCTGGCAGAAACCAAGCTAACAAAGTCTTCACAGGCTTTTCAAAAGTTGTATTAGGAAGGTGCCTTTTTATAGTGAAACTTAATAAAATCAGTACTTCGAATTTCCCCCATCCTGACCATGAAGGGGTCAGCCTGGGGCAGGGTACATGGCCAGAGCTGGATTGCCTCTGTTGTTTGAGGGCTGTTTCGGGATCAGAGCCACTATCTCTCTCTCTCCAAGGTACTTATCTGGCCCCCATTCTCACTTTATCTGAGCACCTCACAATCTCTGATGTGCTTATCCCTGTGAGGGAGGGCAGTGCTGTTACCTGCATTCTGCAGGTGGGGACCTGAGACACTGACTTGGCTGAGGTCACACAGCAGGGCCAGGGGGCAGCAGGGGATTAAACCTGGGTCTCCAAGTCCAAGGCTAATGCCCTACCCACTGGACTCTCTTTCCTGTCCACTCCGGGGGTCTCGTGCAGAGTGCAGCACAGCCTGGATGGACCAGAGGATCTGGCCCTTTACTTCCATCTACCATGTGATGTATAGTGCTGCTTGACTACGTTCCGGAACCTCCGCATCCCGTGCTGATTGATGAATTGCTGACATATAAATTAAAACATATTTTACTGGCATTTGTGCCCTTTCATGCCAAATCTCATTCCCCATTGTAGTTGCAGTGACAGCCTGAGTTGCTAATGGGAAGACAGTTTACAAAAGCATTTAAATAGCACTTGCCATTAGCTTGAAGAATGAGCAAAACAGACCTAAAATGCCAATGAGGAAAGGGGCAGCTTTGGGATGCGAGAGAGGCTAGCTGGCTGATGGATGGGCTGGAAGAGCAGCAGAGGCCATTAGCCACTCCCCTCTTGCGATCTGGCGTCATGTGGATTAGGTCACAAGTGAAATGAGTTTTATGGTCTCAGTTTACCCCCTAGTGTGTTTCCCTTTTGTGCTGAAGACCATTTAAATGCAGCCTGGTTAGTCACCTCTTCTCAGAATGGAATACAACTCTTTCTGCCTCCGTCCTTTAGAAGCTGGACCCACATTTACCAGTGGCCAGTGCCAACCTGCTGTTTGTCTCTGTGTTTATTAGTGTGAAATCCTTGCCTTATAAATGCTGGGCCCAGAAAGGAGAGCGTACAAAATAAGGTGGAGTAGCCGAGGTCAGGCGCACGACAGATTTGCGGGAGTGGTTTGGCTGGAATATTAGGGCTTTAGCAGAGCTGTCTGGAACCCTCCACTGCGAGGACGGCGGGCGCAGCAGGTCAGGCGAGAGGTGCAAGGATCGGGCTATGTTGGTGGGACTCGCACCCGAGCTCCAAGCGTGGGCATAGTCTGTGGTATATTGTGGTAATGAGCTCTAAGACTCCTGCACAAAGCTGGCTTGTGACAGAGAAGCAGACGTGATCTGGCTCTGGGGACTGGTATACTTGACTGAGGACCCTACTCGGGGCCCCTGGATATTTCTGGCGTCTCGTCCCTCTTTGATGTCACTGACTCAGGCAGTCTCTGTGGCATTGCCAGGGGAACTGAGCATGCAGCAGAGCACTTTGCCCACTGGTGGAAGATGGCAGAGGTCCTACGTACCCCGTGGGCCTGCTGTGTTTGCATGGAAAAGTAACCAGACCCCTCTGAGCCCAGCGAGAAGGCAAGCTGCAGAGACGCCCCTGCTGCTAGCATGAGCGGGCTGCGTGGGGACTTTCGAGTGTTTGTGACTCAAACCCAATGAGCTGTAAAAAGTTACGTCTGCAAAGTCTTACAGCAGCTGCAGCAGAACGTCCGCAGGGTGGGGCGAGTGACACATGGACCTCGCTACAGGACATGGCTTCGTTCTGCTCTCAGTTTCACCCGTTCCTCCCGCCCCACATGTAACGCCTCTGCCTGCATGCAGTGTCTCCTGAGGCTTGCTGACTCTCTGTCCTGGTCCCCGTGGAAACAGATGCTGGGATGCCATAGAATAGAACAACTTGTAGCTTTAACCTGTGAGTGAGAGACTCCTGATCCCTGATACTCCTGTAGAAGAGCTATTAAGAGAGGAAAGCGGGGGAAAGAACCAAAACAAAAAACCCGACTGAAATCTATCTTCCCTGAGAGAGAAGAGCGCGACCATTTCTTCAGGGAAAAATGGAAATGTAATCAGATCAGTTTGTATAGTGCCAATAGAAAATCAGTTTTAATAAAGCCAAAAGGAAATGCAAAGCAGCCTCTTGAGATGGAAATTGTGTTAAATAGACACCTCTTTAGGAACAGGCAGATCCAGGGATGTTTTTAAGGGAGGCATAGAGCAGCGGATTTTTCTTTTCTTGGGCAATAATTCAAACAGCAATGTGATCAGCTTTTGGTGATGGGGCTAGCGTAGTGGTCAGTGTCAGAGCAGCTTCATCTCTCTGTAGAGAGGTATAATAACTGCACTGTAGGCCTGCCTTTCCAGGGGTGAATCAATGGCTTTAGAGTAACCCCCTTTTCTGAAATGCACCCCCTTCCCAGAGTGCCCCGAGCAGCTCTACGCTAACTGCTTGTCTAGCTTGGAAATAGCTCTCTCTCCAGCCTCCCTCACTTTCAGCCTGTGTGAGTCTTAATTATAGTTCTGGGCAGGCACTTTGGCTTTATTGCTTTCATTTATTATAAAAAGACCAGTGTCTGTTTTGTGAAATCGCTATCTGCTCAAATCATGGTTTATAAGCAATACTGGTCTGTCTTCCTAAGTCAGCCAGAATTTATCTTTTTGTTTGTTTGTTTCTTTGCAAGGCTTTGCTGGTGTGTGTGTGTGTATATTTTCAGAAGTGACATTTTGCAAAAGGCTTTATTTTTCCTCTCAGCCTTAAAAAAATGGTTGCCTTTTAAAAAAACCAAACCAAACCGAACAAACAAACAAAATCCCCAAAGGCAACTCAATAATAAAATCTATCATGAGGGGAAAGGTGATAACTTTGTATTTGTTCTAACGGTGCATTTACTGCTGAACTCCTCAAGTGGTAGACACAGTGCAGCGTTTGTCAGCTGGTTGCATCGTGCCTTTTTGAAATGCAGCTATTGTAAATTATAGCACAGAGACTTGGGCTGGATAAATTCGGAGCGTTATGCACCAGGCAATGCAACATGGGGATTTGGTTGTGTGGGGTGGGGAGGCTGTTAATGCATTAATCTTTCATCTTTGGATAACTGAGCTCATATCTTCGATTATTGCATGGAGTGAGTTTGTCTGGCTCACTCTGCTACCTAGTGGATGCCTGTCCATATTGCAAAGCGATGCACAATAAAGCATGACTGGCAATCTCTGCTTGCAAGAGAATGAGGGCTGGAACACAAAGGATGCTGCGGAGCAAGACTGAGTCATGTACAATAATTGGAAGAACTGCTTCGATGGCTCAGGACCGGAACAGTGGTGCATCGGCAGAGCTCTATGGAGGTGGCCAGCGGGTGCTGTGGGTCAGAGATGAAGGGCATTGGCAAAGCAGCTGGAGCTGGAGGCAGGTCTGGAATAGGGATTCAGTACGTCAAGACGAAGGTGCATTGACTGAGTGGTGTGAGAGAGGCTTGCAAGTCCTGTGCATAGCACTGGGACCTCTCTCAATCTCTCACTGTCCTGAGTGGCAAAGTTCCCCACATTTACCTCAAAATCTTCATGGCAAATGAAGTGAAAAGAGGGGGAATTCAGTCCATGAAACTGTCCTCAGAACCCAGGAGCAGCATAATCCCTTCAATGAGTGAGATCATAGGGCTGACACGCTTGCCCCAGCTACTGTAACATGGCACAAAGTTTTCTATGCCACTCGGAGTCAGCGGGTTTTATCTGCCATGCACAAAGGGGCAGGAACTCAGGGTAGCTCAGGGTAGACCTTTGGAGCTAAGTGCATGGGCCTCTACTGCATGAGCTAAAAGCCACGTGGCTCTTTGCTAAGGCTGTAGCAGACTCATTAATCTCTAAGGGCTGGTCCACACTACCCGCCCAATTCGGCGGGTAGAGATCGATCTTCTGGGATCGATTTATTGCGTCTCATCTGGACGCGATAGATCGATCCCAGAAGCGCTCCCCCGTCGACTGCGGAACTCCTGCTCGCCGAGAGGAGGAAGCGCTGTTGACGGGGGAGCCTGCCTGCGCCGCGTGGACCCGAAGTAAGTAAATTTAGTTCGATATAGGAAACGTCGACTTCAGCTACGCTATTCTCTTAGCTGAAGTTGCGTTTCCTATATCGATCCCCCGCCCCAGTGTGGACCAGCCCTAAGTGGTCTTGGTGCCACTAGAAGGCACACCCAGGAGGTGTGGGTTATAAATGCACAGATTAACTATCCACCCAAACTGGTTTCCATTCTCTGTGGGAGATGCTGTCATCTAGATGCCCCCTTTGGGGGAGGTTTAATCTGGGGTTGCTCTTCAACCGTGAACCTTTGTTGGTTGAATTAGGTAGCAGATTAGGTAGCAAACCGTGACTTTGTCCTTAAAATCATCTTTCGTCCCCCTCCTCAAGAAAAAAAATTCAAATCCAAAATCATTAACCCTAGAATCATCTTGAAAAGAAACCAAAAGACACGAGGAGCAGGGGCTTTGAACTCTGAAAGTCACAGCTCCACCTGGCTTTGTGCTGCTTTTAAACAGAAAAAGATGTCATGAATATTCTAAAAAGCAGACAATATTTTCAGGCTTTTTGCAACACAACACAACCCAGCCCAACCCAAAGGAAGGAGAAAAGACAGGGCTTGAAAGACCTTTGAGGCAAAGGCATGACTTATAATTGGGCAAGTGTAATTTAATAATTCATCTCCCTGAACCACAATGAAATTGAAAGAGTTTAGATTCCAAAGCGTAATGATCATCACTTACATTCTGCCGGGTCTGAGCTCTCTTCTCATTTGAATTTAATTTAATTTTATTATTATTATTTTTTCTGTGATTGCAGCAGGCGTGAAAACAAATGCTATTGTCTGATGTGGCTGTGGCGGGAGCGAGGGGCGGGGGTGGGGGGGGAGAAGGACAAGAATTAGAGACAGCAATTACTATCCAGTGACAGGGAAGACTGAGGGAAAGCAGGTTTTTCCTCTCCTTAGCACAAGTGCCAGGCAGGGAAATCCATCATTCTGAGTCTAATCAGTTAATGCTGATAAACTGCCAGCAATAACTGACAATTGAACTGGGGTTTTCAGGCTCTGAGTTCATTCATTTTGGAAGTGCCATAACTAACCTATTTAAAAAAAAGGCCCAGCCTTGGTCTCCTAATGAAAACTGCTGTTTATTCTTTAAGTGGGGGTGATGATGTGTTTAGCAGCTGTTGATACCAGAGGTTTGGCCTCGGCTGGAAAAGCCGCTTGTTGCTTGGTGTGTATCCTCCTGGAGTTTGCGTCTTTGGTGTCTCCCTGCGTGCCCCCTCTGACCAGACTGTGGGCCGTCTCAGCAGAAAGGGCCAAGAGGGGATGGGCCACGGAGACTGAACACTCCTCTCGCTGCAGCACATGGCTGGGGCAGGGTGGAGGTAGCTTACATCAAATCCGGGTGACCCTGTTTGGAGGATTAACAGGGGACTTGTGCCCCCGGGGCTGCCAGGGCCACCTTTCACCAGTGTCAAATTCACACACAAGTCAAAGCAACTGAAAAGGCAGAAGAGCCTAGGAGCAAGGCGCGTGTGCACGATGTATCCTCAACGCTGTGCTCCTGATCAGCACAGGGAGAGAAGAGGGGCCCGCTGTGCCCCTGCTGAGCGCTTGTCTCAAGTTCTCACCCGTTGGGGATTAGCAGAGAAACATTCCTGGCATTGGGAGTTCAGGAATCCCAGCTCACTTTGTCCATGAACCCAAACTGCATTCAAGGGGTACATTTGGCATCGCAGTGCTGAGCGTGGAAAGGAATATGTCCAAGCTGATTAGTGATGCCAAAGACAGCTTTGGGAGCATGAGAGGGGGGGTAGGAGCCAGGGGTCAGTGCGATTGGGGCTCGGGCTGGAATCTGTGAGTTGCTGGGTCGCCACTGAAGTTAATGGGAATTGAAGATACTCAGCTTGAGGCACTCAACCCTTGTAAGACTGGGTCCTTGCAGAGTTGTGTCCCGATGATAAGTAACACTGTGGTGTCATGGTCTGCAACGAGACCCGTCCAAAGAATTTGGGGTTCAGTGGCAGTTCCGAAAAACCTAAACAATATTTCATTTGGGGCCTAATTGAATATGAAATTTTTGGTGAATTGAAAAGTAGAAAAAACCATTTCAGGTCAAATGAATTTGAGCATTTAAAAAATGTTTTTAAAATAAAATGAAATGAAAAGAGGTTTGGAAATGAAAAGTCATTTCAAATAGAAAAATTGAAATGTTTGGTTTAGAAAATGTCAAAACAAAATATTTTGTTTTTTCTTAATTTTTTTTTCAACTGAAACTATTTGCCGAGATTAACTCATATTCACAAAGTATTTCAATCAAACCTGAATCTGTATTTTTTGCTGCAAAATGTTTAGACCATAAGAAAGCTGGGTCAGACCAATGGTCCATCTAGCCCAGTATCCTGTTTTCTGAAAGTCGCCAGTGCCAGATGCTTCAGAGGGAGGGTAAAGAACAGGGTAATTATTGAGTGATCCATCCCCTATGATACAGTCCCATGTTCTGGCAGTCAGAGGTTTAGGGACACTCAGAACAGCGGTTGCATCGCTGACCATCTTGGCTAGTAGCCATTGATGGACCTGTCCTCCATGAACTTACCTAGTTCTTTTTTGAATGCAGTTATAATTTAGGTCTTCACAACATCCCCTGGCAATGAGTTCCACAGGTTTACTGTGCATTGTGTGAAGAAGTACTTCCTTTTGCTTCTTTTAAACCTGGTGCCTTTTAATTTCGTTTGGTGACCCCTGGTTCTTGGGTTATGTGAAGGGGAAACTAACATTTTCCCTATTCACTTTCTCCATAACCTTTCATGATTTTATAGACCTCCATCATATCCCCCCTTAGTTGTCTCTTTTCCAAGCTGAAAAATCCCAGCTCTACATGTAACACCTTGTTACTACGATAGATGCATTTTCTGCCTCCCCAGAATGCAGACACCTTATACTGATTAAGACAATTATTGGTTTTCTGTGAATTCCTAATACAAGTATAGTCAGACCAGAATATACTGGCTAAGCCTGCAAACTGCCTTGGACTTTCAGATGGTGACCCTTCACTCCAGAAGGCAGATGTACTCTGTATGTATTCATTTACTTACAGGTGGTTAATTGCGCAGTGGTCTGGATACATACAGGCTCCTGGCGAAGACTTAGTAAAGCAAGACAACATAATGCAACTTTATGTAGCTTCTTTCACAAAGTCTGTATCTCCCCAGAGCACTCAAAGAGCTAAGCAAACCGAACCTGGGTGGTGTAAACGGACAGGAAAACACTGAGCCAAATCCATCCCTGGGGTAACTTCTCCACAAAGGCTGCACAAGCGAGTGGTATGTGGCCGGCATGCACCCTCTGTCGTGGGCACTAATCTAATCTCTGCCATCAGTTCCAGTTGTTCCCCATCCTGCATGCCGCATCACAGTCTTGTCTAAACGGAGCCTTGACCATGTAGCCTACTCTGCTTCCTTGTGTGCCCCATTCTCCATTCAACACCTGCCAAGTCGTTCAACTGCACCACAGGGGTAATCAGAAACGAAGTTTGTTGTTGCATTAAAGAAGGCGATGAGCTGCTAAAGGAGACGAGAGGCAGCCATTACACCATGCTGCAGCTGTTAACCTCAGGATTCCCATCATGCCAAGGAGAATTGGGTCATTTCAGTTGCACTGTGCGTACAGATATTGGAATGCAACAGCCAATCCATTGCTAGAAGCAGATTGGTCTGATAGCTAGAGCAGGGCCTGGGACTTCTGACTCTACTATTAATTTGCTTTTTTGGCTTTAGCCAAGTCAGTCAGGCCCATGTTTTCAAAAGTAACCTCTAGTTTTAGGTGTTGCAAGTTTTCAGTGTCCAAATTGAGGCAGCAAGGACTGGGAGTTTCAGATTTGCCTATGAGATTTAGCTAGACAGCTATGGTTAATCTCAACTGTTTCCCCCCCCCCCCCCCAGGTTCACAGATATTCAAGCTGTAAGAGACCACGGGGATCGGCCACAGAACTTCCCAGAATGACTTCCTGTTTGAACAAGACCAGATATTTTAGAAAAACATCCAATCTTATTTGCCAATGACCGAGAATCCACCACATCCCTTGGTAAGTTGTTTCAATGGTTAATTACCCCGACTGTTAAAAATGTGCATCTTATTTCTAGTCTGGATTTGTCAATTTGCTGCCACTGCGTCTTGCTATATCTTTTTCTGCTAGATTGAAGAGCTGTCTATTACATTTCTGTTCCCCATGCATGTAGTTATAGACTGAACAAATCACTCCTTAGTTAATCTAAACAGATTGAGCTACTTGTGTCTTTCCCTATAAAGCATGAATTGTGTATCTAAATCTCTTAGATTACCCTGAAAATTTCAGCCAAGCTGTCTGAAGTTAGGTACCTAAAAACTACAGAATGCTTTGAAAATTTGATCCTTTGTCTTTGTGTCTCAGTTTCCTAAAATGTATCTCTGCAGCAAGCTTTGGGCACGACAGCCGGCCTCTGCTATAGAGCTGGTTGGAAACTTTCTGTTGGTTTTTTGTGTGCGCATAGGATAGAAAATGGCTATTTTCATTGAAATGTCAAGTTTTCATTGAAAAGCCTGAAAACCAAATGAATTTTCAATTGCTAAAAAAAACAAAACCAAGCCCCCAAAACAACCAACCAACCCAAACCCAGAGAAATTTTAAAAGAAAATATTGACCAAAAAAGAAAAAAAAATCCTTGCAATTTATCATCGGGGGAAAAAATCACGACCAATACAAAGTATCTGCCTATCTATCGATCTGCACCAGGGTCTCTTACAAACCAGAACAAGATCACAAATATAGCACATATTGGAAACCACCTGCCTGCTGTGGGAGACGAGGGACAAACACACAGGAACTTAGCATGTGGTCAGCACATCCCACGTTTTGGGTGCTACTAGAATAAAAATAATGGAGAAATAATCCCAATAGTGGCCACTGCGGGCATCTCTGAGAACCCAAAGGCTGCAAGTTTTCAGTATTCGCTACACTTTATGGGCTACAGTTGTATGTTTTATGCTGCTCTTTACAGAAGGTTTTTTATTCTTTTGCTGCAATGTAGCTCATAAGGTTAGGAAATTCATTCACTGGTTAACTGTTGTGCAACCATCACACACCTCACCACTTTCCACTCCGATTGCAAGGTGTGCTTCTCTAGCATAAATACAGAGCAGTGTGTACAACCCTACCAAATCAAAACCCTCCACTGCACACACAGTTTCCTCCCTGGATGAGAGAGAGAATGAACCACATCTGGCATATGTTAGTCACGTATCTTAAAGTATGACACAACTTCTGCATAAGAACCTGAATAGAATAGAACCAATAAACAATATGTTGGGAGTGGGATAGTGTAAACTAGAGATGGATGAACTATATGTTGTGAAAAATAGATCAGTCTCATTAACCCACCTTTCCTGCCTCCAATCCTGCTTGGTTCTGTCTCCCCCACACTCTCAGACTTGGTTTATAACAGGGTTACCCCACTGTGCAGCCCACAGCATCCGAAAAGGCAGACTGTGGGTGCCCTAAGAGCAAAGGCAATTCACTGCTGGGGAACACCAGCTAGCAGGCAGTTGTGATAGAATCGCTGAGAGCTCAATGTTTACTTATTTCAGAGTAAAAAAACAACCACCTCCAAAAAAAAACCCTTTATGCAAGACACCAGTATGAGTCTTGCTGTAAGAAATATTGGGCATCCCCGGTTTATGTCCATGTCTCCAATGAGACGTGGAAGAATCAATCTCTTGGGAAGACAAAGAAAGTTGATCCGACAATGAGCAAATTACGATCCCCTCTTCCAGAGAGTAACGCTAATGTTAATTTTACAGCTGCTCTGTACAATAATATTTTCAGTGAGCAGGGTGGGGAGGGGCACCTCTTTCTCTTTGTCTCCTTTCTCCCTGCCACCTCCCCATCGTAATTAGTTGTCAAAATTTTGTGGATGGAAGGGGGCGCACTCGGGCCCTGATGAGATGATACAGCAAAGATTCCATTTCATCTTGAATTTGACATTAAACTTTAATAGTCTCAAGGACAAGAAGCCAAGAGATATCAGATGTAATGAGATAAAGCAAAGTTTCTCTGACAGCAAATTTGATCACAAATGGGCTCTGAGATTGCTTCTTTGATATAAATGAAACATAATTCATCTTCCAGTGCCTTGAATGGGCTTTGAGGCCATGTATAATAACTCTGTCGCCATTGCCCAGCCCTGACAAGTGCCTGCGTAGCAAGAGGAGAAAAGGCTCGCTGAGACCCCGCTCTCCTTTGTGGTTCTGGATGCGAAAATCAAAGGGAAGCAGCGAGCTGCCAAAAAGCTAAGTGAGCAGCCTGGTAAATGGAAGCTGGTGACTGAGATAGGCATGCACCATTCCTGCCAGGCACCCTGAGACGTGGAGCTCTGGAGCAGGAGAGACTTGGAGCCCCTCCCCCCGCCTTAATGGACCATGATAAAGAATTGCCTGGGCTGCTCATGAGCAGAAGGGACAGTGAGCTCTATATGCCAACAAAATGATGATAAATAATCGCCCTTTGCATAAATAGTCACCTTTCATCTGAGGATTTCCAAAGGCCTCCCAAATGTACTGAATGAACTAAGCACCAACAACATCCCAGTGAATTTAGTGTTTCCATTTTACAGGGGGGAAACTGAGGCACATAGACACTTTTGCTGAAAGTTGCTCTGTGAATCAGTGGCAAAGCTGGGAGTGGGACGCAGGAGTCCTGGCTGCCAGTGCCTTTCCCGAACTAGTGGACCACATTCTGCCAAAACCAGAGTGAGCTGAGACATCCACAAGGCAATAGTGCTGCTGGCTTTTACTGGGATGTTTGCTTTCTCTACCGCCTGCCACCATTCCCTTTTCGCTTATCACAGGCGTCCAGGGAGTGCAGTGTGAGCATGTGATCGGCCTGCAGGAACTCGTAACTCCAGTAACGACCCTCCTAGTGGCCTTGGGCACGGCCACTTATTCTGCCACAGTCACTCCATCAGTAAAATGGGGATAACACTCCTTCCCTGCCTGGCAGGTATGCTGGGAATACAGCCAGGCAGATATTTACCCAGTGCTTGCCAATGTCAGCTCGAACAGGGAGCACGTGGCTCACTAACGGTGCTTGCAGCTCTTTGTGTTCATATCTAGAATTTTTATTATTTTTGCTATTCTCAAGGATGTTAGTGGAAAGCTGAAGTCTTTTTTTTATACCGGTGCAAATATGTGTTCACATGAAGTTTTGTGCTTGGACTACTCAACCAATCATCTTTAAATTGCTTTGAGCATTGGCCAAGTTTCACTCATCCAATCAGCAAACAGAAATGACAGCATGTGACTTAAGGACCCCTATAATACAAATACCATAAATAAGGCATAGCAAACAGTCAAAGACACAAGTGAAGCAAACCGTTTACAACAAGCCATAGGCTGAAATAAGTTCACACAGAAGGTTCATTGAACAATTTTGAAAAGCAAGTTCACTAAAATCCATGTGTTTGCAGCGAGCTAAACAGAATAAAGGGCTAAATTCATCAGCTAAATCATTTGTGACAAAGAGTCAGCCCAGCTCTGGTTGTGAGGATTAATTAGTTAATGTTTGCAGAGATGAAAAGAGTTGAAAGATTGCCAAATGTTGTTATCAATTAGAGTCGTTTGAGAAGTAATACTTGCAGGGAGGATTTGTACATTGTGGCTACATTGTAGCAAAAGCACTTAAGCATGCTCTTAAATTCCATTTAATTCAACGGGACTTAAACATAGGCTTAAAGTTAAGCACGTTGTTATATGTGCAGTTGCAGAAACCACTTTTCATTTTCAAGAAAAAAATTCTGCCATGAGACTGCAGTGTGTTCTGCGTTGTGTGCTCTGTACCGCATAAGAAACACCCCCCACCGAATCCTCCCCCCAGGCACCTTGTTGCTACTGATGTTGTATGGGATTGAACAGTAAAAGCACAGCTTGCCATTCAGACAATAGCTGGAAGTAGTGCCACTGGGCCAGTTCAGAGAAAATCTGACTTTGACTGAACAATTCGGACCTGGAAATGCTTGGCCCGGGACAGTCAAGATGCCACTTTTCAGAGCATAAGTGTCCCATTCGTTAGAGAGCAGCTAGGACAAAGGGACTCAGACAGCTGGAGGTGATACGGAGGGTCATGGAATATTCATCAGCCAGGAATAGCTGGAATCAGGGAACTGTGGGGCTAACCCTTTGCTGAGCACAGAGAGCAGGAGGCAGGATTCCTAGGTGATATCCTGCTCTGCCACCTTACTCTCTGTGACCATTAGACAAATCTCTTCACCTCCCTGAACTGCACTTTTTCAGCCTGTAAAAAGGGTATAAGAATCAAGCTCGTATGAGAAAGTTGTAAAAACACCTTTATCAAGCACCCTTTGGCTGAGGATCTCTACCCACTTATCTAGCTGTCACCAATTTTTTATCCTGATACCTGAACAAATTAAGCCCCACAAGAACCCTGCCATCCTTTCCTAGGCAGGGAAACCGAGGCTCTTGAAATTAAGGTCACGCAGCAGGTCAGGTGGCAGAATCAGGAGTAGAACCCAGGTCTCCTGATTCCCAACCTGTGCTGTTCCTACCCCATGCTTTGTAACGAGGCCAGGTATCATGGCAGTAGCCATGATATAAATGAAATAGCAAAGTATAAATTGTTTTGAGATCTGCAGATGCAAGTAGCCAGGGAAGTGCAAAGCGTTCGCGATTCCTAACAATCACTGTCCCTGCACGGCTGAGGAGGGGACCTTCTACCATGCTACCTCTGTATCCAGTGGCCTTCCGCTAACTCCTTAAGAGGCCCCATTCTTCTGCTTATCTACAAGACACCTCCGAGGAGAGGACCTTGGGTCTGACAGTGCTGACACTCTAATTATAATGGATTCATTTTGCACCATTTCCTGATCTTGTTATTATCTTTGTCATCAGAATTAATTTAGTGCTGTGTGTTTTCCCCCCCCCTTCCCCTCTCTCTCTTCCCCTTTCTCATTACAAGTGTCTCAAAAAGGATCTGACAGAATTCTAATGGCGAACGTGTTCTGTGAAGTACAATGATGTGCGGTAATAGCATGACCTTTTCACAAAGCTCCCTGGAACACAATCACAGAGGAGCCCTTGGTGCCAAGCCACTGTCTGGGCAGTGCTGCTCCCTTCCTGCCCTCTCTGATTTGCAGGTCCTGAGACACCCAGGCGGAGACAGACCTAAATTCTGCTGGGTTGCCCTGGGGTAAGTGGCAACCATAGCAACATTCCAGATGGTGCAGAAGTGAGGGGCTGGAATGCACCAATCAGAGCCTGCCCTCAGCATTATATCTATTAGATATATTGCGCTGTTCATGTGCCTGGTGTTTTTCAGAACAAATAAAGGTGGATTCTCTGCCCAGATGAGATTATGGGTTCATTATATCTAATATCCTTCTCCAGCAAGGTGCTTCAGAGCATGGCAAACATCCTCCTATTCCTGGTCAATTCAGGGCAATTCACTTTTGTGCACAATGCTTCTGGCCAATTGTGCAAATGTGTTGGGGGGGGGGGAACGTTCCTCCTAACCCTTTGGGAGAATCAGATTATGCCCTGAAGCATGAGATCTGATATCCCTAGCCTACTTGTAAAATCTGCTAGAGATTTTTTTAAGGCACTCCATCTTCTTTGGTTCTCACTGACTCCTGGCCTGGCCTGGAAAGGATATTTCCAGGATGTTGTGTCAAAAGTGTACCTCCAAGGAAGCACCCAGCCCTAGCCTCTCTGCGGAGCTGGGATTCTGATTCCGAGCTGAGGCAGTGTTTGGCTTTTGTAATGAATGCTGTGAACCTCTTGCTTTCACAGACTGGAACCAAATAATGGCTAGGCAGGTAGACCAGCTGCTGACTAGCTCAGAATTGTGCACCTCCTATTCTATTGATTTGTTATCCTGTCTCCTGCCCAGCCTGATTCTTTGTCTCTTCCACCTGTTACATCTTGTCTTTTAGACTGTAAGCAATTTGGGGCAGTGGCTGTCATTTATTATTTATTTGTACAGCTCTCAGCGGGGCGGGGGGAGGACCTAGCCAGGTTGTGCCTTTTAGGTGCTGATAACTAAATATTTCAAACCAGCAGGGATTTGTGGTGGTGGTGGTTGTTTTAGCTTTTACATGAACAGCACTAGAATCTGCAGGGGTCATCTCCAGGCAACTGTCCTGGCCTAGCCCCATGGGGTCCTGGTCTGTAACTGGGGTTCCTGGGCTCTATTGCAATACAAACAATAATAATAATGGAAAACACATCAGAAATTTTAGAGACGTGAAAAGTGGCGGTGGTGGGAATCCTTTTCTCTGTTGTTTGGCTGGCTTCAGATCCTCACTTAACCAGAGTGGACCTAAAGTCTTGCTGCGGTGCCGTGCTCGTTGGAGAAGGGGTCAGGGCTCGGAGCTGTTTGACAGGGGTGTGCCTATTCATTGTGGTGAAGAAGAATTCATTTTCTTCATGAGCTTGAGTAGACGCATGGGGGAGGGGGGGAAAGGGTCAGGAAAGAAGAAGAGGAGAATTTTCCGTTGCAATTGCAGATACATTAATCGTCTGCTGGGAAATGAGCAGAAGGTTTTTACATGATAAAGAAGCCTGAAAATTAAGGATGGCAGCCTCTTCATTTTCTGTGGGTTTTGTTATTTTTATTATCATTAAATTGCTTCTAGTGACCTGTAATATTTTTGTACAGTAACAATTGCAAACCTTGGAGGTGTTAAGCCCTCCCTACCGCACCACACGCAGAAACACCTGTTAATTTTATCCTTAAGGGCATGAGTGATGCTCCCTAATGCAAAGGAAACTAATTCAACTCTTCCTAACTAATCTTGCTGGGCCCATGAATCCAGTACCTACCATTCCCTGGAGCACTGGGGCGAGTTTAAAGAGGAGCTGATTATACAAAAGATACATACTTGCAAAGATAGATAAACAAATGAAACAATTCTGGTTCATGACTGGTTGAAAGCAATCATGTGACAAGTCAGAACTTTGCTATCCAATCAGATTCCATATACAATTCTCTGCTCGCTAGTTGGCCCATCAGCTATCCGGCATCCTTTTTCTTATTATTTTATTATAATCGTATTTATTATTATTTTTATTTTATTGTTTAATATTGTTATTGCAATAGTACCCAGATACTCCAACCAGGACAGGGGTTCCTTTGTGCTAGGAGATGTACAAACAATTAGGAAAACGCAGTCCCTGCCTCTAAATGCTCAAAGGCCCAGGGTCCTGCAGACCTTCATCCAAACACCAACCCCCTTTATTTTATTGATTTGAAAATGTACTCTGCATTGAGCTAATTGCAGCATGGGGCTAAGCAGACATGTGACATATGCAGGTTGCGGAGAAGGGCACAGGTGAATATATACAATTCTGCTTGTACATATGCTTACTGGCCTGGCTCACATACATACCGGTATATCATGTAAATGATAACTAACTCCCGAGGTCAGACTCTTTAGAATGTGAGTTTCAGTTGCATGGGATGAATTCTTGGCTGCCGTGAAATGCTCTGAAGAGGTTGCTGTTGAAGGCATTCAGAACGTGTGTAACAATGCACGTTTCTATGACTTTAAACGTGTGGGCCTATTTTTTACATGAAAAACATCAAGATCCCTCTTTATTTTGTTTTGTTTAAACGCAGAACCACTTCATCCAATCTCCCTACTGAGACCCCCACGTTCCCTTCAATCTGTAGCTCTTCATGGGGTTCCAGGGCTGCCGAGCCTGGCCCGGTAGTCTCACTCTTGTGCTGTGCTGTGCGAAAGCCCCTTGCTCAGCCCTTCCTGGGCAGATTCGATTTTGTTCTCAGCAGATTATTGCAGAATTCGTTTAAAAAGACTCCAGTCGTTATGTTCACATGAGTTTAGTGTTCGGCTGGCAAAAGGCGTTGCCCTGGGACAAGCAATCCCCTCTGCAAGCGCAGCATGAGGCTAGCATGGACACCTTCATTGGCGAAGGTGCTCCCTTCTTGGGCCAGTGTGCTGCAGCTGTATCCTCGCGACACCATCGCCGGGGATGGGCCAGACAGGGCTGGCGCTTCCATTTAGGTGACCTAGGCAGTCGCCTAGGGTGCCAGGATTTGGGGGGGGGGGAGGCGGCATTTTGCCGCCCTTGGCCGCAATTCAGTGGCGGAGGGTCCTTCCGCGCTCTGGGTCTTCGGCGGCAATTCTGCAGCGGGTCCTTCACTCGCTCCGGGACCCACCGCCGAAGTGCCCTGAAGACCGGGAGCGCGGAAGGACCCCCGCCTAGGGCCCCAAAAACCCTGGCGCCGCTCCTGGGGCCAGAGTTCATTTCCCATCTTCCTCTGCCAAGGGAACCAGGTGCCTGTGGCATGGAGGCCTTTTCACTAAGAACTTCCATGCCCTGACCCCCCCCGACTCTGCACCCACTGTCTGGAGGTGCTGAGCCAGCTACCCTCTCACCTATACCGGTGTAAATCAGGAGTAATGCTAGTGAAATCAGTGGAGTTACACAGGGGTAAAACTGATGAAAATGAGAGGCTCCAGCCCTGTGTGTCCAATATGCTGTTCTGAGCCTGTTACTTCCTGTGTTTGGAAAACAGCTCCGGTGTCTGATGCTCCGAAGTGAGGGAGATTTGTCCTCCCCTGTTGTTGTATTGCTGCTGGCGCACGGTGGGTTTAGTGCATGTTGTTGACAGGGCTCTTCCTGCATGTAACTCCGTGTGAATATGAAAAGTAGAATTGATTCGCTCTAATAAATGAAGCAGTTGGATGTCTCATTTGTGGTTTGACATCCACACCAGCACCGCAGCTGCTGCTTCTCACCCCTGCCTGGGAGATGCACTTATTAAAATGGCATTCTGCAAAGTTACTGCAGTTTACCAGGAGTCAGTCTATTTGCAATTGGCTTCTAGTAGGGAAGGAGTCGCTGCTGGGGGGAGAAGGAGGCAGGGGGTGCTGAGAAAGCTGGAATTTTCTTTTGATGTCAGCGTTCTGTCAATAGATCATTGGCTCATTCATTGCGTCCCTGTCACCAAAGGAAATCCACTAAGGGTTCCTGGTGGACTTTGGATAGTCCATGCATGGTTATAATGTTTTGGGCCACTGTGCCAGACGCAATCTGGGCTATATAGAGTTAGTATGTGTATAGCCAACAGGACTTGCTGGTTCACAGACGCTGATGCAGAGACCCGAGGCAGTTGCAGAGACTGAGAACACAGCCAGCCTAGGCTACAGCCAGAAATGCTGGGGGCGTGGCCCTGTTCCCTTGTAGAGGAGTTTGGGATTGGGTATAACCGCACCCACCTGTGCCAGGTTTCCTAGCTGTGCAAGTGGAACGCAGGGAAATTAGTCAAATTACCCATTACAAGCAATACTAGAGAGACCAGTGTTCTTGTGTCTGGATCAATATCCCCATAAACGGCGGGTGAGGAATGTTCTGTGATGCTGTTGTAGCAATTCCTTTGGTCATTTAGTGCACTGGTAAATTGTTTATTAGGGAGCTTAAAAACAAAATAAAGCCCCCAAATCCAAGCCCAACAGCAACAAAAGTTTATGGTATCACAGAATCCCCTTCTCCTGTCTTCCATCTCCAGACTCAGCCTCACCCACTGGCATCTACCCAACGTGCCTTAGCAGCACTGAGCTTTCTAACAGCTCGGTTCGATACGGAAGCAGAGGGCAAGCTGGGGAAGATGCCTCAGGATGCTCACTGCTTTGGTTTGGTGCTACAGCACTTTATGGGGCATTCCCAAGGTATTCATCAGTGTTGAAATTGAGCTCCCACAAAGACGAATGAATTACCTCTGGGAAGTAAGCCAAAGACTTTGTCTCCTATTTTACAGGTGGGAAAACTGAGACACAGAGAGGGGAAGTGACTGGGGTAAGGTCACGTCAGTAAGTTTGTGGCAGAACCAGGAACACAAGCCAAATCTCCTGATTCCCATTCCTAGATCTTAACACTAAGACCATCCTTTCTCTCCAAAGGGGCAGCGTGGGAAAGGTTGAGTTTGGTCCTGGTAAGGTTTCAATAGCACTTCAGAGAACTAGTATAGGTTGCAGAGTTGGAGAGGAGAGAGGTGATGGCCCTGCCCCTCTGTGCCCCGCTGTGCGGCGTCCTTCTCCGGCAGGTATCTCCGACGAGGAAGTGACTTTGCCCTCTCCTACTCCCCTTCGCTGGGTACTGTCGTTCCACCGCAGGATTAAAAACAATCATAAGTCAAACGCTCTCCCCTGGTCTCGGTGAGAGGCTGAGAACCAGGGGTAAGAGTTTATCCATCCTCAATAATAATGCACTAGAGCTGCCAGTTCCCTGCTGACTCAATTTGCATGATGCTAAAAAATCAATGACCCAAGCGACTCTTTGATGCTAGCAGAAGAGAGTCTAAAGACTCTGTGCTGGACCATCCAGGGACATCAGGATGTTAGGAGCTATTAACAGTGTTGTCATGGGCTCAATATGCCTGGGATTTCACACCAATCCAACAAAGGGGATGGTTGCTGTGAGTGCAGAGATCAGGTTAATTAAATCTTTGTTTAAAAACTCCAAAGCTCCTTTACTGAGATCAGGAGAGAGTTAATTAAACAAGAAAGGTGGGAGGTGGCAGCTGATGGGGTCTCAGGCATTTCTGCAGAGACTGAGCTCACTCATGAAGTCAGGTTCCAGTTCAGGATTTGCTCTTTGGGCACAGCAAAGGGAGGCATCGGCAAACCTTGACTAGTCATGTTATTGCTAGAGATGTCTGGGGGGGCTCAGACATTTAAATGCATCTCTGTAGTTTCTCCAGAAGGATTTCTCATACGGTTTCTAGCATTTCCTGCTTTGGCTCAGGCCAGAATACTAGGAAGGATGGTCTATCCACACTTACACCCCAGCACAAACTACCAAGTGCAGAGGCAGCGCAAAAATGGGTTAGGATGAGGGTGGAGGGAGGTTATGGGGGGACGTTAACCCAGTTTAGTAAGGAAAAGGATCAGGGGGTTACATTTGAGTTTCAAAATGTTTAGAGGACAGGAAATCATAAGTGAGGAAGCATGGCCCAGTGGTTAGAGCACTAGTCAAGCACTTGGGGATCCCATTTCAGTTCCCTGCCCTGCCACAGACTTCCTCTGGGACCTCAGGCAAGTCACTTAGCCTCTCTGTGCCTTAGTTCCCCATCTGTAACAGGTTCTGCAGTGTTGGGGGCCATATCAGTATGGCAGAAGAAGAAAGGAGTTTTGGTAGGTCTCAGACTCATCTACAGCAGACATTAGACCACAACACACAAATTGCCGCATAACTATACAATCCCAGCTCAGAAGGAGCTCAAGACTGGAACAGCAGGGGGTTTTCTGGGTCATAAATGAGGTGCATTGGCAATGCTGTGTGTGGGCTCCGGACTGTAACCACCAAGCACAATGGGGACCTGGTCCATGACGATGGGTCCTAGGCACTACGATAACGCTGTGACGTTACACCCCACATTCTTCATGGAAATATGTTCTGATATGAGTATGGTATAACTAAGTTATACTTTATGCCAGATGGCTCATGTAAGGTATCATTGGTAAGGTTCTGATTTACTAAATGTGTTTATCCAATTTGTATGCTTGTGTCATTTCTTTCTCTGAAGCTGGGAATATTGACCAGGTCTCCATATTTCAAATGGGCTATGTTGGATGATGCCAAACAATGTTAGTGGCTTATTGAAGAAATGCACACAAGCACAAGGATCACCCCAGGAACTGTGTGCAATAGAAACCTCTCAGAGATAGCTCGACACAATGGGAACTGTTTGACCCAGGTCAGATAGCTCGACACAATGGGAACTGTTTGACACGGGTCACAGCAAAAAAGCTTTCCAGCAAGTGAGGGGAAGATATAAAAGAGGGACAATGACAACAGGAGGGGACCTCACTCTCCCTACAACAAAACACCAGAAATCACCTGAGGAATAAAGACTGAACTGTGGGAAGTGATGGTCCCAGCCTGGAAGGATTTTTAGCCTGTGTAAGAAAACCTGGGAAAGCCAAGGCAATTTGTGTCTTAAGAATCTGCCAGTCAGTTTATCGCTAAGGGTGAAAATTTGCTAATTTGTATCCTACCTAGCTAGTGTGTTAAGCTCAGTTTGCGACTTTTGTTTATTTACTAAAGTAATCTGCTTTGTTCTGTTTGCTATCCCTTTAACCACTTAAAATCTACCTTTTGTAGTTAATAAACTTATTTTTTGTTTATTATTAAACCCAATTTATGTAATTTCTAACTGAGGGGGGAGAAGGAGTCGTGCACATCTCTCTTCACATCGAGGAAGAGGATGGACTTTTATGAGCTTGCGCTGGACAGATTTTTCTATACAGCGCAAGACGGTATTAGTCCGGGTTTATCTCCCCAAAAGGGGTGTGCACGTGAGTGCTGAGGGAGCCCTCTCACACAGAGCTGACTTCAGTCTGTGTCTGCAGCGGGGTGTGGCCGTACCTGTGTGTGTGCGCTGCAAGAGTCCGGAGAGCCTAATTCAGCAAAGCAGGGAGAGGGAACCCAGGCTGTTTGAGCAGCGGAGGCTCAGTGAAATCCCAGTACATCAGGTGGCATCTCAGAAAGGCGGGTACAACCCATCACAAACACAAATAATAATAAGGATCAAGGCAGCCAAAGATATTCAACATGTCCTGTCCCAGGACAGAGCAGTAGAGCCATAACCGGTATCCATTTTCTTCTTGTCTACACTGAGTTCAGTGGAGTTATTCCAGATTTCCACCAGTGCAAGTGAAAGGAGAATCAGGCCGATAGAGTGAATTCCCTTGTGTGCTTGAGCGCACATCTGTGTGTGATTTCTGTGCATGTCTATGAACTGCCAAGTGCTTTTCTACCTGACGGAGGTTTGAACTAGCACCTTGCTCAATTAAAAAGGTAAGGGGAAGTGGATGGGGAAAATCAGTGGAACTTCTTTCCCACATCAATAAGACAAATTTCTCTCCAGGAGCCGTATTTGTTATTTGGATATCAGACTGGCTGTAATCTGTTTCCATTTTCATTATATGTGTCTCCGTCAGAAGCTGGAGGCTCGATGGCAGACACCCCACTGTTTCCATTTGGCTGTATGAGGCAATAGATTAGATTCCTATTTGGTTCATGGAAGATCCCTAGTGATATCAATTAGATATGTCAGAGGGACTCGGGGGAATATTTCTTCCTTTATTTATTTATTGGAGTTGAAGACGTCGCATGCTATCACTAAGACACTCAATGTCTCTCTCTCTCTCTGGCTTGTAATAAATCACAGCAAAGGTTATTTTCACGAGGAGAGATACTGTTATCGAGGCTGTACCCAGCAGTGCAGGATTAAGAGTTTCTGCTTTAAAGATCTGGACACACACTCAGTCTGTCTCTCTCTGATTGGTGCTTATGCATTTATTTAAAACAGAGTTGTCTCCTTTGGGCAATTTGCTTGTAATGAACTGGTTCCATCAAGGCATGGGAGGTTGGGGCTGGCAAGAAATAAGAAGCAGCTCACCAGAACCTTGCTTATGCCCCAAACCCTCACATTTCTAAGAGCTTTAAAACTTTGGATAACTTTTTTCTCCCCAGTTTTCACTGTATGTTTTGAGCAAAGCTACACTGAAATTCCACGCCATCCTCTGAGGGGTTCCATCATGACTCCTGCATCCACGGGAGTTCAGACCTCAGCAGGGCATCGGATATATTAATAATGAGCATTTTTTGTATTCCCTTGTGCAAAGCACCCTACAGGCAGGCATTAACTAGTTAATCCTCACAACATCTGGGGGAAGTAGGTGGGTAAATATTTTTAGCCTCATTTTACTGGTGTCAGAAAAGTGAAGTGACTTGCCAATGGCCGCACAAAACCTCTGTGGCAGAGCCAGGACTAGACCTCAGGGCTGCCTGTTTCCCAAACCTCCATATCACACTCCCTTCTTAGCAAGTGTCCAACCCACACTCATGTATATGTCCGAGAACTCCGACTCTCTATCAATAACCACGTTAATGCCCACAAGGACCCCAGACTGAAGGCTCGATTCTCTCACTTGGCCTAATCCTGAAAGGTTCTGAGCATTGGTTACTCCTACTGAAATTACTATTAAACGATTTAAAGCAGGTGTAATTAAATACACAGGAGGATGGTGCAAATAACATAGATCTGTCAATGTCACAGAGCGTGAAAGGTGAAAGCAATGAAAGCAGACCAGAGAATACCTGTCACCTTAGCTCTGTCAGGCCAATACAGGCACTTCATTAAAATGGTGTAATCCCTAGTCCATGGGGGTATAAGGGGACATATTAACTGAGCCTCTGTTTTCCTGTGTCATATAAGAATAACAGGGCTAAAGCCAGCCTGACTTGGAAAGAGTGGGGATTGCTGAACTGATAGGGACATTTCTGGTTAAACAAAGGAAAAGCTTTAGCCTGTATGAGAACCAGTTGTTTGTCCCTGTAACCATGAAAAAGCAATTCCTGCATCATAAAACTACCATGCAGTTTGGCGTGACTGGCAATCAAAGAGAGTCCCAGATCTGGAACAGTGAGGCAGGACTAAGTGGCATTAGCAGGACCGTAGGGGAGTTCCAAACTGGAGTGGCCGGTCATGGCGGGGTAGGAGGGAGGCTCGACAGATCTGACTGGGAGCCGAGGGCTGGCATAGCTGGGTGGGCTGCTGCGCGGGCTCAGGCACACTGGCAGAGCGGTGTGTGGAGCCAGCACTGGAGCAGTAGAGGCTGTGTGCAGGCCATAAGTGAGGCCTGTCTGTCAGCTGTGTTTTACTGAATTCCACCGGCCGTGATTTTAGAGGCGTGATGATGCAGGGCTGATTTCTGCTTTTTCGTAACCATATTTTGCTCAGAATAAATGGGCTCCTGACTATCCTATGGAAAATCTGGTAGCCTAAGGGATTGTTAATTCTGATCTATCCTTGGGCTCCCATCACTAGGGATCTCCCCTGCTCCTATTGAAGTTGATTGCAAGACTCCCATTGGCTTCAATGAGAGGAGCAGGCTATAAACAATGCTGCATGAGCATGAGTTTATTAATCCCTCTCATGAGACAACTGTTATAAACAGCGCTGGTGGGGGACGTTTTTCCCTCATGAAAAAAATATCATTCCATGTTTTGGGGGGTTTTCATTGAAAACCAAACTTTGGGGGGAGGGGGAGGTGGTCAATAGATTCATAGATTCATAGATTCTAGGACTGGAAGGGACCTCGAGAGGTCATCAAGTCCAGTCCCCTGCCCGCATGGCAGGACCAAATACTGTCTAGACCATCCCTGATAGACATTTATCTAACCTACTCTTAAATATCTCCAGAGATGGAGATTCCACAACCTCCCTAGGCAATTTATTCCAGTGTTTAACCACCCTGACAGTTAGGAACTTTTTCCTAATGTCCAACCTAAACCTCCCATGCTGCAGTTTAAGCCCATTGCTTCTTGTTCTATCCTCAGAGGCTAAGGTGAACAAGTTTTCTCCCTCCTCCTTATGACACCCTTTTAGATACCTGAAAACTGCTATCATGTCCCCTCTCAGTCTTCTCTTTTCCAAACTAAACAAACCCAATTCTTTTAGCCTTCCTTCATAGGTCATGTTCTCAAGACCTTTAATCATTCTTGTTGCTCTTCTCTGGACCCTTTCCAATTTCTCCACATCTTTCTTGAAATGCGGTGCCCAAAACTGGACACAATACTCCAGCTGAGGCCTAACCAGAGCAGAGTAGAGCGGAAGAATGACTTCTCGTGTCTTGCTCACAACACACCTGTTAATACATCCCAGAATCATGTTTGCTTTTTTTGCAACAGCATCACACTGTTGACCCATATTTAACTTGTGGTCCACTATAACCCCTAGATCCCTTTCTGCCGTACTCCTTCCTAGACAGTCTCTTCCCATTCTGTATGTGTGAAACTGATTTTTTCTTCCTAAGTGGAACACTTTGCATTTGTCTTTGTTAAACTTCATCCTGTTTAACTCAGACCATTTCTCCAATTTGTCCAGATCATTTTGAATTATGACCCTGTCCTCCAAAGCAGTTGCAATCCCTCCTAGTTTGGTATCATCCGCAAACTTAATAAGCATACTTTCTATGCCAATATCTAAGTCGTTAATGAAGATATTGAACAGAGCCGATCCCAAAACAGACCCCTGCGGAACCCCACTCGTTATGCCTTTCCAGCAGGATTGGGAACCATTAATAACAACTCTCTGAGTACGGTTATCCAGCCAGTTATGCACCCACCTTATAGTAGCCCCATCTAAATTGTATTTGCCTAGTTTATCGATAAGAATATCATGCGAGACCGTATCAAATGCCTTACTAAAGTCTAGGTATACCACATCCACAGCTTCTCCCTTATCCACAAGACTCGTTATCCTATTGAAGAAAGCTATCAGATTGGTTTGACATGATTTGTTCTTTACAAATCCATGCTGGCTGTTCCCTATCACCTTACCACCTTCCAAGTGTTTGCAGATGATTTCCTTAATTACTTGCTCATTACAATGAAAACACAGATTTTTTTTTCCTGAAAATTGGCAATTCCCAGGGAAATTTCCATTTCAGTAAAAAAGGCATTTGCCACAGAAGAAACATTTTGATAGAGAATTTGCGACCAGCCCTAAGGTACTGTATTAGCACCATTTTATGCGTAGGTCCACTGAGGCCCAGAGAGGGGAGCTACAGATCTCTGGTGCCAGGGTCAGGGTCAGAGCCAGATGGGGATTCTGAGGTCTTTTGCTCCCAGTTCTGTGCTCAGGTCACCAGCAATTGTCCTTCAGGGTGTTGTGTCCTTCTCCTCAAGACTACAAGAAACCTCTTGAATAGCTACAGTCTTCCTCCGAATGCCGCGAGTGCCAGGGCCTAGCACAGAAGCCCCTCACAACACCAGCCTCCTCTACCTCATTTGATTTTATATTTAACCTGTGAATAACTCAATGAATATCTAAATCAGCAGTGAGAGACGCGCCTGGCTCGCAAACACCCATTATTAATGCACAAACACCCCCTGAATCGTCGGTTTACTCTGGCTCCATCTCTGGGAGTGAGTCCCGTTTGAATGTTAATGCCTGTAAGATGAAACCTAGCTGATTAAATTTTAGACTTGCAAATGGATTTGGTAAATAGACTTTAGGAAAGGCGGGACAGAGACTGCCTGCTTTGATAGCAGATACAGTAAAAAGCAGCACTTTGTGATTAGGTGAGAAATTCACTCTTGGAGAATAGGAGTCTCAAGGGGCTGCTTTCTGGTGAGAAATCTTTTAAGTAAATAAATTTATGGCAGTTTTTCTTTTCCCAAACAGAAAAGTCCCTCAGCAGCTTCTCCCGGGCTTTCTGAGGCAGATTTAATGGGAAATAAATAAATAAAGAGAGAGGCTGGAAGCAGAACTCAGCTTGACCGTTCTCGAGACATGTCCAGGCCGATTTGGGACCGGAGAGGTTTGGATCAGGTTGGTGCAGTCAGCCAGCAGGACTTCTGCATGGAAGTGCAAAGCCACTTCCTTGTGTCTGGCCCGTGCTCGGAGTCAGGGGGGAGAGGCCCAGTCCTGGGGAGGAAGATAGAAGATGACATTTAGTGCTTCCCTTATGGCTTTGATTCCGAGTGCTCTGGGCGGGAAGTATGGGCGTGTGGGTAATACACTAGACCTGAGATTGGGATACGGTTCCTGACGTAGCAATGGTGCTGTAGCCCGGCCACGGTAATCCCAGCCTGCAGCGACAGAAGGAGCTTTTCTGTTACTGTTGCAACACCACTTCCCCGCGTGGCAGTAATTCGGTTGATGGAAACGTTCTTCCTTTGACCTAGCTGCGTCTACACTGAGGCTGAGGTTGGCATAGCTGCAGCAGTTGGGATGTGGATTTTAAGTGTAGACCATGCCTCTCTGTCTCTTTATGCCTCTCATCCCTACCTGTAAAATGAAGTAAACAACCCTTCCATAGTCTGTCTTGTCCACTTGGAGTGTAAGCTTTCCAGGGCAGGGACGGCCTCTTACTAGGGCCTGGTCTCCACTTAAAAATTAGATTGATCTAGCTGTGTGGCTCAGGGCTGTGTACAATTTCTGCTCCTTGACCGACGTAGTTAGGTTGAACTAACTCCCAGGGTAAACATGGGTACGTTGATGGAAGAAATTTTCCATCGACTTGACTGCCGCCTCTCAGAGAGCTGGATTAACTACATTGACGGAAAAACCCCTTCCCTTGATGTAGGAAGCATCTATACTAGGGTGCTACAGCACCACAGCTGTGCCACTATAGTGTAGACAGGTCCTGAGTGTATGTACAGAGCCTTGCAAAATAGGATCTCAAATCAAACTGGGACCTCTTGATGCTATTGTAATACAAATAACAATAATTCACAAACATTAATGAATTAAGCCTTAGAGTTCCACGGGGAAGTGTGTATGTTTCATTATCCCCATTTTACAGATGCAGAAACTGAGGCACAGAGAAAGAGATTTGTCCAACGTCACCCAGGGCGTCTCTGGCAAGCAGGCAATGGAATTCCTTCTCCTCAGTCCCTTTCCCTAACCTTTTTTCTAATACAGGAGCCATTTTTATTCCTACTCGGCTTTCAGGTTTATTTAATTTTTCACTGTGAAAAGAAAACCAGTTTCTGAAATACTTTTAAAAATGCAGATGACCGGGCACCTCACACCGACCTGTATGTATAATATATAGGGAGATTTTAATAACAGTGCTTGCATTAGTTCTTATCTGGAGCCATATGAAATATTAAGAAGAAAGAGAGGAAAAAATAAGTGTTGAAGCTGGAGTCTGGATTTTGCACATATTAAACCATTTATCTTTTGCTCCCCTGCTGAGCTCAGGCATACGTGGCTGCGTCAGCCCAAAACCTCGAAAGAAACACAGCACTGGGAGGGATGTCCTAGGGGAAAGGGCTGCTCAGAAGCATGGGACTGGAGAAGCACTTTCCCTTGACCCATCTCCCAGCGCCTCATTCAGAGAAAAAAGTGCTGCAGGAAATGGTGCTGGTTATTCTGTAGGGCTGCCCTCCCTGCTGAATCAGCACAGAATTAATGCCCGCCTGCAGGGAGGGGAACTCTTTAAAGGGTGCTTTCACCTCTCGCTTTGTCCTGCCCCAGTACCCCAGGGTGGTGTGCTGCAGGGAGCTGTGTGGGCGAGTCAATAGGATCGTATTAGTCATAGTGGCATGGCCAGATTCCAATCCAAGCCTGGCCAATTCATGCCTGGTGTCATGCCACAGATTGTGGTAGTTACCTGAGAGAAGAATCTGTCCTATTCTGTTTATATACATCCCCCTCTGCAGTTCAACTGGAATGAAGAAGGGCTGCTGCATCCCACCCTAGAGGTGGCTGTATTGTAGTGTCCCAGTACAGGCACCTGTGCTTTGCTGCTGTGATGGGATACACAGGTCTTTTGGTGCCCACCTGCCCCCAGAGGAATCCTGCCAGCAAGACCCCCCACCATATATAGAGAGGCCCCAGTGAGCCAGACTGTGCCATTGGGTTTGGGGGGGTCAGGGTGGAGTCCCAGTTGAAAGGCCTCACTGAGCTGAGGTAATTGGATGCAGCTGAGAGTAATGGGGGGCCTTAAAAGGACGGGGTGGGGTTACCCGAGAGCTGAGTAGGGAATGTGAGGGTCTGCAGAGCTGACACCATTTGGGTCTGAAGCTGGGTGAGGGAATGTGGGTCCCATTTCCCCAAAGGCTCTAGAGGGTGAAGGATGTTAGGAGGAGGTTCTGACCCATCTCTGCAGGCAGCCAACCTGGAACCATAGGGGACCCTTGCTATGCGGGTGTCTCTAATCCCGTAGCGCTTGCAGAAGCTGGGGTGTTTCTGAAGCTGGCCCCATGGCTCAGCCCTGGGCAATCCCACCAAGCGCTGACACTTGAGCAGTTCTTCTGGCCAGGGACAGGCAGGCACTTACAGTATCCATAGTGATGGGGTCCCTGATAGCATCAGCTGCCTGCTATTGCCAGCAGCCGTGGGTGTCAGGGGCAGGGAAGCAGTAACGGTGTACTCCCATCCCTGTGTCCTTTTCCTTTATTAATGAAAAGCCAGGACCAGCTGTTGTAGAGGAGCAAGCCCAGAGCAGCAGAATCTCTCCAGATTTCCAGCATCAATGGAGCAGCCAGCACAAGCTGGCTTCCATAGCTAATGCGTGTCAGGGTCCTGCCGTTCTCTTTGCTACAGATCCTTTCTGTTGCTTTTGAAGGCATACCACCCCCCCACTCCCACTCTCCTGGCTTACATCCCAGCCCTTAACCCGCTAGAGGGTGCTAAGAGATGAAACATGCCATCTATCTTCCTGACCCCCACGCCCACTTTGCCCTGCTAGCGGAGCATCACTGTAGTATACCTTCCCCGTACAGCAACGGACAGCTTGAGAGACCTAAAACGGGCAGCCCAGAGGGACCAGAGGCGTTTGAAAGTCCATCACGCAAGAACCATGTGGCTGATGGGGGCTCCTTGCCTTTCTTCCTTTTTAGAGGATGAATTCTAACGCAAGAGTTTTATTACCACGGCGGCCTGGCGTTCTGCTGGGGGAGTTGGGATTAGTTAACATCAGTCAAGAATTATGCTTTCTATTTACCTGTCTGAAATTTCCATTACTTTTCTTGTTCTGTATATTGAAACATACATCATCTGTTCATTAAAGCATAATCTCCAAATTATACCGTCTCTGAGCAAACAAGGTTACACTGGCTGCTCGCATTAGAATGAATCAATATCGCACCGTGCCTGCTGCAGCTACTTTGGAGAAACCAATGCAAAATCCTCAATTGCTTGACCAATCCTGCCTCCATGCAATCTGCCAGGGGTTGGGAGTTAGGTGTTAGTTTGGCAGGGTAAGGCAAGGAGAAGCAACAAGGAGGCCTAAGGATGAATTTACACCATCTGTAGCTGGAATCAGGGTCTGGCCTGGTATGTACAGTGTTTGTAAAGCCCTTTGGCTGCTGCAGGATGAAAGCTCAGCATTAATGTAATTACAGCTGATTCTTATCTAGTGCCTGCCATCTGCAGATCTCAAAGCACTTTATAAAGGAGGCCAGTCTCATTATCCTCATCTTACAGATGGGGAAACTGAGGCACAGAGACATGCTGTGCCTTCCCCAAGATCACCCCGCTGGGCAGTGGCAGAGCCAGGACTAGAAGCTGGCTCTCCTGAATCTTAGTGCCTAGTCACTAAGAGACGCCAGTCCCTGCACCCAAGGGTACAATGGGCCCAGCCTCTGAACCAACCCCTTCTTTGAGTTTATAACACACACACCCTGCCCATCTGTGCCCATTTCTGGCCATTGTTCTTTATTTGTGTTGCCCTGGTACCTGGGGCACCAACCCAGGATCGTGGCCTCGGAATAGTGGGTGCTGTACGGACACACAGTCCCTGTTCCAAAGAGCACGGAGTCCATCCCACCACTGCCACACCCACTCTGAGCACGGGTGAGATGAAAGCTAGAGGCTGATGCTCATCAGGGCCCCATGTTGCTGCCCACTCTGTCTCCCCTCATCAACCCTGCATGCAGACTTTGGCAATGGGCATGACTATGCCCACTGGGGAGCCAGAGGGGATGGGATACATAGCCCCATGGTCAGGGCAGCCCTGTGAGCTCATCTTAGCTGGGCTAATTACAATTGAGATGAAGTCAGTGGGGCTGTACTGGGTAGTTGGGGCAGTGTAGTTGGCAGAAGTCCACCCTTCCAGTGTGTTTTGCAGCCAGCATCATCAGTATTTGTGGGGCTCTCATTGGGTTCAAATCTAACATGTGGCATTGTTGATTTGAGACTGAAGCAGGTTGAAAACATTTGACAGCAATATTTTGGCAGCAATTTTTTGCTGCCAAAGTATTTGCTGTTTTTACCAGCCCCGTGAGCTGTATGTGGTCAGCTGTTTTCAAAACTTCGAACTTGACAAATTTTCATGAAAAATGTCAAGAATTGTTTTGTGACAAATGTTCCGTCTTTTTTTTGACCAAATCTGCCTGAGATTCCTTTTATTCCCCTGGACTGGACACCAACAAATCCAACTTCTAGACCAGGGGTTCTCAAACTGGGGGTCGGGACCCTTTAGGGGGTCGCAAGGTTATTACAAGCGGGGTCGTGAGTTGTCAGCCTCCACCTCAAACCCCGCTTTGCCTCCAGCATTTATAATGGAGTTAAATATATAAAAAAGTGTTTTTAATTTATAAGGGGGGGGGGGTCGCACTCAGAGACTTGCTATGTGAAAGGGGTCAGCAGTACAAAAGTTTGAGAGCCACTATTCTAGACGGAAGGAATTCTGTTGATGTAAATGGTTTGACTGATGGCTTTTTGGTGACCTGTGGCAAAAATGTCAGATTTCATCCCCCTTGCCCCCAACACCTTGTAATTAGCAGTTCGTAATGAATGAGTGATGTGAGCCAAATTTCAGCAGGCTAGTTTGCAAGGAGATTTGAAGAGCTGAAGTCTGATAAGAAACACTGGTGAACTCTTGGTGACCTCAGCTGGAAAATTCAAAATTCAGCATCGAAATGGGAAGTGTGATTTTTCCCTGCTCCCCATGCCTGACCACAAACAAAAGATGGAACAAAGTTACAGTTTTCAAGAGCTTAGCTCTATAGAATACTAGATACAATGTATTGCACACATTTGAAACATCATATTATTAGCAATTTAAAGCAATGTTTAATATACTTTGAAATTAGACAATTGCCAGGATAATTAAAATAGCTCGTGGCAAGTTAACTGCTGCTATCATCACGTGTAAACCAAACCCCATTCGATTTCATGGAAAGATTTCTATTAACTTCAATGGGCTTGGAATGGGTACCCTTCCATAACCCCTATTAAGCATGTGCTTAAGTCTTTGCTGAAAAGGGATGGACTTACGCAATGACTTCAGTGGGAAATAAAGTGGGGTATTATCCCTAGTGAACTCTCTTCCTTGAAAGGATGTTGATTAAAAAAAAATTCTTAAAAGAAATGAAACAAGGCAACTTTACTGTAAGAAATGCATTTCCCTCCTGCAGCTTCTCATGTTCCTGGATCTTCAGGGTTTTAGACTGGTATTACATTCCTTTCAATGGGGGAGTATTCTACAGACTGCATTTGTCTTCCATAAAATGCCTTGCACTTGTATTTAAAATCTGTATAGTGGTGTGAGAGACATGGAATGCATAATAACTATTACAGAGCTGTCCAGCGTCCATTGAAATAGAAACAGATGATAGGGCTCGGTGTATTGCACACGGTGTATTGTTCTCCAGCAGGAGCACGGTAGACATTATCATTGAGAGACATTACTGCAGTACCTGGACCACTATCCTCTGGGGTGCAGTAGCTGCTTTTGATTTGACAGTGTTCATGGGAAAGTATTTTAAATAATACATGACGTTTCTGTGCAGTTCAAGGCTCATGTGCTAGTTTAACAGCAGTTGCGATGTGTTATCATTTGATAAACATGCTCGTTATATATTATGTATATCATATCCTGATGCCAGATTCACAGGAAATTTTTTCTGGTCATACAGCTGGGCTGTTTGCGCTGCATGTGGATTAGGTTATGTTAGCATCTCCATTGTAAAGTGCAGTCTAATCTCCCCGTGCAGCCTGTGCTTAAACCAATGCTGCAGTGTAATAGAAAGGAGATTCTAATCACTACATCTAATTACAGAGAAGGGCAAATCAATACAAAAGATTTTAAGAGTGTCTTAAATATTACAAATTCTCCTCTCCCTTTGGCTGGCACAGCCTCTTAGCTTCAGTGGAGTTTCATTGGAATAAGTGAGAGAAGGATTTGGCCCTATCTGTGTAAATCAAACAATAACACCCAGGCAGGAAGAGGAAATGGCCACCTTGGGAGTCTGATGAGATTGAGACACTGGACATACCAATCGATATTTGCATGCACGAGAAAGGCAGGAGAGTTCCAAAGCTGTTGTAAGTTCTGTTTTGTTTCACTGTTAAATTAACTCATTTAAATAACAATAGACCTCACTGTAGTGCTTTGAGACCCCAGGCATTCAGCTGCTGTGTCTCAAGACCCCTCACCACACTGAAGCTCTTACTGGGAACAATTGATAAAACGGCAGGTCTCACGATGTGGACAGCAGTCCATTTGTGGATGTGACAGACTTCTGAGAGTGAGGGCACCAAGCCCATGCGCTAAAAATCGGGTCCTTTGTCAGGCACCCAAAAATTAAGGCCCCAAGAATCACTGGTCACCTCTGAAACTCTCAGCCTCAGGTTTTCTGGTTCTTTCAATTAGGCTTTGTCTGTCTGTATCGGTTGTTGGATCTGTACGTGTCTCAGGGCAGGGACTTCTGTGGAAGCTTGCACAGCTCAACTCATGCTGTCGCTGCTTTACAAATACATAATAAAAGGGAACCTGGAGATACTGGAACAGTGACAGGAAATCCCCAACTGGCACACACCTGTGCATTGAGGGAAAGAACACGGGCCTTTCAGCAGGCTACCATAAACACTACTGTAAAGCTTAGACCTTAGGCAGATGGACAAAAAGGAGCCGAGTAAAAGAGAAATAAATGAGTATGACCATGTTATAGGTTGTATGTATCTTTTACATGAATTTTGACAGCTGCAGATAAAGGGGTTTGGCTTTAAAAATGGAAATTGGCACTAGAGTTTCATATTGAGGAGCACAGGCTTAGACTGGCTCAGCCTAGAGTCCATTATCCTGTCTCCAGCAGTGGCTAGTATGTGATGCTTCAGAGGAAAACGAGCCTCCTGAAAATGCACCTGTATGGTTGTTGCATATGGGGATGGAGGGTGGGCAATTTCTTCCTGATCTTTATGGGGATTATTTCGCAGTCTGAAGCATGAAATCCGATTATCCACATCCCAGTGGGCATGACCACTGTGCAAATGGTATCAGTCATGTGAATGTTCAGTGCTCCCAGGCCCTGAATAGTAACAGTTCCCCAGCACAAACCTCACCACTTTCTATTCCAAGTGTTAGGTGCACTGCTCTGACCTGCCTTTTCTAACATGGACACAAAGCAGAGCAGACCTTAAAAACACAACCCTACCAAAGTAAAACACGGTGCTGCACACACAATTCTCTTCAGGGGAAGAGGACCAGAGAGAGACCAAGCCACATGTGCCTAGAGCAGGACAAAATGCGGAGTAGGTGACACCAAAACGTTCTGTGAATTCAGATTGATTTCCTTGTATTGTTTCAGTTGAAATAAACCTTAAAGATTCAGAAAAGCTCCCCAAACATTTCATTTTGAGATTATCAAATGAAATGTTTCAATTTTTTTATCCAAAACAACTTTTTGTTTCAAATAATTGTATTTAAAAAAATGTTTAAAATGTATTTAAAATGTTCAAAATCAAAAAGAAACATTTTAGCTTGACCTGAAATGATTTTTTTCTACTTTTCAATTTGTCAGAAATGTCAAAACCTTTCATTTTTGGCTCTGCCAGAAATGATTTTTGTGAATGATTTTCTGGAATTACCAGCAAACTGAAAGGTCTGTTCTTTGCCCAACTCTACATGTGGCAGCTGTTAGTCACATCGCTTAATGTGCCACCGGCAGGTGGTCAGATACTAAGATGAAGGTAGGATAAGAACACGTGTAGTAAAATAATACAGTGCAGTGTAGTATATAGTACTACGGTTTCACGTTCCCTCATTTTGTGCATATGACAGACCACTCTACTCTGGAAGGGGAAATGCAAGAGGGAGGTAAAAAGCAACGACAAACCAAGAAAATTAATGAAAAAAAGAAGACAAGAAATCTTCTCTTTATTTTCTTTTCAGTGGACAGCAGCAAATGTTTTCTAGATCAGTCCCTGAACATCCACGGCTTACATTTAGTCTCTCTTCCTTCACATCCAGGTGGGGTCTTTTGGTTTTCTTATGTGAAACCTTTAAGCAAACTTCCTTCTCCCCCTTAAATTAAAAATGTGAAGGAAAAATGGCTCCTGTCCTCGTCTGCCTGGGTGCCCCTCATGCAGCCACCCGGGCCCTGTCTGGGATCATTCCGCCCATCTCCTTGTTATGAGGGAACCAGGAATGGAGCAGCAGCCGCGTGTGCTGCAGGTCGGGACTGAGGGGCATTGGGAGGGATGTGAATGGGGAGTTCAGAACTTGACTAGGGGGCTAGGGATGTGAATGGGGTGCGGTAGGTCAGGATGGAAGTGTATTGGCAGAGCTGTGTGTACGTGTCTTCTGTTACGTAATGAGCACTGAGCACACCCTGCATCGAAGGGCCCCAGCCTTTCTGGAATGCCAAAGGATTTGCAGTTGAACGCTCCAAAGCTTTTTTTCTTCTCCTGCTTTTCTGAGTGACTGGTTGACAAAACTGGTTGACAGAATCAGTCTGTGGAAGAAGGATGCATTTCTGATCCTGTTGTCATTTCCTCAAATGCTCCTGATGCACTTTCTCTCCTCGTTACATGCGATATGTCAACTTCTCACCTGTGAGAGTCCAGCTCCATATCTGAATGCAACCCCCCTCCCCAGGAATTCAGTCTCCCAACACAAGCAGCCTAGCGACAGGGCCATGGCATCGTGCACACAGCACGCATCTGGTGCGGAGATGCTTTACTCCTGGCCTTGCACAGATTCCTGGGTTTACCTCCGGCTTCCTGCCCTACTGACAGTGTCCTATCTCAGCATTACCAGCCTGGGATAAACTGCAGCAGCTCTGCGGCCCAGCCACACTCACCCACAACTGAACTTGAGTTTCATCTCCTTTCCTAACCACATGCAGGTTGGCTTGCTCAGTGCGCAAGGGCCTGGGCTAACCTTTCATCTCTTGGTTTGTAACATTGTTTAAAGGTGGGAGTTAGTTTAGCTCTCATGAAAGTGATCAGGCAGGTAGTACTGGCTGGGTGCCACACAAGCTCCTCAGCACTCCAGCTTTGCAAGTGCCTCTCAATCCTGACCGGTAGCCTCCGCTGATATTCCAGTTCTGGATTACCCCCACCCCCCGCTCTGCCAGTACCCCTCCATCCTGACCTGCAGCTCTCCAATATTCTGGTCCTGGTCCTGCTACTTAGCCAATGCCCATCTGTAGCCCTACAATGTTCCAGACCTGAGCATCCCACACTCAGCTCTGCCGGTGCCCCATAGATGTGCCCGGTAGCCTTCCTGATAGCCCAGTTCTGTGTTCTTCTCCTGTGCACTCATCCTGGCAGGCCTGCCAAGCTGTGATCTCCTGATGTGCTCACACACAGACACTAGACTGAGACCCAAGCTCCTTTTCAGCTGGCGAGACAAGCCAGCGTTTGATCCCAGGTCTCCAAAGGTGACAGGCACTCTGCCCTTTTGCCCTACAAGGCCCACGTCTCCTCTATTAGCCAAGACAGACTGTGGGCTCATCCGAGCACGCTCTAGAGCGCACACACGGACCCACCCTCCTCAGCAAAAACAGCCTGGAAGTGCCTCCATCTCAGTTTTCTCATCCTCCTACTCGGATTGTCCCTGTCACTCCGTTCCGAGGAGCTGAGACCTTCCTGTCGGGCTTGGGAAGGGCGGCTGAGTTGTTTCACCTCCAACAGGAGGAGAAGGAGCAATTAGCAGTCTGATAGCAAGATTAATAGCAGATGCTCATAATTAACTCACTATGCATGTAAGCAGCTATTGTCTCCACTTTATCCTGGAGAGATTGATATTCTGGAGTGACTCATTATCGAGAAGGGACCTATTTTGCCTGCAGAGCACAGTCACCAGAATGGAAATTGCAATTAGAGTTGACTGTGTCCCTGCCAAAAGATTTTAGAGGAGAATGAGTTAGGGTGGGGCAGGCGCCTCTCTCAATTTGGGCAGGCTGCCACGGCGGGCTGGCTTCTCTTCGCTTTTCCCACTGCAGGAAGTTGTTAAAACAGAGTTGAATGGGTAGGTGTTTGTGGCTGGAAGAGACTATTTCTGTACAGGCCTATTTGGCACCTTGGGGCGGATGCAGAAGGATTTCTCATGAGAATGGGGCTGCACCCGGAGCAGAATGAGAAATAAATTAAAAAAAAAAATAGAATGAGAACGACCCAACATATGAGCATCCTCACAATAACAAACCAATGTGCCCATCCCCAGATGCTCAGATCTGTTATCGTAACGTTTCTCATGAGTCCTGGAATGAGCACCCTGATTTGTTATTGTAGACTCATGAGCAACCCTACAGTAACAAAGCAGCATGTCTACCCCAGGGTTCCCAGGAAAAACCCTACAGTAACAAACCTGAGCAGCCTAGGGTGTGTACATTGGTTTGTTATTGTAGGATTGCTCCTGATCACTTGGAGATGGGCCTGCTGGTTCTGTATTGTAGAGTTGCTCATATGACGGGCTTTTCTCATTCTAATTTTTTTAAGAGCATCAGAAAACAAATTGTGAAACTGGACACATGCTGAACATTGCCTGGATTTTGCAAACAGATAACAGAGGAAAGAAAGGTCAGATACTTCATCTCTATCCAGATCATGGCAGTGTTATCTCTGGTATATCGCTTAGCACCACATACACTTTCTCCAGATCAGCAATTCTGCAATTCTTCTGGTGTGAACCTGCCTGTTCCCAGAATTAGACTCTAAGCCCTCCAGGCCAGGGACTCTGCCTGACTAGCACAGTGGGGGCCTTTGGCCTCCAAGTTACACAACTCAAAAATAATCATAAGGGGTCTGGTTTGCATCACGTTTCCTGCAGCGACTGTTAAACCTGCATGTATTCTCAGCTTCCTTAAGCCCATTGCCGTCTGGAGGGGGAAAAAGCACCAAAAGGAATTTGGACAACAGCAGTTCAGCTGTTCCTTGCTGCCCCTGTATTTAATGGCCAAACAAGCTGGGCAATTCCCTCAGAACCTGTGCATCCGCCAATCAGATCTTGTGTAAATTGTCTTTCTTTTCCCCCCTCCCCTTCCTGCAACTTGGAACTAGCCTTTGCCACAGTTCAGTAGCCTCCACATTGATCTCAACAGGGCCTTGAAAACACATCTCTCATAGTTCAAGAGAAAACAAATGATTCCGCCTGACTGGTAGATAGAGCTTCACCGCTCCTCTCGAAACACGTATTGATCAAAGAAATTTGTCAAGTCCTGTCAATGGCTGAGTGGGAATTGGGCTGTCACTATGATGAGGGAAAGGGCTGTCAGGCTCCAGCTGGGTAAGGAACAGGGATTTCATGTTCCAGGCCATCGTGAGCCATCTCAGACCTAGAAACCCTGAAATTAGACTGTTTGGGACCATTCAGGAAGCAAACTATAAGAAATCATAGAAGCCCGAAGTAAGGGATACCTGCTGTCACGGTTACAGGGCTAGCTGCACCTGTCCCCTTCCTGGTCTCCTGGGTGCACTTCTTCAGGTGTCCAGCCTTGGGCCTTTACCTCTCTTGGGGTAGAATTCCACAGTTCTCCCACTCTGAGACCAGGCTCTCGGCTACAGAACCCTGGGCATCCACCGTGCTTACCCAGCAGGTCCAACTGGGTTCGGCACCTGTGGTTCTTCATGTCAGGAGTCTGTGACCAGTGGTGCATAGAGAGACCAGACAGCTTTCTTCAAGCCAAAGTGTTTGTTTATCACAGGAGGAACAAGGCATAAGAGAAGAAGGACTTTTAAAGGTTTGGAATGATCCCGGTGCAGTCGGGGCCAGAACTTTGGGAGCGTCGCTAGCGTTGTGTGGTATTCCTGCAGTGCAGATGCGATCAATAAAGCGGATGATAAGTTATGTATCTCAGTACTGAGTGTCATTGGTTCAAGAATCTCTTTGTAACCTGGTACACAACACCGAGGCCTCAAAACACAAGTTACTTTGCTCTTATGCGTCCTGAACGACATATTAGCCATATCAAACATCTCTTCCTGTGAGACAATCTGGCATGTTTCATGAGTTTATGTGTAACTTGGATAAAGGCAAAAGAAATGATACTGCACAACTGGAAGAATTTTTCCTCTCCCGCCTAAAGCGTATCTGCTTCTATGCAGCAGGTTGACAAAAGGATACTGTGTAGACTACCAAATAATAGAGAGACATTTAATAACATACATGGGGAAAAAACTGTATTGACTCTTTGGAGAGGAGTGATAAAATGTCATGTAAAGGGGATCCACCTCTGAAATACAGTCACTTCAAGGGGAAATACCGCATACAACAACCAATGCAATGTTATAAAAAAGGAAATGAAGAAGAATCCCTTATCGATTTGTAACTGTGGAAGGAATGTTAGGGACAATATGGATCCAATTAGAATGTAATTCATCACCCAAGGTGGGATTTGACCAGGACACTGGGGTTAATATTACTACTCTTAGAAAAAGCACAGTAGGGTATGAAGACCCTAAGTGCCCAGGATTAGAACCGAGTGAATTATTCATAATGAGTCTTTTATTTGCCATGTTTCATCAATGCTCTCGCTGTCCATGAAGTGATTGCGATTGTGCCACATTCATTTGTTATTTGAAATCATTTGCTGAATAGTCCTGCTAGAGATTCTTCGTCTGTAGCTTGTTTGTGAGCAATTCTTTGCAAGTGTTCAATATTCAACATAGCAGTAGTTTTGACAGGACATGCCGGCCACATCGAGATTGTCCCTGTTCAAGGTAACTCTTAGCTTCCTTTTTCAGTGTGAACACTCATGATTCTGAATTGAAATTTGCTGCTTGTGAACATTCATTACATTTCCCTGCTTTGACGAACATCCCTGCCAGTGATCTTGTTTGCTGGAATATTTCTGCGCAGGCGCCAAACTCAGAAGAAATGGATTTGTTTAATGATGTGATTGAAAGTTTGCAGAAAATGTTTTGAAGACTTTGCCTACCTGTAGCGAGGATCTTAAGAACATAAGAACGTCCATACTGGATCAGACCAAAGGTCCATCTAGCCCAGTATCCTGTCTTCCAACACTGGCGAATGCCAGGTGCCTCAGAGGGAATGAACTAACAGGTAATCATCAAGTGATCCATCTTCTGTCGCCCATTCCCAGCTTCTGGCAAACAGAGGCTAGGGACACCATCCCTGTCCATCCTGGCTAGTAGCCATTGATGGACCTATCCTCCATGAATTTAGTTCTTTTTTGAACCTTAATTTTGTGTCTCATCTGAAAGATGCCACTTCCAGCAGCACAGCACCAGTGTTGCCACATCTCTCAATTTTATTGTGAGTCTTACAATATTTAGTGGGTTTCTTAAAGCCCCAGCACCTGGACTCAGGTGACTGGAGAGAATCTCCATTTTCTTTTTTTCAGAAAGTCAGTTTCTAGCCCTCACGGTTACAGAGAAAAGTTTGAAAATGTGACCTGAGTGTGAGCTAAAGGCAAGTGAAAAAGAACCCCAAAAGTACGGTTTAAAAAAAACCTCATGATTTTTGAGCCAATGTCCTGTGTTTTTTTCAGCAAAACTTCTATGACCGTTGAACCCTTGGGTGTGGCAATACTGCAGCGTTCTCAGCACCACCCCCAGGATCAGGTCAAGACTGATTCAGATGAAAAAGCTCAGCCTATTCAGTCTCCAACACTCCCTGCAGCGGGTACACGTTCCATCGAAGAACAGAACTAGCCGAGGGAGTTTAAATTCTAAGACATAGTTTGCAGCACAAGGCGATGATGTAACTATTACGACATATATTTCTCCCTGTTTACTGGCTATTCTTTTGCTCTCACTTGTCAAGCAGCAGATTTAAACAGAATAAGCCTGGGGGGGAAGAACTCTAAAGAAAACATGCAAATAATTACAAAAACATGGTAAAAGCAACTTCATTACCGACGTGGCTGGTGTGAGTAAATGTAATGGAGGTGACCTCCTGTACTCTGCAGAATGCTGCTCCAGCAAAGTCTGCTGGTTTGGTGCATCAAGACACCTGTAAAACATCCATTAAATATAATGACAGTGCGGTGATAGCAAAATAAAGTCAAAATTACTGTTCATTATTCCTTTGCTCACATGGCCTCGCTGATGGGGTAATAAACCAACCATAGAATCTTACTGCTCAGGAAATGACACCTGTGAACACCTGAGCCAGCCATCGGATGTCAGCCAAGAGTCATTACCCGAGATTGATGGACATGATGCTTGTCTAGAAGAAAAGGCCCTTCGGTTTGAGCAGCGCCATCTCTGATCTTTAGTTTTCTGCTCTGCCTGAGCTCCCTAATCTCCACTGACCCCTGTAATGCCTCATGTAGGGAATGCAGCTGGGTTTGCATTTTTTAGGGCTTGCAAACAGCTGATCTGTGCTCCAGCCACAGACCTATAATGGGGCTGGTGCCGGCTGAACAGCTGATGCTAAATTCCTACCAAGACAGAGAGGCCATATGTGGCACATGATGTGTGTGTCTGAGCGACACCTGTTTACACAATTCCCTTAGAGAGAGGTGGAAGGAACTAAGCAGCAGATCTGGATCTGTCTGGGTCAGCGGAGGACAGAGGCAGAGCACAGAGAGGCTAATCTGTACCAGACCATGTGCATTGTACAGAGAGCAGCACTTCACCAAGTCTCTGACTGCGTGGCACTTGGGCGAAAAATCAGACATTACAAAATCTATTAGGAAGAGCCAGGTTTGTCTGAAATTTGGCCAGGCTTGTATGAAAACAATCCTCTGTATTCCAACAGTACCCAGCGGCTGGAGTGCACGTCAGTTGACTCGGAGGGACAGTCATGACCACGGTGAGAATGAATGAGGTTTCATTGCAGCTTCTTCAGCCACTTGGGAAACATGCTTCTGACCCGGCCTTTGGAAGAACTTGAAGTCAAGGCAGCTACTTAAAGACTCAGCCCACGTTTTATACAAGAACATGATGGAGGACTGAGTTTTAGGCCTTGATTCAGCAAAATACACAAATACACACTTGTTGAACTTTAAGCACATGCTTAATTCCATCCCTCCTCAGCAAAGCATTTAAGCATGTGCTGAAATTTGAGCATGTGCTGAAGTGCTTTGCTGAACTAGTGGCGTAGTCAGTTTCAAGTACAGACCTGGTGACGCTGGATGATTCCAACAGAGCAGCTTGTTCATCACCTTGCTATGAATCATCGCCAGGCAGGCTTAATGGAGAGGGGCCTTCAATTGCAAAAACCTTGGCAGGAATAGTGGTGTTATTGTTCAGTGTCAGGACCCGAACTGGTTGAAGAATGGTAACGTTTGCATGAAAAATTTCAGAAGATTTTGCTCCATGGATTTGGGAAAGGAATGATTTTCCATTTATTTCAATTTTTCACAGGAATTTGGGGGTTCAAAAATCTTGAGGTTAGAAAAATGTCCATTGTTTCATTTTTCAGTTTCACCCCCTTCTCCTTTTTCCTTTTTGTCACTGAAAAGGAAAGGGGTGGGAATGCAAACCCTAAGAATTCCACACACGACTCCCTTGGAACTGGGGTCCCCTAAAGAGGCCCTGGGATACCACAGAGATGAGATGAGTACGTAGATGACAGACAGCATTGATTTCCATCAGGCTTCCTAATTTTGAAGGGACAGGATGATCTTCCCACCTAAGAGTCAACCCCCTTCTCCCCAAATGAACAACCAAAACCCTACCTTCCACCCAGGAAAGAAATTCCCGTGGCAAGATACAAAGCAGAGTCAATCTGTCCCATGGGGGCTGGGAGTGAATGCAAGGAGCTGTGAGGAGCAGGGGCATGTGCCTATGTAGCAGGACCGATGCAAAGCAAATGACTGAAATGTGCAGTACCACCCGGTAACAATTAATGTCCTTTGTGTAATCCTTCTACCCCGAGTAGACTGGCTATGATCTCCTCGGAAACTCCAGAGAGAATCAAACATTTGGGGCTAATATCATAGGCCCGCATAATTAGCCACAGTTACCATCTGGGCTCAGCATGTCCATTAAAACTGCAGACCCAGTCAGGGGCATTGAAAGGAGAAGGGCTGGCCGGGGCAGCCTGCCTTGCAAATGTCGGATCTGCGTCACAGCCGTCTGCAGAGTGTGGATGAGAAAACCTGACTGATCTTCCTCCCGAAAGGGGTTTCCTGAAAGAATGATTTGCAGAGGGCAGGCTGCTGCGGTGGGTGCCTGTGTTTGTGTGATTGTTATTTTGGCCAGATAAAGGAAGGATCAATTATCACCATTGTACAGACATGGAACTGAGAGATTCTGTTGTTTGCCCAAGGTTGCACAGGGAATCTGTACCAGTGGCAGGATTGGATCTCAGGTCTGCTGAGTCCCTGACCAGCACCTTAACTGACCGTCCTGCCTCCCTGTCATTTGGGCATGACTAGCATGGATCTGGCCCTCAGAGGTGGTTCATCAGTATTTGTGTTTTACTTGGGAGCCAGTTCATAGCCGCTTTTCCCCATGGGATTAATATGGAAGGAGGCAGACTCCAGCCTTCTCTCTGTATCTGCCCGAGTAGTCACAAGATCCGTGGGTGGAAGAGGTGCCATTGGCAGAGGTCCAGAGCCCACAGAGACAGGCATGCAGCAGGCTATGCTCATTTGGGAGGAGACCCAGAGCAGATCCACAGATGTTTATTTACATGAGCAATGGTTCCAGCGTGGGCTGGTGGGGTGCCAGGCTGGCATGCGTCCTTCTGAGCTTCCAGCTCTTTGCTTCTACATCTTCTGACTGGCTTGCGTTGCCTCCTAACAGACAGTGACGGCGCGGGCATATGGTAATGCATATTTAACTGGTATTTACATTCAACATTGTCTCTGTGTAGCTCTGTTTTCCTTCGCAAACACTTTGATTCCTCCAGGCTTCTGGCTGCTGCAATTTAGGAATACCCAGGAGAGAACACGGTGAGGGGAGTCAGGCATGATTGGCACATGCCAGATGAAGACTCCCAGGCACAGAGAGCAACTCCGCACTTAGTAAGTTCCACACAGTCCCAGTCAGGTATCCGGCATGATGAGTCCCATCTAGCAGCTCCCTTAATTAGATAAAAGGGCCTGTCATTAATTATGGATGCCTTCATTCATAATGAATAAGCAGAGGATGGCCACTGTCTGCGTGGTGTGTTGGCAGCCTCTGCTGATAGGTGGCAGAAGGCATTGCAGAGGGGGTTATGGGATAGGGTGGAGCAATTTGGGATGAGCGGAACATGTAGGAAGAGTGCACATCTCTTCTCTGCGTTCTCCCTGACTCTCACTGAATGGACTCCCCGTGTCTGCAGCTCCAGCCACATCCTCTCCAAACCGTTTCTATCAGAGGAGCCTAGGACCCATAACAGATCCCACCAGGGTGCCATCTAATCCAGTATCCGATCTGCAATGGTGGCCAGTACCAGCTGCTTCAGAGGAAGATGGAAGAAGCTGCTTAATGGACCATTGTGGCACAGCCTACTCAGAGGGGAAGTTTCTTCCTAACCCCTGTCATTTGGACGTTGATTTATGCCCTGAAGCATGAGGGTTTAGGTTCCTCCTAAAAGAAAAAAATACATGTTAATCCTATGGGATGTAATTGTGGGTGTTCTCACTACCCAGACAAATGCTTAATGCTTTTTTTTTGAGTCTGCTGAGGCTCTTGGCCTAATTGCAATCTTGTGGGCTAATTATGTATTGTGCAAAAATATTTCAAAATTTTGTTTCCGTTTTAAGTATGTTGGCTTTCAATGTCATTGACTCATCCTTGTTCTTGTAATGTGAGAAATGGTAAGTAGGAAAGTCTGGTTTACCTTCCCTGCATCATTTAAAACGCAGGTTGTTTGCTTATGCCCAGCACACCAAGCATCTAGATCACTTTATATCCATGACTTGTCCTCTTCCTTATTTATCTCTCCCCACTTTGTGTGTCACCTGCAAATGTTATCAGTGAGGAGTTATGTTTTTCTTCCAGGTCATTAATAAAAATGTTAAATAGTGTAGGGCCAAGTTAGTTTGACAGGATCTGTTTTCCATAAACCCATGTTGATTGGCATTAATTACATTACACTCCTTTAACTTTTCTGCCTTCCCTTGCTCTTGGGACAGGAAGTCTCTCTGAGAAGATTGGTTGGACATTCTTCTTCTTCAGTATGCTTCCAAGTTCCCTGATGTCATCTGCTATCTGCACGATATCTCACCACACAGCACCATTAGTGCTGTTAGGAGCCATCACCAATGGATCCTTTTTCTGTCGACTTTCGAAGCCTATCCAATGATACAGTAATGTCTTGTGTCTTGGCTCTGGGAAGGCAGCACACTGTCCTGTTGCCTGCCTGTCCCTTGCAGAATGTTCTTTTAATTCTCCTGAGTATTGAATTCCAAACAAGGCTTGTCTGTCTTTCTTGGATGGTTGGAGAACTTCTTGTGGACAAGCGTGATTTTCTTACAGGTTGGGCAGACCTGCCATCCACAGGTGTGTCCCGTACATCTCTCCATTCCTTTGGACCAGCTGGCTCTTGAGAGGTCTCTTCCACAGTTTCCACATTGAGGATCTGGAATCAACTGGAAACTTCCACCAGTGTGGAATCCCTCCCCATCCTCTTCTATCTGATGGCCAGAGCCTATCTCCAGCTGTGCAGAATGCCGCTATGACCTACGGCCTCTAGCTGTTATGAACTACCCAGCCTCCTCTTTGACTTCCTCTTTCTCTGACTCCATGGTGGCAAGCTGCTTTCTTGATGAGATAACTGGCTCTGTGGATGAGGGGAAAGCAGTGGATGTGTTATTCCTTGACTTTAGCAAAGCTTTTGATACGGTCTCCCATAGTATTCTTGCCGGCAAGTTAAAGAAGTATGGGCTGGATGAATGGACTGTAAGGTGGATAGAAAGCTGGCTAGATCGTCGGGCTCAACGGGTAGTGATGAATGGCTCCATGTCTAGTTGGCAGCCGGTTTCAAGCGGAGTGCCCCAAGGGTCGGTCCTGGGGCCGGTTTTGTTTAATATCTTTATTAATGATCTGTAGGATGGTGTGGACTGCACTCTCAGCAAGTTTGCAGATGACACTAAACTGGGAGGCGTGGTAGATACACTAGAGGGTAGGGATCGGATACAGAGGGACCTAGACAAATTAGAGGATTGGGCTTAAAAAAACCTGATGAGGTTCAACAAGGACAAGTGCAGAGTCCTGCACTTAGGACGGAAGAATCCCATGCACTGCTACAGACTAGGGACCGAATGGCTAGGTAGCAGTTCTGCAGAAAAGGACCTAGGGGGTCACAGTGGACGAGAAGCTGGATATGAGTCAACAGTGTGCTCTTGTTGCCAAGAAGGCTAACGGCATTTTGGGCTGTATAAGTAGGGGCATTGCCAGCAGATCGAGGAATGTGATCATTCCCCTTTATTCGACATTGGTGAGGCCTCATCTGGAGTACTGTGTCCAGTTTTGGGCCCCACACTACAAGAAGGATGTGGAAAAATTGGAAAGAGTCCAGCGGAGGGCAACAAAAATGATTAGGGGTCTGGAGCGCATGACTCATGAGGAGAGGCTGAGGGAACTGGGATTGTTTAGTCTCCAGAAGAGAAGAATGAGGGGGATTTGATAACTGCTTTCAACTACCTGAGGGGGGGTTCCAAAGGCGGCTGTTCTCAGTGGTGGCAGATGACAGAACAAGGAGCAATGGTCTCACGTTGCAGTGGGGGAGGTCTAGGTTGGATATTAGGAAACACTATTTCACTAGGAGGGTGGTGAAGCACTGGAATGCGTTACCTAGGGAGGTGGTGGAGTCTCCTTCCTTGGAGGTTTTTAAGGCCCGGCTTGACAAAGCCCTGGCTGGGATGATTTAGTTAGGAATTGGTCCTGCTTTGAGCAGGGGGTTGGACTAGATGACCTCCTGAGGTCCCTTCCAACCCTGATATTCTATGATTCTATGATTCCTTGGACCTGGGGGACCGGTGTTTTCCAAGCCTAGCTCTCTAGCAACACCATTGGCAAACTGGACACCATTAAATTAGGCTTGTATAAAGACTGGGAGTGGATGGGTCATTACACAAAGTAAAAACTATTTCCCCATGCTAATTTTCCCCTACTGTTACTCACACCTTCTTGTCCACTGTTTGAAATGGGCCATCCTGATTACCACTACAAAAGGTTTTTTTCTCCTGCTGATAATAGCCCACCTTAATTGACTAGTCTTGTTAGAGCTGGTATGGCAACACCCATTTTTTCATGTTCTCTGTGTACATATATCTTCCTACTGTATTATCCACTGCATGCATCCGATGAAGTGGGTTCTAGCCCACGAAAGCTTATGCCCAAATAAATCTGTTAGTCTCTAAGGTGCCACAAGTACTCCTGTTCTTTTTACTTGCCCGTCGAATCCCAGAATCTTCTCCGCAGCACAGCCACCAACTGGCACTTTGTCCCTTCTGGGCTCAGGCAGGAAAGAAAACATGGCCCATTCATTGCAGGTCACCACCACTGTTCCATCTCTGGCCCTCTCGATATCACACATAGCGCTGAACCTGGAAGGAAAGCCACTCCCTCCAGAACTCTCCTGGTAGCTTCCTGTGTTTGCAGCTCCTGTTAGTAAGTGACTTTTTATACCAAGTATCCCTGCTTAGCTCAGCCTAGCTCCGCCCCTCATCACCGAGGAGCAATTAACCACTCAGAGTCTTCAAACAGTGGAGCTGATCAAAGCTCCGAGTTAGAGCCTCCCGGCCTTATTGTTATGTGATGTCCTCTCTTACATGTTTCCTCTCTGAACCAAACAGTTCCAAACTTTTCAACCCCTTTTCCTACACAAGCCTCTCCATGCCTTTAATCATTTCCCTCACCTGTGTCTGAACCTTTCTACTTCTGCTAGCTCTCTGTAGAGATAGGGCGAACAGTACTGAATGCAGCGTTCCAGGGGCGGGCAAGCCATTGATTTATTCACATCATGGCCCAGTAATATTTCCATGATTGTTTTCCATCCTGTCCGTGATGTAGTCTAACATTCTGGTGGATTTGATCGACCAATGCTGCATTGGCAGTTGGTTCCACTGAGCTGTCCACACTGATGCCCAGGTCTTTTACTTGAGTGGTTAGAGCTGGTTCAGAACCCAGCAATGTGTGTGAGTGGATCAAACTATTCCTTCCAGTATGCAATACCTTGTCAGCAATGGGAGTTATTTGCCACTTGGTTGGCCATTCCCTTTGTTTGGTTAGGTCCCTCAGTCATCTCTAGTCTTGATTAATCTAAATAATATTGTGCCTGCAATTTTTTTAACCTAACCTAGTGAATTCTATAGCTGGCTTGTATAATTCTCTAATAATTGTTATTGGGTTTCCCAAGAGGAAAGAGTTCACAATAGTCTTACCAGTTAGGTCTCAGTGAGAAGGCAGGGATAGCTTTTTGTCAGTTTTGCAATCTCCTTACCTGAGGTATGTTAATATTATAATTATTTTATTGCTGGATCAGCTGAGGCACAGATTGGTTCCAGGTAAGTGACCTGTTTGAGGTGATCCAACAAGTCAGTTCAAGGCTGTAACTAGAACCTAGGGCCTTGGCTACACTGGTGCTGTACAGCGCTGCAACTTGCTGCGCTCAGGGGTGTGAAAACGCCCCCCCCCAAGCGCAGCGAGTGCAGCGCTGTAAAGCGCCAGTGTAATCAGAGCCTGCAGCGCTGCATGCTCACTCACAGCGCTGCAAGCTACTCCCCTCGGAGAGGCGGAGTACATACTGCGTTGCGAGAGAGCTCTCGCAGCGCTGGCGGCACGACTACACTCGCGCTTCACAGCGCTGCCGTGGCAGCGCTGTGAATTCCCAAGTGTAGCCAAGGCCTCAAAGTCCTGACTGCCGGTCTTCTGCTCTACCCACTAGACAGCACCGAGCGAATAGAATCAATGCAGACAGATCATTTCTCCAAGGAATGGGTGTGCAGGAGCTTCCTTGGCTAAGAGCAAAACAAATATATTTACTCAGTGAAGTCTCCGCTCTGAAAACTCCTGCTGGTCACCTTGCAGCTTATCATCTATACAAGAACCATGTTGTTATGAATATTATTACAGTGCCACCTAAAACCCCAGCTCTGCTAGCGCTGTACACCCCCCCCCCCCCCCACGGCCCCCCCCCACCCCAAAGAGCTGCCAATCAGCGTAGACAGACAAAGGATGGGAGTGGAAACAGAGGCACAAAGAGAGGAAATGATTTGCCTGGGACACAGCAGAGTTGGGAACAAACCTAGGTTTCCTGACTCAGATTCCAAGGCCCTGCCTGTTCCAGTCTAGTCTATATAGGTTTCAGAGTAGCAGCCGTGTTAGTCTGTATCCGCAAAAAGAACAGGAGTACTATCTAGTCTATATAGTTTTTCTTACCATGCCCATCACCATGGTATCTGAGCACCTTCCAATAGTGCATTAAGCAACATGACTACACATCTGTCACAAATTTGTCCAGAAGTGTGTGCAGTGGAGCATCTTGTTTTGGTAGTTGTTTTTTTTTTTTTAAATAAATATACCGATCCAGTAGGCCATTCTACCTCCTGGGGCCATTCCACCTCCTGATGTGTTTTCTCCTTCATATTCGCTGGAACAGCAGGAGCAGACAGTCATGGAGGCGCATTGCCACACGCTCTCCTCCCACTTATTCTGTTGTCACTGTGCAGCCCCTGCGGGTTTGAGATGTGTTCAGGCAAAGCCCCTCCCCTTTCTCTCACCCACGGTTTTAGTAATTCTCCGGCTTTACAAATAAAAGAGAAATGGGGGGTCAGACGCTGCTAGGCATCACTTGCAATCACTTACCGCTCGTTAAGAGATGTGAAAACAAATTAAGAGTGGAAGAAAACGGTTAAAGAAAAAATAAATAGCTCCCGTTCCAATTGACTCTGCTTCTTGGCCTCAGAGCTCAGGAGCGATCATTATTCCAAACATACAGGCATAATAATTACACATAATTACGTGTAGGTTCTGGGCTGGTGACTATCTCTACCTAATGCTCCTAATGAAATTTCTGTTAAGGAATACACAACCTGTTTAATAAATAATAACAATGCCTCACTGTAAAGTCATTCGGAAGGGCTGTAAACTGCATTACAAACGCTATCATGGTGATAGCACTGGGTGGAAGATGGAGTCAACATTGCCAACACCACTTTGCCCCCTCTACTGACTTGCACCCAGGCCTTGTCTACATACAGACAAACAGGGTTTTCCTGCAATAGCAGGGAACGGACTTGTTGACCCAGGAGATGCTGTCCACTCTGAAGTCCTATGTTCCCAAATCAGTTTTAAAGATTCTTTGGTTAAACTGGTGAAAACCCTGTGTAGATTTTCTTTTATCATTTTAAATCTGGGTTATATTGGTTTAACTTGCAGTGGAGCCAGATTTAACCAAGACGTGCATGTCCAGACGTATAACTCCACTGGTTTAACTAACTAGATGTAAAAATCAGTCACGGGTTTTATGCTAGTACAAGCTGTTTGATGATCAGGGACTGATTGTGTTACCCCTACCCACAATGGGCCTGGTTCTTCTCTCCCTTATACTGTTGTAAATCAGGGGTAACGCCGTTGGAGTGGGTGGAGTGATACTGATGTAAAATAGGGATGAGAAAGAGGAGACTCTGGCTTATTGAGGACTCCTCTATCAGACCAGATGAAATCAATGGGACAATTCACCAAGCAAGGTGCTACCCAGCGTCGGAAAAGGAATCAGAAATTCAGCCGGAATAATTTTGGCCTCACAACCTCTCTGTGAGGTAGTGACAGATCATTGTTTCCATTTTAAAGATGGTAAAACTGGGACACTGAAAGGGTAAGAGACTGCCCAATTCAGACAGTGAGTCACTGCCAAAGCCAGGCGTAGAGCCCAGATCTCCTGGGGCCTATGCCTGTTCCTTAGGCACATGTTGTAGAGCTCAGAGCAGGGCTCACTCCAGCTCTGCCTTCCCAGCCTCAGTAGGGAGGTTTTGGGTCTCTGAACATGGCCTCTCCCTGCCTTGGCTTCCCAGCCCCGGTTTATATCTGAAGAGCAGCATGGTGACATCACGGCAGCTCAGAGGCCAACTTTGGGTACCCGTGTCTCTGATACAGAGAAGTAGGCCAGTAACATGGGAAACTAGGGATCTTAGTCACATGACTAGTACTCATTCACTCTTAATTGCTGCTACAGGGAAACAATAGGGCACATCTGTCCCAGCATGAGAACACTTTGAAGGACCAACACCCCATCTCATCTCAGAGCAGACCTCTGGTAGGAGGCAAAACTTTTCCCAGCAGGTTGGGAAATTCCAATCTCTATTGTGGTAAATCAGGACAGGCCTCTCCAGGGAAGCATCGCTGAATGCTACAGTTTCAGGCTCGCGATGGAGGCGTGAATCAGGCAGTGTGTTTCCAAAGGAGCACTCTCTCTTTCGGTTTCCGAGTTAGCGTTGTCAAGGGTTCTATGACAAGGCCTTTGGAAAGGAAAACACTTTTATTACATGGTCACCAGCACCTTCTCCTTCCTCTTAACTTTCATCTAGTAACAACTAGTCAATTGTTTGTCATCCCCCCATCAATTATTATAACATTCAGCTCAGCAAAGGACAATTCTGGTTCCAACACTTGTCTCACAACTCCTGTCCCCTCTAACCATGAGCCAGTTCTCTAAGCTCTGGGCACGTGTCCTGGGACTCTTGTGTTACCGGTTTCTTTCACAGCCTCCTGCAATTCGCCAAAGCACCACTCATGTCACCAAAGGTTGCGTTTGGGTTCACTGAGTTGGTTCTCATTTAATCCAAGCTGGGGTTTCCCCCATTTCCTCCCGATGTTACGCTTATCTGCCTAAACCCTGTCAAATAGCAACGAAGCAGCTTCTAAATGTCTCTCTGGTCCCCCCCATTCTCTCTCTCTCTCTCTCTCTCTGTCTCTCTCTCTCTCTCTCTCTCTCTCACACACACACACACACACACACACACACACACACACACACACACTGCAGTTTGCCCCTTATATCACATTAAGAGCTCAGGCTCATAGGGAGAATTTCAAAATGAAAGGCTTTAATTGATGTGATTATGCCCTCGAGTGAGACTGGAAATTGGGTTGGTCTGTAAATTAATGGCACACTAAAGGTCACCCTTTGTGTGCGGCCTCGCGCTGTCAGAGTGGCAAAGGCTCATCTGTTATCTCCGTGAGACAAACAGATCAGACTGTACGGCCTAGGCTTTTATTTAGATGTGCCCCAACTCTGCAAACACAAGCCATCAACTCTGGCCGAGGGACTGGCCCTGGCTGGTGGGATGCATATCAACGAGGAAGGATAAGTATTCGGGGAAGGCGCTCCTTCTGAGCTCCAATGATAGTGACACTCACATTCATTAAGGCCACAAGAATGACTTTTCTTCCTGCCCTTTGTCACCTCCCTGTTCATGTTTAGCAGCTGCAAAAAATGTAACTGAAAAGTGAACATGATGCCTGTGAGAAAGGCCACATTGACAGCCCTGATCCGTGTGATTTGTCTTCCAGGCAGCGGCATTCTGGGCAATCCCAGCCAGCACATTTCACCAGGATCCATGTGGAGTGTGACCTCATCTCCATGGACTATTCTGTCTTGGGATGATTGGTATCAATCTTTTCTTCCTGACCCAAACGTGTAGCCTGCACCTACTTCTAAAACAGAACCAACTCCAAACCCAAGTGCGGTGATGCTGCAGTTAGCACCTGTCGCTACGAACAACTAAGATGACATGAGCCACCGGCCTCATTCCCCACAGTGACCTAAGCCGGGATTGTAGAGCGTTTGAAAAAGGTTAGCCGTTTTTTTATCTCTCCATATAAATGTTAAAAAGCAAATGATTATTTTAGTAACGAGAATGTCACCGGGAGTTCCACAGAGAGCGAAACAACCTGTTTAGCATGGAACCTTTTCCTTGAGAATTAATCCTAATTTAGGATCCAATTATAAACATCGAGGGTGATATAATGGCCTGAAACATTAGTCAAGGCAAATTCCATAATTGATGACTGCTAATATGAAACAGTTTGAAAACGAGGACGCATTTTGTTTTTAAATTCCACCTCCTTCCCCTCCTCCAGAGAAATCTGCCAGGCTTCTGGAGCGAGAGCACTTCAAGAGAACAAAGACCCTTTGAAAGCTTCTATTTTTCCCCCTTTCAAATGCTTATCTGAAAGGACATCTTTTTCCCCTTAGTTGCTGTAATCATAAAAGCACAGGTGACAAACTGCTTCATACCAGGAATCATCAATTCTAAGTCATTTTTTTGTTATAAAAAAGCAGCAGCAGTAAGAGAATTCAGCCTCTGTACTACCAGATGATCCCAATCGTATCACTCGGGGTGGGGGGGGGGGGGGGGGGGAAGGGCGCAACAAACTTGAAGTGACAACTTTTATCTCTGGATCTCCTGTTATGGAAATGTCAAGTTCCTGGGTGATGAAATCTCTCTGACAGCTCCAGACATTTGGTACTGTTGCCAGTGCACTCCAGATTTCCTTGGGAAAGGTGCTCACGAAGTATTGTATTGGCTTGTGGTGCAAACTCGCCCCATGCGAGTGTGTTTTACTGATACAGGAACAGGCTTTATTGTATGTAACAGGTTGAGGACTGCTGGGATTCTGTTAGCAGTGCCAGGGTTATCAGGTTTAAAGGGACATATTATTACGTTCCTACCACCGATGGCTTACAAATACACCAAAGGCTAGGTTTGCTGGTCCAGTCAGTGGTTCCAATTGTGTGTTCCCTGCAGGACAGCAAGTGAACTTTTAATGTGATGGGTCAAAGTTATCCTTGGTGTAAATCCATTGGACAGATCGTGTAAATTGGTATAGCTCCAACGACTTCAATGGAGCTTTGCTGATTGACATCAACTGAGGGCCTCTCCTATTAATGCCTCTGTAATTACAATTAGCTGCAGTGGAGTCACGTCAGGGATGAACTTGGCCCTCTGAGTTGAATGCCAATAGCCCCATTACAAGACCTAGATGAAGGCTGCTAAATGATGCTTGCAAACACTCCTTGGCCTCCCAAACAACTGTTCACAAGAGGCACGTTTGCCCCCTGTACAAAGGCAAAGTAGTATCCATATTATTACTGTATTTATTCACTGCATGAATGAGGTGTGTTCATACAGATGTATGGGGAATCTTCGGTCCATATGGGGCTTGTGTGTGAACAAACATATTCACTGCTTGCTGCGTGTTACCCAGTTTAAAAAGTTTCAGTCACCCAATCAGGAACGGAAACAATACTAAGTGACTTAAATGACCAGTGATGTGCCATGAATGAAGAGTTTGAGGCCCACCCCATAGGCTGCAAACTGGATAAACTCGTCACCCAACAATTGTGAATAATGATTCAATTAATAAAAATCAAAGTGTAGTCAGAAAACTGGGCTTCATAGCCACATTTTGGAGTGGAACCGCACTTTAATATTAAACACACACACACAGTTAGAGGTGTTTGCTTGTTCAAGTGAAGCATTCGGGACTTCTGTTAAGTAAGGCTGGAACTCAGCGTTTTTCCATGTGTGCACCAGCTACCTCTGACCCAGTCCTCGTTCACGCCCACATCCTTCCCTCCCCAACCGGGCTGTGGTTCCCTTTCCCAATGGGCTGAGGAAGTGGAGCCCAGGGTTCCGTGCATGGCCGTGCACGGCCATCGCTCCTCGTTTCCAAGGTGACTATCTCCTTTCCAAGTCTTTGGACTCCAAGGTGATTTCTTGTCTCTGAGTGCAGCATCAGCTCTGCGAGCGTTTCCAGATGCAGCGCTGAGATGCCCCTGCTCTCTGGGATGCCTTGCCAAGGCTGATCAGCACAGAGGTTTGGTCAGATAAGACTGAATGAGATTGTCATACACTTAAAATATATATATATATAAACCAAAGTCACCCTCCAACAGTTCATGGGGCTTTTCTCAAGTTTTCTTTTGCAGACATAGAAGTGTAACCATTAAAGCAAAGAGAATCCTGTGGTGAGCCAGATACCTTAGGAGACAGATAGGAGCTGCTGGTGGGAGATGGACAGCTCAGGAAGTCAATGGGTTTTGCTTTTGTGCCTTATACAGATTATAGGTTCTAATGCCCTGAAGTCCTGGGGCAAAAAATCATTGTATCTGGAGTGGTGGATTGTGACCATTAGTGCACAATGCTGCTGACTCACAAGGACGATGATTTTCACCCTCTTTGCACTGGTGCAGGGAAATGGTGACTTGGGCCAAAAGGAGTTGAAAAGTTTCTCGTGGGTTTGCATTTGAGACTCAGATTTGGCTCTACAGCCTCAGAGGCCCAACAGCGTGTCCATTTGTAACCTACCAGTCCCTCGGGTCGGTATCCCTACCTAGAAAGTAAAAAGAACTAACCCTTGTATTGAAAGCCCCTGATGCCAGAGAAAGGAAGACCCAGCCGGTGTTTCTGCACAGCTCCCCTAAATGCACGCTGCCCACTGGAGAGAAAACTAATCAACTGACTTCCAATCCACAGTGCCTCTGTCCGGTGGTGAAAAATTATAACCCTTCCCAAAACAATCCACCGAGAGAGACAATAGCCTGTGCCCGAGGACCTGAATCACCCTGGTGTGATTCCTATTTGGTGCCACAGGGCACTGAGAAATTCCTCTGTGCTGAGCCCCATTGCCACCTCTGTCTCTAAACTGTTTGTTAGAGGTTAACTCAGCATTAATCTTTGGACTTAACAAATTAGGGGTCAAGCTTCTTTTGTGAGGGTGGATGAGATAATCTGCTTATCCGGGAGTCCATCACACTGATGCAGCCCTTCCTAGCTGAGAAGAGTTAGTGCAATACCATTAGGGATTATATCCTTCACCCTCCCAGCTCCCATAAACCTCTCAAGCTTTGCCGCCCAAGTGATATGCTTTGGGATAGTTGTGCCAAGCACTGATAGCATTGCATCAGAAATTGCTGCTTCGCAGCTTAAAAGCCAGTAATTTTTGTTCCACCACAAGCTTTAGTGCACATCATAATGGTGCTGTTTGTCAATAGTCAATACGAACCCCTGGGAGAGGAGAAGGGAGGGGAATTGAGAGGGAAGGAGCTGATGAAAGAGGTGAAATATTGTTGTCCAGTGATTAGATCTGGGGCTGGGAGTCAGAACTCACCTGGTTCTATCCCCAGCTATGCCACTGACTCACTGTGCAGCCGAGGGAAAATCACTTCCCTTCGCTATTTCCCCATAGGTTAAAGGCAGATAATAACATCTGCCACGTACAGTGCCTAGCACAATGGGGTCCTGTCCATGACGGGCTCTGAGGCATTACAGTAATACAAATAATAATACTAATAATTTCCAAGAATGGCTGGAGGAGCTTCAAGGCATGTGTCCAACTTACAGATCACACGTCTGAAAATGTGTTACTTGTCTTTGTCACCATATCCCCGTGGCCAGATCCCCAGCAGGCAGAAATCGGCATTGCTCCATCAGCGTTCATAGCACCATGCCGATTCCACTCCTGCTGAGGCATTGTGACAGCAAGAGATTGCAGGAGTGGCAAAGGTTTCTCTCTTCTTTTCAGTCTGCTTGCTTTGTGCACTTTACCAGCATTGCACGCAGAGTCTGTTTAACAGCTTCCACTCTATAGTTACTTCCTGGTTGTGTGGGTCTTTCCTGCAGCAGCAGAGAAGGGGAAAAGATATTTTTGTCAAAGAGGAGAGTGTGATTGAACCAGAAGGGGATTCAGGTGCAGAGGTGGCACCTTAAACTACGTCTAATTTTTTTTCATTCTTAAACCGACTAGATTTTGAGTTAGGGGATGTTTGCTAAAGTGCTTTGGGATGCTCAGATGAAACCATTGTGTAACTCCAAAGTATTATCATCATTCTCCTTTGAAATGGCTCATTATGACCCCAAAGCCATGACTGGAACAATCAGCTCAAGTCCCCCCACAACTGCTCAACTGCATTTCGAGTGTTGAAAAAACAGGGGGCTCTTTACATCACAGTGTTTGGCACTGGAGGGGTCTTTAGTAATGCTCTCCTGGCCGGGAACACACTGTAAAACAAGTTGTCCACGCCTACTGTGCAGTCCTGGAGCACTCACATGAATAAAGACTTCCCATCAGGATGTTCAGCAGGATGGTGAGAGAGAGAGACTGCCTCCCCTGCAGCAGAGTTGTGTAAACATGTGGCAGACAGCAGGTCCCAGGAAACAACCCTGGAGGTGGCAGCAGCCCGTCTGGTGACACGCCAAGTGCTGATGCTGCTCATACAGTGAATTTGGATCGCCTTCGCAGACGGGGCTGGCTGGAGGGTCTTCCATCTGAAGCTCTTGTCTCATTTGTGGTAGGGTGTTTGTCGTGAATGACATGGGGTCGTCATGACAACCCCAGCACCATGCTACGCCATCCAGAGCCTTGGGTAATCTATCTCCCTGACCCATATCTGCTCCCCAAAGCACCCACAGACATTTATCCGTGCCCAGCCCTCAGAGCAATGGCTCAGTCTTTGGCCTGGCCTGTTATCACTGCTTACCTCCGCACTGAGACCTTTAGCAGTGACCTCAGCATTGTTAAGGTACAAAAACATCCCCAGTGCACCGAATTTGGGACAGTGCTGAATCTGCTGATATAACACATGAGGTCCCTATTAAGGTTTTGCATTTTGACCCCCAGTTGGATGGAGCTGGAGTATGTATAGCTTTTGGATAGACGTTTGTTATGGACAGTGTTGCAGGCAATACAAAGATGGAAAGGAGTGCACGAGTGTTTCCTCTTCACTTCTTATTTCCATGGGGATGGACGGGGTGCCTTCAAACAGTTTTAACTGCTCCTGAACATAAGTTTTGTTTGCTAGCTTATACTGCAGTCAGGGCCCCGTTGCTCTAGCTGCTGTATGAACACAGAAAGAGAAACTGTTTACCCTGAAGAGCTCACAACCAAACAGACAAAGCAGATGGGAAACAGGGGTGAAGAGGCTTGCCCCTGGTCACAGAGAAGGCCAGTGGAGAACTTAGACTGCAGGTCTCCTCACTCCTAGTGCAGCATATGCTTCCTCCTGAAGTCCTGTTCTCCTCTGAAGAAGTGAAAAGCACTGAAACATGGAGGGAGAGAGAGAGATGTGGCTTTCAGATCAAGATCTACCGTTTCAAGAGCTTCAGATAATTCAGTGACTCATCCAGACATTTTGCCCCAGGCACCAGCCGGAATTGGGCTGCCTGTTTGCAGTTTCATCTCCTCACCACCGATATTTCCAGATTTAGTAAAATGAGCATTTTAAGAACCATTTTTTGAGGATGTTCAGAAAAATCAGCATCATAAACATAACTAATTACACGTGGTGTGCACTGATGGAATGTTATTTGATAATGAACCCAAGTAACCTTGTCCAGGAAGTGTTGGTAGATAGCTAGAACCCTAGGTAGTAGTATACTATTTTCTGTGCATTGAAATAGAGAAACTGAGAGCCAATTAGTTCTGCAAGCCTCTTTGCTTCTCAGGGCCTGATTCTCTGCAGGCATTACTCCAGTGTGACACCAGAACTGTTGGAGTTACACCAGCATCAGACTGAAGTAATGTGGTGAATCAAGCCTTCTGAGTCTAGTCTTCCAGCGGCAGGCAGTCCTTAATCAATCAGTAGAATCCAGAAATGCTATGTAGGTGCTGCTGGTTTTGTATATATTAGTACTTGAATCCTGAGCGCCGGTTAAACATTTCTGAGGGATTTGGAGTCGCAAAGTGATTGCTACACATGTCAGAGTTTCGCTTTCTCCCTCTGTGACATCTCTTTGTAAGTCTGTTTTGAAGAAGGCTCTTCCTCCCCCCACTCCTCTTTTGAAGATTTGTATAAAACTTTAATTATAGTGGCACTGTTTAAAAAGGATCATTACATCTCGTGAACAAGCAGCAGTCAAAAGTGATACACAACTACACTGCAAAATATCAGGGTGACAAAATACTCACAATGCTATCTGCAGCGTGTCAGCTCATTCAAGGCTGTGTAACACCTCAATTTGTAAAGAAGATCGCATGCCGTGCCCTATGATAAATGTTTAAATGAGGTGTTCAGACAAGTCGGAAGAAGAAGGAACTGATTTATTCTTCTGCAGAAAAAAAATCCCCGTCACACCTGCTAATAATCCTGCAGATGATAAAACCCAACTTTCAAAGTGAGCCTCACTCCGTGCTCTAGTGTATCCCAAGCAGTCAGGAGGAGATAAATGGGATTTGATTGTAATAACTGTCTCAGATCTTTGTCCACCTCTCAGAAGCTAAACCCCAAGACTTTGGGGCTAGATTTTCAGTGGGGTCTTAGCCCCAAATTCTTTTTCCACCCAATTTTAAATACAACATCTTCACTTTTTGTACTCAGGCACACTTAATGTGGCTTAGAGCCTGCTCTAAAGCCAGCATGGGTTGGCCTAAACTATGGTGACCCCACCTTTAGGTGTTGGCAACATCACTCCATGGCTTTACCATTATTGTCCGCCCTTCTGTTCCACAGGCCAGGGCTAGCAAGCTCACAAGTAAGGCGAGCATGTGAGATGTTTGTTCTGCTTGCTATAGTGGCTGGTGCACGTAATAAGAGACAAGACCTAGCTCCTGCATAGTGTTTTCATTCATAGATCTCAAAGAACGTTACAAAGGAATAATATTATCCTGGCTTTTCACATGGGGAAACTGAGGCACAGAGGGAGGCAAAGTGACTTGCCCATATTCACTCAGCAATCAGTGGAGGATCTGGAAACAGAACTCAAGTCTTCTGGGTCCCTCTCCAGGGCTCTGTTTACTAGGCAGCGCTGCCTCTCTCCATAACTATTGGCCAACAGTCTATTACTGAGGCCAGCTAATGGAATTATCCCCTTTTGCTCAATGTCTGTGCTGAAGATCTGTAGTTCACAGCCTGCAGACAACATGTAATGGGGCTTGTTACAGACATTATAGCAATGATTCAATAAGTCACATTTGAGGGGAATATGTCAAATAATTGCTGAACTCGAGAATAAATCGCAAGCATAAGGGGCAGTATCATAAAGCAAGGAACCAATATAGCAGCCTACATAACACCATTAGTCTGGGACCAGAGGCGTTTGATGTAGAACAAGAGTTGGCATGAGCCAACAGGTCTGCACTTATTTATTTTTTCCCCTACATTTAATAAAATGCTCTGGATGCAGCTTTCTATGCTCAATGTGTTTTATTGTTTCACTCGCCCTGAAATGGGAACTGCAGGCGCTTTGATAAATGGATCGAAAGGTTTGGCTAGTTTCCTGTAGCTTCCTTGTTCTCTCCTGAGACTGTATCATGTAACTGCTTACAGAGACCTGTGCAGCGAGCAGTTCCTGACGTAAGGGGAGCCTCGGGACCAGATTCGAGGGAAGAGAGGTGTGGGGGTGGCAAGAATTGGCTAGCAGGGCAGTACTGTGCGGGGAGCCCAGGACTGAAACAGCAAGAGGTGCTGCCGGACAAGACACAGGGGTGCTGGCTTCACTGAGTGCGGAGCCCAAGAATGGGCTAGTAGGGGGATGCATCAAGGCAGGGCTGGGGTTCGCTGGCAGAACTGCACGGGGAGCCAAGGGCTGGAACAGCAGGGATGCTGTAAGACAAGGTTGAAGGGCATTGTCAGAACTGTGTTGCAAGCCTAAGACTGGAATAGTGGCAGGGGGGATGGAGTTGCTGCAGGACAGGGCTGAGGTGCATCAGTAGAGCTGTATCAGAGCCCAGGACTGGAACAGCAGGGGAACTGGGGGGAGGGAGGCTGCAGGTCAGGAGTGAGCAGAGCTGTGGTTGAAAAACTTAGTACCTGGCAACAGTACTTTAGTGCTAATGATCTTAATTCCTCACTTTCTTGGAAACAAACCTATGCCACCAATGAATGGAAAGCAGAGAAAAGCAAATGAGACAGACTCCTGCCTTGTGTTTGGAAGTCCTCCAGAAAGGAGCTGCTTTGCCTCCCCATGTCTCCTGGTTCCCGTTCTAGCCTTCTGTGCTGGCCGCCAACAAAAGCAGCCTGCAGGTAGTTCACTATCACTCTAGCTGAGAGAAAGACCCCGGATGGCTAGAGTGAGGGAAGGAGCAGTATATTAGCTGTTGAGTGACATCTGTGGTTTATGATGCCCTAGAGAGGAAGGGAAACAATTAAGGAATTGATAGTTTTGTTTTATTTCTAAAGTGACAGAGACCCGGGGAGGTCTGCTGGGAGAATATTGTTTGGAAGCAGAGTGAGATCATCCGGTAGAAGGAATTCTAAACCTGACAGTGACCTTGGGAGCTGGAATCCAGCAAAGAAATAAACTGCCAGGTTTGTCATGGTTCGACACCCCCCGCCCCAGGCATGTTTAATAATATATAGACAAAACAGAGCTATTTGGGGGGCATTACACAGTGCTCAGTTTCCATTGTGTAACACAGATATTGGGAGACAGAAATACATTCCTGACTCTGTCACTGTCTCACTGGGTGGCCATGGGCAAGTCTCTTTGCTTTCCTGTGCTTCGCTTTCCTCATCTGTAAAATGGGGATAATTAACCAGAGTCACCTTGTGTGAGGCACATAATGAGAGAGAGTCCCTGCCCCAAAGAACTCAGTCTGAATAGACAGAACTGAGGATGTGAGAAGGGAGCAGAGTTGACTTGTCCAAGGGCAGCCTCAGAGGTGGAAACAGGTCCCAGATCTGGTTCTAAGCACTGGACCGTGCTGCCTTAGTCTGTGGCTACTGCTGCAAAGTACTCTGCGGTACATACATGGGGGTCTAGACTGTGCCCTATCCCTGTGCAGAGGCATGGCCCCAGACAGCCTGCCTTGCAAGCTCATAATTATGGTGCAGCGCAGGCTGGATGACATGGAGTATCTGTTCTCTCTCCCAATGACACATCCCTCTTTCCAGCAAACCAACACAGGGGAGCCGTCTCTGTCTGTATCAGCCTTGGCGGCAAGGCCGTTTTGCTGTTCAGATCCCCCTGGCTCTGAGCACATCTTGGGAAGGTGGATCTGGATGTTCCTGAGGTCTGTTTCATGTGAGCTCCTGGCAGTATCCCCTTGGCCGACGGCAGATCAGACCAGCTCTGACCCAAGAGGCCACCCCCAGGGCAGCGGGAAGGGATGATTGAGAAATACTGCAGAGACGGGGCGGGGGATGTGCACTTGGATGGATGGTCTTTGGCTCAGGAGAGCTGTTCTGTGGCCTACATGGGAATAAGCTGCTGGTCTGAATCCAGCTCTTCCTGGAGTATTGTCTGTGTTGCTGTCCCTCTCCCCAAGGCATTGACGCTCCATGCAGGCTGAACTCCAGCCAATCTCCCTGCCTGCGGGCGTGTTGCTGGTGTGGGAAGCTCGTCCTGCCACCACCGAGTGATATAAGCAGAGGTCCTCAGTCGGCAGGGGCGTCAGTTCAGTCCCTCTCACCAGCCCCACACCCACCTCCAAAAATCACACTGATATGGGAGCTGTGGACAGGTAAAACATTTCCAGGCTTAGGTCCATGGCTGGGGAAGTGGAAAAGCAGCGTCTGGCTAGTAATTCTCGCAGGGGAAAGGGGTTGGGACCTGCACAGAAACATAACATGAAACAGCCACCAACTTGTATTAGTGCTTCCCAAGTCTCAGTCCCGCCCTTCCTCCCTGCTGACTGCTTTTCTGCCCATCACTGGAAACAGCAGGGAAGAGCAGCCCATCTATCACCATGAACATCTCTCTACCATCGTATGTATCGCCATGCGCTTCGGCCTCTCAAGGGTCAGACTGGTACTTATGAATCCAGAGACACTGCAAAGTTTGGTGTCTATGCCTGATGCTTATATTCACCAGGACCCTGCCTCTCTCATGGTGGCAGCATGTTGGCCCCTGATGAGTGATAGAAAACCACCAGAAAGCTGAGAGCTTTCTTTCTTTCTTTCTTTCTTTCTTTCTTTCTTTCTTTCTTTCTTTCTTTCTTATTTTTGGTCTCCTACTCCCCATCCAGAGCCCTACGGGCTGCCCTGGTGCTGTGTCCATCTGATACTGTCAAACTCTTCCGTTCCAGGGGAAGGAGGCTCGGGGTGGATGGGCCTCCCTGAGTCTGTTACAGCTCCTCCACTTGAGTTAATTCAATTAATGATTTTGCAGATAAAAGGGAGTTAGTGGTGGGGAGGGGCATGGAGCCAGCGCCAGTCGCAGAAAGCATCCGCAGCAGCATCTGCTTCCCTGGAAGCATCACAGAGTTCTGATTATCTCCCTTTGATGTTGGTGGCCAAGGCTGGATCCATCCAGGTTTCATCAGCTTGATCTCCTGGTTAGCGCCTAGGCCGTTCTGACAGACTCCTGATGAAAGACAAGGGGACTGCGAGTGGCACAGAGACCAATCTGTCTCCCCTGACTCCCCATCCCACGGAGCGCTGTGTTGCTCTGCCGATGGGGAAAAGGGAATCAAAGGCTGGGAGGTTCAGATCGGTCCCTGTGAGTGGCTCTCTCAGCCTTATCCTGATGGTGTCTGAGAGGACAGCACTGAGGATGTAGCCGTTAATAGAACCCAGGAGTCCTGGGCCCTAGAGTCCTGCCTGAACTACTGGAGTATGCTCTGTCCCTGTGTCTAAGAACTAGAGATGGATGATCTGTGAAATCGTAGTAGGAGAGTTTATAGTCAACCCAGTTGTGTCCCTTCCCAGCTCAGACCTGGCTGCAATGGCTCATCAACCTTTCCACGAATCGCTGACGGTGGGCTGGGTGGTGGCAGGGAATCCTTCACTCTTTGCCCAAAAACCTTCTTTGTCATTTCCCCCAAAGCAGTAATGGAGATGCTGAGAGACCCCTGATGGCTCCTGCACGAGTTGGCCAGTGAAATCCTGTAGAAAGGGAAAGCAGCGCTCTGTAGCAGGGATACTCGGCGGATGAGCTGGTTGCATGATCACAGAGGAAAAATGGTCTTGTGGTCACGGCTCCGGACTGGGACTCACGAGATGTGGGGGGGTCACTTCTGAGCTCCGCCACAAACTCCATGTGGGGCCGTGGTCAAGTCATGCCATTGCTCCCCATCTGTAAAATGGGTGATAATTCTGCCTTGTCTGGTTAGAGTGGGATCATTCTATAGATATCAAGTGTATCCAGCGTTCTCCTAATGAATGACAACAAGCATTGAGGAAAGGATGTTAAATCTCCTGCTTCAGGGCATAAATCGATCTCTGTTAGAGATTAGGATGAGACCTAATCATAGAATCATAGAATATCAGGGTTGGAAGGGACCTCAGGAGATCATCTAGTCCAACCCCCTGCTCAAAGCAGGACCAATCCCCAATTAAATCATCCCAGCCAGGGCTTTGTCAAGCCGGGCCTTAAAAACCTCTAAGGAAGGAGATTCCACCACCTCCCTAGGGAACCCATTCCAGTACATCACCACCCTCCTAGAGAAATAGTATTTCCTAGTATCCAAACTAAACGTCCCCCACTGCAGCTTGAGACCATTACTTCTTGTTCTGTCATCTGGCACCACTGAGAACAGTCTAGATCCATCCTCTTTGGAACCCCCTTTCAGGTAGTTGAAAGCAGCTATCAAATCCTGCCTCATTCTTCTCTTCTGCAGACTAAACAATCCCAGTTCCCTCGGCCTCTCCTCGTAAGTCATGTGCTCCAGCCCCCTAATCATTTTTGTTGCCCTTCGCTGGACTCTTTTCAATTTTTCCACATCCTTCTTGTAGTGTAGGGTCCAAAACTGGATGCAATACTCCAGATGAGGCCTCACCAATGCCGAATAAAGGGGAATGATCACGTCCCTCGATCTGCTGGCAATGTCCCTACTTATACGGCCCAAAATGCCGTTAGCCTTCTTGGCAACAAGGGCACACTGTTGACTCATATCCAGCTTCTCGTCCACTGTGACCCCTAGGTCCTTTTCTGCAGAACTGCTACCTAGCCATTCGGTCCCTAGTCTGTAGCAGTGCATGGGATTCTTTCTTCCTAAGTGCAGGACTCTGCACTTGTCCTTGTTGAACCTCATCAAATTTCTTTTGGCCCAATCCTCTAATTTGTCTAGGTCCCTCTGTATCCTATCCCCACCCTCCAGCATATTTACCACTCCTCCCAGTTTAGTGTCATCTGCAAAATTGCTGAGAGTGCAGTCCACGCCATCCTCTGGATCGTTAATGAAGATATTGAACAAAACCGGCCCCAGGACCGACGCTTGGGTCACTGCACTTGGTACTGGCTGCCAACTAGACATGGAGCCATTGATCACTACCCGTTGATCCTGATGATCTAGCCAGCTTTCTATCCACCTTATAGTCCATTCATCCAGCCCATACTTCTTTAACTTGCCGGCAAGTGGGAAGCAGATTATCCCACATCTGCTACTGCAGGGTTCTTCCCCCTTCCTGTGAAGCTGGTCACTGCCAGAGACAGAGGTGGACAAAATGCTGGGCTAGGACCTTGGGTCTGATCCTGTCTGGCAATGGTAGCGTTCCTAAGATCTTTGGAGCTGGGACTCTCTCACTATATTATACAATGGGGCCCCAGTTGCAGCTGAGGCATGTTGGTGCTACTAAAATACAAATAATATGTGCTAATCTACCGGAGTGGGAGCTGGCTGAACAAACACACCAGAAGAACAGGCTGGGGAAGGAGTTAGAGACTGAGAAAGCAATTTTGAAAGACAAATGTAATCTGTGGATCTGAATAAGTGAAATATGGGGAATGATAAAAGGAGCAAAAAGTCAGGGATTCCAAACAACACTGGTTATACTTCAAAGGAGAAAGGAGCTGGTTTATAGATTTACAGCCAGTTGGGGCTGTGCCTGCATAGAGGGGAAAGCCAGCATGGGAGAGAGCTGGGGAGGCAAAGGAAAGGGAATTTTAAAAGCAGAATTTCAAATGTGTATTTCCCCCTGGGGGAAATTACACACAGAAATATTCTGGCAAAATGCAAAAGGGACTGAGATGAAAGCCCAGCCCGGACTATGCATTGCAAATGACATCTATCCAGGAGGGGCAATGAGAACCTGCTCAGAAATAAGGAAGGTGTTTTATCTGTGTCTCCCTGAGGGTTGATTTTTGATGCCACTTTCCCGGATGGAGGTGTGAATTCCTAAATGTGATGGGCTACATGCACCTATAGGTTCCCTGTGGTACCAGACAAATTCCCCCACACCCCTGAGGTCCACTCAGTGCTTTTATTCAAGAAGCTGCCAGTTAGAAGTGGACAAAGAGCACAGCAAGTTATTTGGGAATATTCATTTGACTCTGAAAGTGATGTGGGATTTGCCCATGCTCAGAGCTAGAGCTGGTTGAGACATCATAGGTGCAGTGTTTGTGAAATAAATAGGGTCCTGATTATTTGCATATCTCCAAGGCTGAATTTAAGCTACCTAAGATCCTAGGCATACCCTGCATGGCCCCCACCATCATGCCATGGTGGGCCATACCTCAAGCCACGACTCCCCCTCTGCCTGGAGTGGCAGCAGGTTCCGGAGTTAAGATGAATGGGGTCATTCACCCCTCGGAGAGCTATCTGCACGTTCAGGCTCCGTTCATGTTTTCACGTTTTTCTTTGCATCCGTGAGGTCTGGAGACAAAATTAAAAATAAATGACAGCTGAGATTCTGGGCTCATCATGAGACTCCACAAAGCTAGGGTCATAGACATGGGTCTGTATGCCTGTACCTTAATCCAGCCCTGCGCATCTCGGTTCATCCGGACAACAAAATGGGAGCTGGACTCAGGTACTTATCTATATTATCCCAAATGCCTTTGACAACTTCTGTCTAGAGTGTTTCAGAGATACTCCCCCAGGAAGAAATAGTTCCACGTCTTATGGTGAAGGTTCTAAGATTCAGGAGAGCTGGGTTAGAATGCTGGCGCTCACACCCTTGAGCTTTCTGTATCATAATTCTCCATCTATAAAAAGGGGAGGAGATACTTCCTTTCTCCCTCCCCTTGTGTGTTGTGTCTAGTTCAAATGTAAGCTCTTTGGAGCAGGGACTGTTTCTTCCCTTGTGTCTCTGCAGTGCCCAGCACAACAGGGTCCTGATCTCAGCCTGAGGTCTCTATGTGCTACTGAGAAACAAACAGCAATAATAATATAGTCCAATGCATGTTCCCAAAGGGTTGGGTGAAGGCGTGCTTAGAAAAAATATTTGTGTTTTGCCATTGGACGGGGCTTCGGGTGAATGATGTCTTGCAGGTTTGACTTGCTGGAGTTTCTGTTCCCGGAGGCTGCTGGTGTATCTATGGATGTGTTCCTTTCCAGTGGGGTTTTGCTGTGTGCTACACCAAGGGAAGGTTATGCCTTAAAAAAGAAAGAAAGAAAGAGGAGAAACAAAGCAGGCAGCGCTGCGGTTCTAAAAGGGTCGTTTCTGCTCCCAGCCTAATGCGCTGGGCAATAATAATGTAGATTTATCACTCAGCAATCGCCATGGTAACATCTCCTTGTTACCAGGGACAGGGATCAAAACAAGTGAAAGATAAAATATTTCTTGCTCTGGCGGGGACATTGAGTCCCCACTGGCCAGGCATGTTGCAGCAGCTCCTCGTCCCTGACCCTGCTTTCCCAGCTCTCTGGGCTCATCTTTCAGTACAAACCAAAATAAAATAAAAATAGTTCTGCAACCACATCTGCAACAGGACAGTTCAGGACAAGTCCAGGACTTCAGTGGAATTCTGCTGATCAGTACCAGCTGCTGCTTTGGGTCACCACGCTTCACAGCATGACGATTCAGGAGGAAGGCTGCTTCCACTGCTCCCATGTTGCATTTCTCATTAACCAGAGAAATGTAGAACTGGAAGGGACCTTGATGGGTCATCTAGTCCAGTCCCCTGCACTGAGGCAGGACTAAGTATTTCCTAGAGACTGTTACCATGTCCCACCTCAGTCTTCTCTTTTCCAGACAAAACAAGCCCAGTTTTTTTCAGTCTTTCCTCAGAGCTCATGTTTTCTAGACCCTTAGTCATTTTTGTTGCTCTCCTCTGAGCTTTTTTCAGTGTATCCACATCTTTCCTGAAGCGTAGTGTCTGGAACTGGACACAATACTCCAGTGGAGGCCTTATCCGTGCTGAGTAGAGTGGAACAATTACTTCTCATGTCTTGCTTACAACACTCCTGCTAATACATCCCAGAATGATGTTTCTGCTGCTGCTTTTTTGTTTTTTGTTTTTTTTGCAACAGTGTTACATTGTTGACTCATATTTAGTTTGTGATCCACTATAACCCCCCGATCCTTTTCTGCAGTTCTCCTTCCTGGGCAGTGATTTCCCATTCTGCATTTGTACAATTGATTATTCCACTCCTGCATTCTAGTGCTGCCTTCCGAGTGGACTTGTCCTGCTACCACCAAGAAACTCTCTTGTCACTGGGTGGAGTAAATGGGGGAACAGGAGGAGCTGCTCTCACCTAAGCCCTGGCTGTAGGCAGCGGTCTCTCAGTGTCATAGCCACGTGCTTCACGCAGCAATTATCATTTGCTAGTGGTGTGTAAGGGTATGTCTGAGTTGCAATAAAACATTGCGGCTGGCCCATGTCAGCTGACTTGGGCTGGCGGGGCTTGGGCTGCACTGGGAATTGCTCAACACCTCACAAGTTTCTGGAAAAAGTGCTGTCTCCGAAAACATGTACAAAGTTCTCCTCTTTTTTGTGTGTCAAGGTTCCGAGCCTTTGAAAATTTCAGATCATCAGCCCATGGGCTGAGCCGCCAACTTTGGTGTCTGAAGAACAAAAAACCCAAACCTGCCGACAGTCCAACTTGTAGCCTTTCTTTGTCCCCTTTCCAGAGAGTAAATGCTTCTGCGTCAAATGACAAGTCAGGACTTTTTTATTATTTGGTTGGCTTAATAAATGAGGCAGAATTTCAGGCAGAATGTGGCAGTGGTTTCTGTAGGAGCTTACGAGGAGAAATAAGGCCTGGGTGCAGAGTCCATGACATAACTCTACAGCAGTGGCTCTCAAACTTTTGTACTGGTGACCCCTTTCACATAGCAAGTCTCTGAGTGTGACCCCCCTATAAATTAAAAACACTTTTTTATATATTTAACACTATTATAAATGCTGGAGGCAAAGCGGGCTTTGGGGTGGAGGCTGACAGCTCACGACCCCCCATGTAACAACCTCACGACCCCCTAAGGGGTCCCGACCCCCAGTTTGAGAACCCCTGCTCTACAGTGCCCCGTGGATGCTCCTGCGTCTCCATAACATGACAGCTGCATTGTCACATGCGGACTTCATCACTTCCCTTTTGTCTGCTCCATACCTGTGCCTTCCCACCTAAGAACACTCATCACTCTTTTAGGCTGGCATTCTGCTCTTTCCACATGTCCTGGTCCAAGACATCTGTCCCATTGGGTATGCTCCGAAGACTACCAGAGCCAATGGAAAGACGCCTGTTGACTTCAAGCCCCATTGAGGTCAGCAGGGTCTGTGAGATCACAAGGCTCGCCCGCATGCATAAGCCTTAGTACCAGATACGTCGGTGTGATGAGCCCGGCATCCTGTGGTGCAATGTGCTGTCACTTCATGATAATTTGCAAACACCCACGCTTCTACGATCAGATCGGTTTTATTAACTAAATGTTTTAATTATGTTTTGAAAACAAGGGGACGCCCCGTAGCTGCCAGGAATGACTGTGGCTCTTTTCACGGCAGTTGACGTCTCTTTTCCAAAGCCAGGTTTTGGAATGTTTGCCCAGCCAAGCCATCGGACTGGCGTGCGTCGCGCTGTCTGTAAGGAGCACGCTGGCCTCAGCCAAGTCTCTATTACTGAAGCTGCTAAATATGTTTTTAATAATCAAGCAATGTTTGTTTAGCATAAACCAACTCCCCAACTAAATCGAAGTGGAAATAGGGTTAAGCACAGTTCAAAGGCATAATTTAAAGGCTGGTTGGCAACATTTCTCACCAGGGCTGGAGAAGACATGAATCTCCCCCAGCATCTGCAAAATCTCTTTGTTTCTGCCCTCCAGGGCGATGCTGGCCTCAGCTGCCTGGGCTGCGGGTTTTAGGTTCAGGTGAAATGGCAACTGCCCTGACGCAGCATTAGGTAGTAACTGATACAGGGCTGGGTTGGGCCTGGGATCCACATGGGAGGTAGGTCCCTGTCCTCTTTGTACTGGTCATGGAGGGAATGCACCCGGCACAAGGAATGCATTAGCAGGAGGCTCCCTGTGCATGCTGGGGAGATCCAAGATGGATTACGCCTCCTGGAGTTCCCACCATGCCCCTTATGCACCGCTGTGCCTATCAGGGACAACTGAGCCCAAGGAATCTTTTATCCCAACGAATCCTGAAAGAACTTGAAACACACCCTGCTGAAATGCAGCCACCTCTGTGGGAGAGTGTGGCAGCCCGCCCACAGCACAAGAGGGGGGAAGAGTGGGAAGTTTGGCTGGGATTTTCAGAGCAAACACCTTGTGTCGCATACAGTTCTGTGGGGTCTTCAATACCCAGGCAGAGCATGAACACCAGCTGTTAAGAAATGAGGGGAAGGCTCCACCCTCCAAAAAAGAATAGGGTGGGTTAACCTGGGTGGGAATTTCAATCTGTGGGTCTTGGGAGTATTTAATTTTAAAGTTATGCTTAGGTCCCGCCTCCATCCTGGGAGAGAACTCTGGGGCTTAATCCTGCAAGGCACCGAGTACCTGTCATCCCCATTGACTCCAGTGGTTGCAACTCCTTGCAGGAGATCCTCTGAACCAGCCAGGATTGAGCCCTCAGTCCATGCTGCACTATAGGTGTCCGGCCAGACTCGCTGTGCTCAAAAGAAGCTGATAGTTTCTGACAGTACATTAATGCTGCCTGTTAGGCTCTGAGTCTCCTCTCGCTGCTGTTGGTGTTACTTCATTGCTGTCAATGGAGTTACCCAGGTGTGAGTGAGAGGCGAATCAGGCTTTTGCATCTGTATGTATTCCAGGCTTCCAGCTTGCTGGGACACATGCTGGTGCTAGAAGAAGGGTATCTGTTGTGACTTGCGGATGAAGGCTGCTGCAAGAAATTACATCATCTCATTTCAGCAGTGGCTGCTGTGTAGATTCATTGATACCAGACAAACCTTTCAATCCATTTATCAAAGTGCTTGCAGCTCCCAGTTCGAGGTAGAGAGCATTAAATGAGCACAGAGCTGATCAGCAGCCAGAATATTTTAAATAAATAAGGAGTTCTGGGGAAAAACATCAGTGTTGTTCAGCAGTGGGAGAGGAGGGGAGGGGAGGACTGGCAGCATATTTCAGCACAGCATACTGTTAACCTGCGGAACTAGCTGCTTTAGGCTATGGAATGACATCGCTCGGACAGGTTTAAAAATGATTTGATTTCAGAGTGATTTTTTCTTTTGTGGGAAATGTCAACTATTTTGAAAGTATTTTCCATTGTGAATTGGAACAAAAAGTCGAACTATTGAAAATTTTTGCAGGACAAAAAATTCTGCAACGTTTTGAATTGGAAATGTCAGAATGGAAATTGTCAACATTTTGGATCAAAATGAAATGATTTGATGTGTCAAAAAGGAATATTTCGTTTCACATTGACATTACAAAACGAAACCCAACTTTTGTTCTGGTTCTCCCACTTGGAAAATCCACATGTTTTCGCCAAATCAACATTTTCCCATGGAAAATTTTGACAAAGCCACATTTTCCAATGGCAAAAATGTTCAGTCAGTTGTTTTTGACCAGCTCTGTTAGAAATGCATAAATAAAGTGATCCCCAGTAGTTAGGAGGAGTGCTGTAAAGGCTCTCCTACTCCTGGTACCATCCTTGATTTAGTTGGGGATTGGTCCTGCTTTGAGCAGGGGGTTGGACTAGATGACCTCCTGAGGTCTCTTCCAACCCCGATATTCTATGATTCTATGATCCTGAACTTGCAGAGAGAGGGAGTGGATAATTTCATAGACTGTTTCCCCCTCCTATGACAAGCGTCCATCAGTCCTCCCATTCCAGGACATAAACTAATTGCACGCATGGGTCCTAGACAGAAACGTATGCCAGGGGATGGTATTGCACAAAGACCATTATAGAGGCGTTATACCTTCCTGTGAAGCTGTGGCCCCTGACCACTATTGGAGACAAACGGCTGGGTCAGATGGGCCATTGGTCTGTTCTAGGTACGGCCCATTCTGAAGCGATGAAAGCGTGCCAGAGAAAAGGCTGACACCGCACTAGTTCGAAGCAATCAGCGGGTGGTATTGAGAGACTCCGGCTTTGCTTAAGTTGGAGTAATGCTGAGGACTGACAACACTGGGGCATTGCCTCGGTGGTGAGCAGCCCCAGCGACATCTAGACCGCTCCTGGGCTGAGTTCGCTTTAGAAAAAGAGAACCCGGAGTGGATAAGTTGCCTTTTCAAGGGATGGTTTATCTCTAACATTCCTGGGCTTGTGGAAAGATTGGAATCAGGAGGGTGCTTTTAATAAATAAATGTTTTAAAAGCAGCTGCTGCTTTTGAATGGGCAGCAGAGACTTTATCTTATAGGAGGAGAAACAGAAAAAGGAAGCAGGCCGGCTCCTGTTCTTGGAAAAACAGTGCCAGGTGCAGAAACTGAAATGGAGTCTGTGGCGTTAGCAAATCCTTTATTTTATATTTGATATCTTGTTCAGATCAATATGGATTCCTTGAGCAATTCGGGGGCTTGTAGTCTGATTAGCTGTCCTTTTTATCCAGTTAGATTTTCCTTATCTACAGCAATTGTTGTTCCAAAGTACATCTACGGCTGCAACGTGACCTTACAGGCAAGAGTAGAATAATAGGGTGCTGAGAGTTATACAGTGTGGCGGGTCCCAGAGAAATACGTTTTCCTTTTTCTGATTGTTTGCCTCCATCTCCCCACACCCTCCCCACCAAGTCTCTCTATATTATCTCCCCATAAATTGTTGATGAAAGCTTTTGTTGCCTTTTCAAGGTGAGACAGGGCAATCCGGAAGGCAAATATATAAATCTCAGCAGTTTAAAGTCACCAGAAGAAACAGTGGGGAGGATGGGAAAGGATTGTTTACTGCGGCCGCTTGCATATTTTAGTGTCCTGCAATCTCCCTCTAGTATCTCTTTTGCCTGATGTGCTTTGATGGGAGTTTATATTAACTGGTGTAGTTTGTAAGTCTATTTACAGCTCCGGTGTCTTTGGTGTGTTTGTGCGAGATGCTCCAGCCTGAGATTAGTTAAATTGGAAATAAATTGGTTGTTAAATAAAAAACCTCTCCAGATGTGACAGTGATGAATGAGGGAGGTGAGGAGGATGCAGAGAGGTTGCTCCTTTCTTGAGACTCCCAACAAAAATCTTGGCTTCACTCTTAATAGCACTGAGGAAAACTTTATTTTCCTTGTGCCTGGCTTCCCGAGGAAGAGGCAGGTGATGCCCAGAGAGGAGATCAGCTGGGGCGCTGGACACACAGTGGTGAGTGTGATGTGTCTCCTGTTGGCAGTGGAAAGGGTAGAACCAGGGAGAAGAGCAGGGCTCTTGCTACATCTCGTACTGGTCAGTACAGGTCAGCCAACAAAACGGCATGTGGTTAGTGCAAGGGACCGGCGTTCCCCGCCCAGCCCTGCACTCTCCTGGTTAGAGAGTCGGGACCCCCGGGCTCTGGAACAGCCTATGCAAGCGTCACTGCTCGGTATTGCTTTGCTGACTTGAGACCCAGTGAGACAGGACAGGAGTCCTGTCTTCCAGCCCCCCATTTTAATCACTAGAGTGTAGGGCTGGTAGTAGAACCCAGGGCTTCCATATTAAGCCTTGTCACTTTTGTCAAGTCACTTAACTTCTCGGGCTGGGATCTCCTTTGCCTTGCATAATGCAAAATCGGGGTGAAAAGCCACCAGGCTAGACTTTTCTACTTGCTGACACCTGGATTAGCATCGTCCAACCACTTTGCACAGGTGTCTTGGGAAGGTCCCAAGGGACAGACTGGCTTTGTTTCTATATTCACTCACTCCTGTCTTCTAACTCACGGTCTCAAAACAGCAAAGCACTACTGAGCCGTGACTCATGGAAAGGCTCCTCTAGGGCCCCCCAAGGCAGCGCCAGGGGGCAGGGAAGACAGATGGCAGCACACAAAGGCATCCTGCCGTCTGAACCATGGGCTGGGCAGCACAGGGACAGAGACGGGTCATGAAGCTGGTGCTCACAGTGCATTCACGGAGGCTTTCTAGCCCTGTTAAGCTGAGCCAGGGCCACACAGGCCAAGCCTGAGAGTGGGAGAGCCAACCGCGTAGCTAACATAGAGATGAAGCCATTTCCTAGGCACCCAGGGATGCTGCCAGAGATTTGCTTTTTCTTTCCTCCTAGCTCTTCAATCCCTATTATCCAGGGAGATTAGCAACTAACCAAATGTTTTCAGCTCCCTCCCTGGCCTGCTGTGACTCTCTGTCTCCTTGGAGAAATAATCCCCGGTCTTCACTCCAGCTATTATCAGCAGCTCTCACATCTCTCCCATCTGGCACATCTCCACCTGGATCAGCTTGCTGAGAGAGCCAGGTACAGAGAGAAACTCAGGGTCCTTGTGCAACGTTGTGCATGCAGCTGGGGTAATATTGCACATGCAAAGCTGGCCAGCCAATGCACACAAAGGTGGCAAAGAGTTGAGAAAAACAGGGTCTTTGTGTCAATAGAGATGGAGGGTTAGTGATGTTGGGGATCTGGGTTGCCATCATCAGCTCATTTCACACAAGCCACGAACAGCCACGAGACAGCTACTTCCAGGCGCTAGTTTTAGCTGGATATGAAGAAATGACCTAACGTCAGTCTCTGTATCCCAATGCCCTCTGCTCTGGGGATGCAATGGCACCAGTGGTGCAGAGGCGAAGGGCTCATTTCCCATTTGGAGCTGTGGGAATAACTGATTTTTCAGCTCACTGACTGTTCCGAAAAATAAACATTGGTTTTGGGTCCAACTAAATGTTTTGTTTAACCTGAAACAAAATGTTTCCTTTTGATTTGGAGCTTTTAAAAACGTTTTGGAACGTTTACAAATGAACCCGAAGGAAGTTTTCAAACAAAAAGTCATTTTGAATTGAAAAATAAACTAGTTCATTTAAACAACACGGACACTGAACATTTAGATTCCCCCCCCCAAACTTTTGTTTTTTTTCATCCAAAACAATTTGGTGTGTTCGCGGCACATTTGTGAAATGTTTCAGTGGGCCCACATCGGCATTGTTCTCTGAAAAAAGTTTCAGTTGAAAAATGTTGCCCATCTCTAATCCCATCGCAAACCCTTTGGGGCAGGTTTGAATGAGTGACCCATTCTGCATCCCACCCCTGATCCCCTGAACCTATTCACTGCCCTGCCCTGGGCTAAATTTGAAGCTGTGCCTGGAAGCTGAAAGCCCATAATCCCCATACCAATCTCCAAGAAGTTGCTTGTGTATAGAGTTTTCCCTTTGTCTCATGGATGCCCCTGAACCTGGTCAATCAATCTAACGTGGTTTCTTTTTGAAAATGATCCTGTAGGAGATTGTAAATCCATCAGGGCAGAGACTTCTCTTACTCTGGGTTTGTACAGCGCCCTGCACAATGGGGCCCTGATTGCAATTGGAGCTTTTGGATACTACCAGAATGTAAATACTGCTTACCCATAGTACCCGTTATGCTGGGGATAATGTATTGAGTGGGCTCACGATTTCCCCTCATTGCAATGCTCTTCATTTGCTCTGCACCCAGCAGTCATGATAATCTAAGGGTTGCCTTTCTCTGGTCTGTTTGCTGGAGCAGACACCAATCACGTCGGGTTGCTACTTCCTCGGCTTTTGCAGGATTCTATTCCCCGTCACTCCCCGCCTCCCTGTCTGCTCTTCTGATGGAATCTCTCATTTCTCCTAATTAGTTCATGGAAACTAATACAGAGCTGACAATAAAGAATAGATTTGTTGGGTCAAACTCAATACCAGTCCCTCAAATGCTGCCTGACTCTGGCGCAGGCTGTACCTGGAAAACAAACAGCTCTATTAAATTCAATGCATGCGTGAACAGCTCTGGAGAGGCCGCCTCCACCTATCTGCTCTGAGGCTTTGTCGTCACTGCAAAAAAAGAAAAAGCCAAGTGTGTTTTACCAAGGGATAACCCTAGCGCGTTCGCTCTCTTCCTGTGAAGCCCAGTGGGGACCGGGCCCTGACTGTAGGTTGAAGAGGCAAGGTCAGCCCCTGGCAGGCTATAGCGCTGACCTCGGCTAGCTCCGTCATGGTAAAATCTAGAGGTATCTTGTCTCTGTTAGGATTTTGGAGTGGGATGGCTAATGTACATTAGTTATCTGACTGTAACCCCTCCTGCCCCCTGCCCGACACACATACTCCCTTCTTTGCACTGAAGACATGGCCTTAGAGGTGATGGGGCTGTCTCCTTCACCAGGATATTTTTCCATCGCACGTTCCCACTCTGTGCCGAGCACCGCAGAGCCGGCCCAGGAAGTGCCCTTCCCTGGACCCCTTGCAATCTGCTGGGGACACTTGTGATGTTCTGATGGCAGCCCACGGTGTGAGAGGTTTGGGAAGATGGCACCCATCCCCTTCGTGGAGGACATTGGTAATGAATGTGGGATGCTCTCTCTCAGGATCACAGGGGATTTGAATCCCGCCCCAACACATTCTGCGAGCACCCTCCCCCTTCACAACAAAACTCCCATGCCCCGTCCGCTTCAGTGATGGAGATCCACCACAGCCCTTGGGAAATTGTTCCAGTTGTTAATTGCCCTCACCGTTAAATTTTTTTGCTTTATTTCCAGTCTGAACTTGCGTTGATGAACTTGATTTTGCTCCCCTGCTGCCTTAGGCCTTGTCCACATGGCAAACAGTCACTTCCCAGCCCTGAGTTTGTCAAGGTTCTTTCCTGTCTGACAGAAGCATTGTGGAATTCTATAAGCTTTGGATCAGATCTTCAGCTGGTGCAAATCGGCATCGCTCCGCTGCAGTCAGTGCAGCTGATCAACAGCTGCTGCTGATCTGGCCTTTTTGTGCATCAAAATCTTCCAAGGGGTTTGTTGTTGGGTTTTTCCCCCCCTAGGTACTGCTGCTATAGAGCCATTAGAGGGAGCTCAAACCATTGCATTTTTGTAGGGTCTGCAAAACCAGTCGCTGGAGTTTTTTTTTTTTTTTATTCTACTGGTGATGAAAGAGGTAGATGTAGAACTGAGACAAACCAAGAAAATCCTAGACATGTTGACTCTGGGAGACTTCTCCCCACCATATTAGAATGACAGTGAGACAGTTCAAATTCTGCTCCTAAACCCCTGCTATTGGTAAAGGAATTTGGTGCTGTGTGCGTGGGTGCTCATGCCTGCTCACGTGGATCTGGTTGCATGCCCCTTATTCTCCCTCTCTGAGTGTATTTGTATGAGTGTGTATATCTCTATTTGTCTCTTTGTGCTTGTGTGCCTGCTGGCTTCTCTCCCTATTTGCCTAAACATCTCTTTGTGTGCATATCACGGGTTGGGCACGTGTACTGTCTTGTCTACCTTTTCTAACTCTCTGAATGTGTGTGTGTTGTGTATCTTATTTCATGTGTGCATACCAGAGTGTGTATGCCTGGTATATGTAGCTGTATGTACATATGTCTCATTTCTGTGTCTCCCTGGATGGGTGTCTGTCATTCTGTGCATGTGTCTCACTGCGTGTATGCATGTATGTCTGGTTCTTGCCCCCCCCCCCCATATCTTCCCTTCCTCCTTTCACCTCCCTCGTTCTTTGGCAGGGTGAAGTTCTTCCATCCTAACTGGATAATTTCTTGTCTTGGTGCTCTCTGAATATATTGACATTTCCATTGCAAACTGAATTGTTTGTTTCTAGGCTGTTCCTTGGTACATCACTCCTGACATCAAAGCTGAGTCAGGCACCACCACAACGAGCCCTCATGAATTAGCCCGCTCTTGTCATAGTGATCTAACCACCTCTTACGTAGCAGTGGTGGAAACAGATCATTCCTGAGATGAAACAGTCGTGCCAGTCTCAGAAGGGAGGCTAGTGATGAACCTGGTGATTGATCCTGGACACCCTTCTCATCCCTGGAGCATGGTCCCTCCAGGTCAGGAGTTGGGCACCGTGGAAGAATGGTTAAACAGAAGCTTGCACAGCTGAGCCTGCCCGGTGGAAACACCTTTCAGTTAATGGAGAATTCTGTTTCTGACCTAGGATGCTTAGCAAAGAAACCTACAGAAAGGGCATCATTCTCTATTCTATAGGGTTATAGAGTAACTTCAGTAGAGCCCCACTAAATAACTATGGAACACTATTGATTTCATGCCTGTTAAATTCCATAGGACATGTCCATAGGGAAAGGTAATCAGTCTGGCAACTTTCACCAGCACTTAATAAAAACAAATAAACGTTGGGTCCCTAGTACATGAAGGAGGCAGAGATTCTCTCCTCGTTTTAAATTGAGCTACGATGGAGCATGACAAAAATCCTGGCAGCCCGAAATGAAGATGGCAGGAGAGCTGGTCATTAAGGGACAGATTCTCCCAGCATTACTCTCACTGAGAGAAACCTTACTTCCCCGTTTAAATCGAGGGGGTGACTAGGGGAGTAAAGTACTACTCAGTGTAAATGAAGGCCTCAGCATCTAGTCTTACTTGTGGGTTCTTCAGCCCCCGTGTTTGGCCTTCAGTTTATTACAACATAGCAAATACAAAAGGGGGTAAATATTTCTGCCTTTCTTAAATATCATTTCATATAACAGACAATGCATTCCTTACTAAATCTGCAATTATTTTATTATGAAGAACGAATGAAAAATACACTTAAAAATCTAAAAAGAGCCGATGGCAAAGAGTTACTTAATGGAATAGATCACTTTAAATCAAGCAATTATTCCTTTGATATTTCCCCCTTAAAACACACATTTGCTAATGGTGCTTCAGTTACTTTTATCTTAAAATAATCACCATGTGACATGATAAAAGAAATGGGACAGATGCTGCTCTACATTAAACTGGTGTAATTACTGGAGTAATCAGGGTTACTCCAAAATGACACTGGTTTAATTGAGAGCAGGGTTTTGATCTAGTATGAGATTATCAGTAGCAAGAACTGTGTCCCCTTTCTTTCAGTAAAGCGAATCAAAGATTTTTTGATTGTGCATTCTGCAAGGCCGTCTCTAGAATGTGCTGTGTAGCAAGAGTTCCAGTGGCTACGACACGTGGGACACAGTGAAATAGGGTGACCGGACAGCAAGTGTGAAAAATCAGGACGGGGGTGGGGGGTAATAGGAGCCTATATAAGAAAAAGACCCCAAAACTGGGACTGTCCCTATGAAATCAGGACATCTGGTCACCCTACTTTGAGTGAAAGATGGGAATCCCTCAGGGTGATTGGATGAGAAAGCCAGTCAAACGCCCAGTGAGCTAGGTATGCATCTGAGCAGGGGATCTGAAAATGATCACGCAATAATTTGGATAAGGACATGACCCTTATCCAGTCCTATGGGGAATGTGGCTGGGTGCAGAAAATGATGCCATATGCCACCAAATAAGAGACCTGTAAAACTTAGTTTCCTAAATCAGTCTTAACCTATAGGATGAATAAAATAGTACACGAAACCACTGGAGTGCATTGAACTAGTTGCTTGAGAGAGAGCAAATATCTCCTTAAAACTCACCTCTGTCTTGATGCCTACAGGTCACTTGATGGTGATGGCAATCCGCAAGCACTAAGAAGCAGTGCTCACAGCACATTCCAGTGACCACATTTGGGTCTGTTTCCTTCTACTCCCCCAGCTGTCTGTTGTATCCCCCTGTTTGCTCTTATCTTACACCTAGGTGGTAAGCTCCTTGGGGCAGGTATCATCTTTCTGCTGTGTATGCAGACAGTACCTAGCACAATGGGCCCCACAATGGGCAATACAAACATGAGTATGGGCTGCAAATTGGAGGCGTCAACTCGTGACTGCCTCACTCAGTTCTTACCCACTGGGGTCAGGTTAGGTTCAGAGTCAGGGGTCTGAGTATGGGTTCCGGGTTTGGCTCTCTGAGCTCATATTTGGGATGGGGAATGGTGTGAGCAAGAGGTCCAGTTTGGTGCCACTTGAGAGTCCGGCAAAGGCAGCCCATGACACCTGCTTTGGTTTATCAGCTACCGGTCTGTGAATGTCCTTTGAAAAGCTGCACCCCCGTTTTCTCTCAATGGAACATGGTTGCCATGCAAGGGATGAGGGGAATTTCCCGTCGCTTTGCTTTCCTGGATGCAGCAATGGAGAAAGCATTGACATTTTCAAACCTTCCCCATACATCTCTCATGACAGCACCATCGGAAGAAATGCAAAGGGCCACCAGGGGCGTGAAACTCATGTAGACTCTGGTGCTAGAATCCCTCTGCTAAAAGGGAGAGAGCATGGAAACGCAACCCATGGACATGAGTACTGTGTATGGACGGATGGTTGAAGCAGGTCAAGTCAGGTCAGGCTAGCATTTGTGACAAACCACAACCTCGGAGCTGTGAGTCAGCAACAACAACCCAGGTAAACACTGAAAAGTCTGAACAACTCATTAGCCGCAATAGGAGAGTAACCCGGGATAACCTTGCTGCTAATTTGGACTGAACTGCTGCTGCAGTACAGAGAAATGCACCTAACATGGGCTCTCCTGAAGTGTGCACAGGCTGGCTCTCATGGAAATACAGCGACATGCGACACAGGCTGCATTTTCGTTGTGAAAATTTGTGGCACGTTTAGGAACTGTTATGCCTTTATTTTTCCTGTACTGAGTCTTTAAATCTCTTAGGATTCTGCTGTCTGCAGAGAGGCAGCCATTTTGTGTTTGATCCATAGCAGATAGATGGAGACACACACCAAGTGCTCTTTCCTGGATATTTTATGAGTCCTTCTTTGTGTGGTGTTCTCAGTTTAAAAGAAAACTCATTCACACTGCAGATAGCTGCTGCTCTTTGTGCATGGAGAAATGTAACATTTTTTTAAAATAAAAAGCCACAGACCGTCCTAGGAAGGGTATGGCTGAAGGAAGGTGCCAGGAATGCTGCTAACATGCAGGCATTTGGGGACCCAAGTACTGATCTGTTTGTCCAAATTCGGAAATGCTGTAGCATGTTGAGGGGAGAAGAGGCCCACAATAAAAAACACAGTTGCCCTATAGATAACAACACTGCCATTTGAATGCACTGTTTTGGAGTGGCTGTGACCCAGAGATGATCCAGGATAGCAGTGTTCAGACCATTAATCAGAACCAGCTGTGAGACCTGGGACCACAGCACATTGGCGAGAAACGCCTGACATTAAGAACTGGTAACAACTGGGCAAAACAGAGAGATATTGATTTCCTTCCCCTCCATCACGTTAAAACGCGTGACGTAGTGCCACAACAGGTCACCCCAAGCCACAGGTGGCTGAAGCACTGCTGTGGCCGCAGGCTGTTTACGCAGGATAGGAAGGAAGGGCTGGCATCTCACCCTCCTACCCCCGTCCTGCCAGGATTCCTAGCCTGACTCCTTCAGAACCGATCTCCATAACAAGTGAAGAATTACAGGGATGCGGAGCCTATTGGAAGAACAGCGGCTGGGAGATAATGCAAGAGAGAGACGATAAATAAATATCCCAGCTCCTCGAGGGGGAAATGGGGGCTGTAAATCAGTCAAAGATGGATGTGTGATCCCAGAAACACAGCTTCATGAATATTCACAGGCGCGTCTTAGGGGAAGCAAATGGCTTTGCGCAGAGTAGGCTCATTTGGAGGCCTGTGTGGTTTGCTCTGGATCAGGGGGTGGGGGGGGGTAGGGACAGGGAGAAGAGTTTAAGACCCATTCCAACAGGAAGGAAGTTGCTCTCAAACAAAGATTAGCTCACAGCTTAATATGGGTGTAATTCACTCATGCATGGGGGGCCTGGGCACCAACCATGTCCCACTCACAGCTGCCTGTACAATGGACATAATGACACATCCTTTCTCCCACTCTGTGTCCGTCTCTGTCTGCTTCGATTGTAAGCTCATTTGGGCAAGGACTGTCTCTCACAGCACTTAGCAAAATAGGTCCCTGACCTCAGCTGGGGACAGTAATCACTGGCCCAAGGTAAATAATAATAATGGTAAATGCTTGGGGCCCAGTTTGCTCAGTGACTGCCTCACACCCGTGTCTCAGCCTGTCAGGGTGCTCAGCCAGTACGCTGCTTTGGCTGTCATCAAGGATGACCACCTGGGTTAGAAACTAGGACTTCCCTGAGGGAGGAGTGCTCTCAGCTCTGGGATTCACCCCCTCTTGTGGTCTGCTAGAGGCCTCGTCTGGCCTTGAGGACATGGCACACAGGGTAACTTCTCCATCTAGTGGGCAGAGGGTTGACTGTGGTAGCTTCATAAAACTCCAGGACATTGAACTTTGGCTCGTGAGAGTGCGGGAGCCATGCCTACGGCGCTGTTCAGGTTTGTTTACCTTTGGCGTCGTTCCCACCCCAGAGACCATGGCAGAGAGGCGTGATACTGATAAGCCCACACGCATATCCCAGCCTTACGGTCTGTCGAGTGCTCCTGGGCCTTTCACGCACAGACACGCTCTCATCTCCTTCCCCTCTTCATTACATCTCTTTGATAAAAAATAAAGTCAAGATTCTAAATTGTTATTGTATTATCTGTGTGCACTACTATCTGTCTGTCAATCAATCCCCTTACGGGTCTGTCTCTCTATTCATCCTCTTATGTATTTATCCATCCTCATACCTACCCATCTATGGTTTAATACGGTGCCCATCATCCTGGTACGTGATTGCTGCCTTCTCCTTTGAGCTCCCTCCCACACAGCCGCAAACTGCCTCTGTTCTTCTTGCTGGATTCTCTAAATCAACCCTCTAAACAATCAAGCGCTCAGGCCCAACTTGATCAAACCTGACACAATCAAACAATCAGGTTATAGAATGTGCTCGCTCTGATTTATGCCCTGTTCCGCTGGCGTGGATTGGCATGCTGAGTGCTCCAAGCAATGTGCCGGCATGAATGAAATGAGGTCCCGTCAGGGTTGACTGGGTGGTTTGGAGGATAAATATGCAATCGCTGGGACTTGGTGTTCTATCCAATCTAAAGTCCTGTGTCTGAGATCATTAGGATCTAGGGTCTTGCCATGTCACAAGTGAAAGGAGTATAGGTTTTGAGTGTCTCTGCTCAACTACTAGTGATCACATGGGCAGGTGGAGTGGGAGGAATTGCAGATAACCACTTGCCAGTGGACCTGTCCTTCAGAAGGAGGGGTTTTGTTTTGCTGAGTCGTGCAAAGCATGTGTGTGCTGCAAAGAAAGCAGCCAATATCTGCTAGCTTGGAAATTATGGGTCAGATTCAGAGCTGGTGTTATTCCAGGGAGCTGTGTTATTCCAGGGAAGTCACTGGACTGCGCTCCCTTATACCAGGTCTTGGTGTAAGGCAAATCAAACTCAGCATCCCCGTTTGTAAGATAGACACTCGAGGACCACCAGGAATTTGTTCTACTATATTCTATTCAGATTCTTATACTGCACCCATCACCATGGTATCTGGCACCTTATCCATAGTGTTATTGTAATACCACTTCGCTTGTAATTGATGATCTCAGAGTGGGTCACTCTTCCAGGGTGATTGCCCAACACAAAAGGTATTTTTCCAAAGCCTGTTACAATTGCTTTCTCTAGAGTCCTCCGAGACTTTATTTAGAATGACCTTGTGCTGCTAAGATACACAAGTCTTACTGTTACCCCTTTCTCCAGCTCAGCCTGCTTGTGTGTTTCATCCACCTTCAGTGCTCGGTTGTTACTGGGAGTGTAAGCTCTCGGTGGGCAAGGACTACCTCGTTTTAAAAAACAAGAGTGTGCACAGTGCTTATAGCACATCCGGATTCCTAACGGGAGCCTTTCGAAGCCAGCACCATAGATAGAAATAAATGCAATTAATGAATAGAAAACTAGGATTGAAATCGCTTTTCACTCTCCCTTGTTATGGGGATGGGAGAGGAGCTGGGTGTGGGGAGGGGCAGGCTGGGGACGCCTGCTCTTGAAAAGCAAGTGCTGTTCTACAAGTTGCACAACCGAACTTTCTCTGCTTCTCTCAGCTGCACTCACCCTGAGACCGCCCCGCAGACTGAGTGCAGGACTCTCCTGGCCCTGATGTGATCTGGGACCACCTGCCCCCTTTTGAGGCTCTCACAGCAGTATCAACCTAAGCAGCACAGCACTTACTCCGACCCCCCTGTGGATTCCACCCTCCCGCTGGTTTATTTGTTAAATACCCTGTAATTGGATGGGAATAGCAGGCTCCCACAGATTCGTGGGTAATTACACTTAATAGGAACAAAATGAATATTTCCTGTTAACCATTTGGGTTTTGAAGAGAGATGCCATAACCTTGTGTTTACCTCATACCATTACAATAGCAACAGTGCACTAATTAACCAAGTCATTAATTAGTTAACAGTCACCATGCATGTGGCAAGTGGTCCTACAGAATATTTGTGCTCCTCAATCCCTGCACCATAAAGCCCCAGTAATGTTCAGTCTGCCTGACCCCTTGGTATCTGTCACAGGGTGGGTAGCCCTGCACTGGAGCCCATCGCTGTTGTGAATCTGGCCCTTTAAAGAGAGGAGCGGGGAGTTGTAGGCCCTACAGGGGTCAGGTGACTGAGGGTTATCTGACAGCAGGACGATAAAAGGATTTCTTGCCACCCAGACTAGTGGGAGCATGAGTGGTGGGTTGGATGCATAGAGGGTTAAAGGGCTTGGGAAGAGACGTGTCCCCAGGCAGTGACTGGGCTTGAAAGTCTGCACCCAGGAGGTGGATCGGGAGCAGTTTGTGGCTCTATCTGCATCAGAAGGCTGTGGAAGGAGCCCAGGGATAAGGGACATGTTGGGAGCCATGTCCTGGGGTGGGCTGGGTTGTTATCCTGGTGAGGATCTAAACCTGGAGGGCGGGGAAGGAGGACTGCTTGGCTTGGGACAGGTGGGGTAGGGTGAGCCTGAAGCCTGGTCAGTGTGACTGTGCTTTTTTAGGGGTCCCTGAGAGGGGCTACCGCAGAGCACAGGAGGAAGCCTCACTCCTCTGCAGCCAATGGGAAAGATCTCCCCTTGAGAGGAGTGAGAATTGGTACGAGTCACAGTAATTGGGGGAAGGGCCGTTTGTTCTGAGCTGGACATTCCTTGCCCAGAAAAGGGCTTCTTCTGATATAGCAAGAGCCAAATCACCTTCCATCTCCAAAGGGCAGATGAGGCAGCGGCTGTGTGAGGACGCCTGTCTGAGTAACCAGAGTAGAAGGGGCTAATCTCAGGTGGACCATGGCCTTTCTGAGGGTGCTCAGGTCGAGTGAAATGAATGCGGCAGGAGCGTGTGAACTGGGACCCCGGGGTTCTCTTCCGAGCTCTGTCACAGATTGACACTGTGTCTGGGCCTCCACTCTCCATGAGTCACCTCCACTCTCCATGAGTCACCTTAACCTGCTCTGCAAATGGGGATGTGCAGAGGGTCAGTGAAGTGTGTGGGTTCAGGTATTTCAGCAGAGGAACTGCTGGCAGCAGCAATTAAACAAGGCTCTCACTCCGGTGGGCAGTTCCTTTCCAAGGCAGGTGTAACCGCGATGAATGCAGAGTGAGGAGAAAGTTGATCTCTATCCAGAGAAGCTTAATAAAAGATGGTTCCAAAAAACGTCGGTGCAGGAGCCTGGCTCCTGCTTCTAAGTGAATGGCTGAGGAGCTTTATTTCTCTGTAAGTAAGCAGAGGAGGGTAAACCCACCACCGTCTGCGCTGTCAGCCGGGAATTGAGCTGTCTGCGATTGGAGGGAGGATGCTCATCCGCTATAATCTGGTCCTACATTGTTTAAAAGAAAAGAAGCTACAGACCTTAGAAGTTCCTGTTATAAGCACTTAGACACCTTATTAAACACCTCGCATCTGTGCTGACAAGAGCTTCAGCAGTTGCTGAGAGCTGTCTTGGCCAGTGAAGGTCAGACTGCCGGAGAGACACACACCTGTTCATTAACGTAAAAATATGGAAAAGTCGATCTTCTCCCAGTACAGCGTGGAGCCAGTCCCTGGGAGCCGTGTGCCATGTGGAGATGCATGCGCACACAGACATATGATGTACAGAGAGATATGGGTAAAAAGGAAGCATGCTCGTACTGACATAAATACAGACAGCGATACTTGTGTACAAAGACTAAGAGAGTCACACACATAGAAATAGAGGCAAACTGATAAAGATACACATGGCAACAGGCACAGAAGACATGTACGCAGAATGATTAAGCTACACTCAGTGATTGAGCATGTGGGGACGGACATCCACAGAAAGTACAGGCTCACACAGACACATTTATGTTCACACCAGGGCAACATATTGATTCTGATTTTTTTTCTCCCCAATGTCTCGAAGATTTGCTGGAGTGGACTCATGCAGTGGCTGGCCTCTCTCCAGAGACCTGACTTTCATTAAACACTGACCATGGAACAGGGGTCCCTTTTACTATAAGATGAATTTGATGGAAAGGCTCATTAATGAGAAACATGACACAATCCTGGATGTGCTAATGCTCTCGGGAAATGTAAATATAATTCCCCACATTATAAAAAGTGCTTGTCTTATTTATTTCAGGATAAATTCCTGCTGTTTACTCAGTCTTGGGAAATCCTTTCTATTCCCCAGAGAGGAATTTCCTGCTTGATAACCTCATAACCAGTGTGCAGGTGTACACACACACTCACACACTCTCTCTCACTCTCTCTCTCTCTCTCTCTCTTTTTCTACTCCACCTCCCTACTTTTGGGTTCAGGAAAAAACAAAGATTTGAATCACCTTGAGAATTTGAGCAACAATACCCGCTCTTAAGCCATACCTAACCTCTGTAAGGCCAATGGAAACTATTTAAGCAGACAACTTTTTCAGGAATATTGAAAACTCCATTATGTACTTCTGCAGGATACAAGAGCTCGACTGCTGAAGTCCTTTCCCACACTGATAACGCCGTATTCCAGGAGTCGTTCCACTGAAGCTAAGAGTTAGGGCCAGATTCTGCTACCTGGATTCATTTCATCTAGAAGGGCCTCAATGATCTCAGCAGGGTCGCTTGCACAGTAAAGTGCTGTTCAGCCTGTGTCAGAGCATCAGAATCCAGACCCGGTGATGTAATTGCCTGTCTGAGGCCAGTTCCTGTAGGCCTGAGTCTTCATCACCAAGCCCCCCGCCACAGCTGGCTAACACTGCCCCCTTGCTGTCCATCTCACAGAGAGGCCATGGGTTGAATGGGTCAAATATTGAACAGTGAACTTCTCAGCCCCTTCACCCTTCTGTTCCTCGTCTCGTCAAATCCCCGGCCCGCTCTCGGCTGCTGACAAGCTGGATGCGCTGGGATTTTCCTTCTCTGCTCCTCACCCAGCACAGTCTCTGCGATACCAATCTCTGTGGCTGTGACCCAGTGTACATCATGAGGACCTCCAGGAAAGAAATTATGTCAGGTCTGCTACCCAGTGTCAGTTTGGAGAGGGAGCATATGATCCAGACGTGGCCTGGCAGATGGAAGCGGAGCATTCAGACTAACCTTGCAGGCAGATTGGAACATCTCTGGCTCGAAGCTCAGCCCATGCATGTTAATCGTCACAGCACTCGCTGTGCGTCCTATGGGCGTCCAAGGGACCCTGCCTAGTTAGTGCTGAACACCAAGGGTAGCCCTCCATCTAAGGATCTCTCAGCGCTTCACAGGCAGGATTTCATTCAGCCCTCCTGGGACCTTTCTGAGCACCCATAGCCCCATTTCACTCACAGAGAGAGTGAGGTAGAGGGGTGATGATGGGAGTTGCCCAAGGTCACATGGTGGGTCGGTACCAGAACTGGAACTAGAACCCTGGAGTCTTGGGTCTCAGCCTCCTGCCCTAGTCAGTAGATCCCGTCTCTTCTCAGGCCCTGCGTGCCCTCTGTCCTGTCTGGGTAAAGCTGCTCTGGATACGTTTTTTCTCACTGCTAAACATGTTGATAAACCCCACCATTGTTTTCTTTTTTGTCAGAAGGCTTTGTCCCATGCCAAGGTGAACATTGTCTACGCAAACAGATGTTGTTTGTTCAGGACATTTTTCTGTTTTGTCCAAAAAGCCATTTTTCATTTAAAAAAAAAAATCATGACTCTACTTTGGTCCACTCTACTTCTGTTCCTTCTTCCAAGTGCCCCCTCCACCTAGCTCAGCCTCCCTGAACTCCTCTGCAAAGCACCTCCCCATCCCAGTCTACAGCCTTAAAAACTCACTTCGGTCTGTGTGTCTGCCCGTCCATCCTTGGGACAAGGCCCATTCCTTCTCGTACCTTTGGAGAGTTGCTGCTGCAACTGGGGGCTGCTGCAAACATGATAACGACAGTAAGGAACAGAAAGCAACATGTCTATTCAAAATAGTTTGTCCCTCCCTGCCCCCCGTTATTGAAATAAACATTCGTCCAGCTGGTCTGCAGTTAAGTAACATGGCAGTTGCTCAGTAGTGCTGAATGATTTATAGGGCTCCTGACCATACACCCAGAGGATGACATTTTAAATCACATCGGCCTTTTGCTTTTACTCAGGAATTGAATGATCCTATTTTGACAAATGTATCACTTGGTGGCTGAATCAGTTTTTCAGATGGGCTCAAGGACTAGTGTTATCTATTTTTATTATTTGTGTTACAGTAGAACAGAGGTGCTCCAGCTGAGGTTGTGGGGCCCCACTGTGCAGGGCGCTGCACAAACACATAGAAAGAACTAGCCCCTTCCTCCAAGAGCTTTCAGCCGAAGTTGAGAGGACGGACCCAGGGTCGGACTGGAAATGGAGTCACGGAGCGGGGCAGTGACTTGCCAGGGTCTCTCAGCTGGCCAGGCACAGCACCAGGACTAGAACTCAGCTCTCATTAGACCAAGCCGCCTCTCAGAGTAGCTGCTAGAAGAGGCAGGATCGTCCTGTCCCTCGTTACACCCATACAGGGCTGCTGGAGCTGGAAAGACACTGAAAAACAGAAATAGGGACAGATCTTACCTCTGTTCTCCCTCCACCCTCGTCCCAGGTACAGGGCACCCCAGAGACGCAGCAGTGCCTGCGTGGTTCTGCCATGCTGGGGGAGGACATATGGAGAGGCAGCTTTGGGGATCCTGCCGTGGTGTCTGTATGCCTTGGAGTAGAGCTGCGTCTGGACTCCCGGCACCCAAGAGCAAAGCGGGGTGATGAGAGTGTGACCGGTGAACCAGTGACTACATAGGTTTACGGGCTATTTTCCCGTGGAGGAGGCTGCACTACCACGCTGCAGCCTGCAAGAGACAGTGTAAGCTGGTGGGCAAACTCCCCAGCCAGGGCAGTTGTAGCAAAGCTCCCAACAACTGCTCGGTCCAAGGCCCTCTCCCCTGGGTGGGCTATATTTTCAAACTCCAGTGAATAAACAAACTACTGGGGACTAATTTCTGAGGGTCTCCCAGCTCCTGCCAGCTGGGATGGAGGGAGACGCTCCCTTCCCACCTACCCTGGGGAGAGCCACCCTAGGGTTACCCTGACCCCGTGTCTCTCCTATCTGCTGCCCTTACCTAAGAGGCATGAAGACTCCCTGTAGGTCACCTGCTGGCTCCTGGCCACTGCTGCTCCCAGTTTTCAAGGACCCATGGCAGTACGAGGTGCACTGGGACTCATTACCTTCGCCCCTGTTACTGATGGATTCCCCCAGATGGGTGCTCAGGTTGTGTGGAGGCTGTGAGGTTTATCACACAGCAGCACCTACTTCTCTGAGCAGTGCAGGCAGACCCTCAGCTATACCCACTGACACTCCTGAAGACCCGGCCTATGCACATCTGCCTAGAGTTCTTCAGTGAAGCTGTGTGTGTCAGAGGTTGCAGAAGGTTTGATTGTAGCTTCTTTACACTAGATTCATCACCTCTGACCTGACAGAAGACCCTAGTTTCTTCTCATCTTGTTCCACCCTGAGGTTCGCAGCGAGAAGGGCTCCTGCATTCCTCCATCACTAGTTCTTTCCCATGCACATACAGCCAGACCGATCTGAAACGACACATCTAGGGGGTGTCGGAGCTCAGCTGCCCAATGCAGGCGACTGAGTGAAAGTGGAACAGAACTCAGCTCCGGACATTTGGGGGCTCTTTCGAGCAGTCACGTAAGACAGAGGGCTTGTTAATAGGAGTGGTTTCACGTTCAGGTTTCATGGTAGGCCCAGTGTATTTATCTGTTTTTCCTTCTTTCCCCTCCTCTTCAGCACATACTGCAAATACCGTGAAGTTTTCCTTCCAGGGGGAGTGCCTGTCATGATTTCTCTTGTATGCAGATGCCACAGCTCGATGTCCAGGTGTCTGTCACACTGCACTCCCTTCTTTCCGATTCCTTCCTCTCTGCCATGCCCCTTATACCATTGTGCATCTACTTTTATCCTCAGCGTGGCGGACATTCCTTGCCATCAATAATCCATCTGTCTCAGCAGAGCCTCTCTGAATTGTGAGCCACATGGGCTGCCAGCGTTCTGGCACACGCTAGGTGGTAGATGAGTGCTGACCTTTGCAGCTCACAGCATGGAGCCTCATAAACAAACCCTTCACCCTTAACTCTGCCACTGCTGCTGCCAGTTCTTTTAGCAGTGGAGTCAGGCTCGGAGATTTTCAAGTGCTGCCTTGCAGGAGAGCAAACATGCAAATCCCCCTGCTGACTCCCCACTCCCTGTGCAGCGTGGGGAGGCAACCCACACCGAGCATTTTCAAGCCAGGGTCTGCGCTTTCATATGAAAAACGCTGTCAAATGAGAAATCAAAGTCTGATCAAGGCAGGTGGCTATGGTTTATGACAACTCCGGGCTTAGCTGCGAGAGAACAGAACATTTCTGATGGTGGGGGTGAGGCAGGGAGTGTGTGTTTTAAAATCTCTGAGTGTCGCCGGGAAGGAAAATTGGAGCGGGGAAGGTACTTTGGCAGCTGGGACAAATAACAGGGCATCTCCTGACTCACATGAGGATTTGGGCATTGGCATGTCTGCTGTGATCAGTGGGCAGCAAGTGAGAGCTTCTGCTAAAGAGGCTGCCGGGACACGGCTGACCATGCTTTTAGAAAGGGCCGTGTGCGTTTTCGAGGTGGCTGGATTCGACAGCGAGAAGGAAAGAGAGAGGGAAATGAATGGGGTGGATGGAGAGAGCTCCCAGGCTAGGCAACGCTCAGCTCCAACAGCAGGAAAAGAGCCCACAGACTCCTCTTAGCCAGGGCGGTGCTCAAAGGGCCTCAGTCTGAGGAATGAAAATCACTCTGCCTGAGCCCTCAAAAGTGTTAAACAAGCTGCCTGAAAAGTGCTGCCCTTGGGGCCCAGGCTACCTTACCCCTCCCGCTCCCTTGTTCCTGAGTGATGAATGAGATTGTTGCCCATGTAAGATCTGATCACAAATCTCCGGTTCCTCGGGGTGTTCTGGATTTGCCTCCTGACCACATGACTGCTGCTGTTGCCATCTATCATGCTTAAGTATGGTGTGGCTCTCGGTGGAGGGCCCCTCTGGCATGTCCGTATTTAGCTGGCTAATATATCTATATCTATATCTAAAACAGACTCCAGGAAGAGAGAGCAAAAATCAAAATCCTCATAAGGGAAAAGAGGACATTTGTGCAGCTGCTGCCTCTGCCTGTGCCCTTGATCCCAGCGAGGGCATCTCCCGCAGTTCCAGGTAGCAGGCGTGAGCGAGCCCTGTTCTGCTGGCCAGTGGCAATGGACCGCTCTGGAATAATCCTGCAATTGCTGAGGTTGGAAGGATAGAGGTCTGCATCTGTCTGCTTCCCTCTCATCCTGCTGTGATTTGATGAGAACATTTTGCATTGGGATGGGATTTTCTCCTAAGGCCTGTGCATAGCAGAGGGTGAGGTTTCACTTGCCTCTGGAGGATGTGGCAGGTGATTTCCAGTCCAGGCCTGGTTCTGTTTAAGATGGGGTATAAAGTTTGAGCCAAAAGGCCCAGTGTGGATGGAATTTCTACGCACCCCTGCATGTGAGAGAGAAATGAGAGAGAGGCATAAGAACAGGGCTGCTGAGAGATTCACGCCGTAGGAACAGGGGACACTGTACAGCTGTCACATCACCACGCCCTGTTCCATGTTGGTCTGAACAGTGATGGCCAAGTGGCTGTGCTGGGAGATGGGAAGGGGATGACAGTAACAATTTCACAGATGATATGGCAGGATTTCGCCGCCCGCAGTAGGTGGAGCCAGTCATCAGCACGGCGGCTTGGCAGGTGATAGCTCTGGGACTGGCAAAGTCAACTTCAGGGCATGTAAATCCATTAGAAGAACTTATTCCCTTGACTTGCCAGCATTTCCCATTCAAGAGCAGCCTCTGATATCTGTCCAGGCCTATCAGATGTACCACACACATTCCTAATTCATGGGCTTCTTACCTGTAAGGAACCCAGCGTCCCAGAGGCAAATCAGAACTGTAATAGAGCGCCCTAAACCCTCCATCTTCATGTCATTTCCTGTGCCCTACATGCCACATACCCAGTGCTCTTTGCCCCAGGACCTGCTTAGAGATGTTTACATTTCAGTCCAAAATAAGCCCTCGGTACAGCGAGGTGCTGCGCTACCTGAACTCTCATTGCAGGCAACTGGACCTAACACTGATCCCATGGCAATCGGTGGGAGCAGGGCATGCATGGAACCTCTATTCAATTCTATGGGTCAGCGCCTCAGCTGGTATTAATCGGTGCATCTCCAACGAAGTCAGTGGAGCTGTGCTGCTTAGTGCTGGCTGAAGCGCTGGCCAATTTGCATTTCTCGATGACTCTGTTGGTCTCATGCCTGTTGCATACTACAGAGCTTTTCCAGAACAGTTTCATTGGCCTGTAGCTGTTTCATAGGAAAAAAACCTGACTTGCTTGGTAAGAGTTGCTTAATTATCCCAAGGGTGATTCTTCAGTGGTTACCACTAAACAAGCAATGAAGGGTTAAAGCTTTGTAGGCTCTATTGACAAATGACATCTGCAAATCATTCCCAAGGACCATCACAACCTAATTTTGCTACAGTAAATATATCTGGCATTACCTATTCCGGAAATACATGCGACTAGTCAATTGAAAAAGGCGTCTGCTGATGGCAGCATGACAAGCAATATCCATAACTGCTTGTAATCTTCCTCAGACATTCAATTGCTCCAATCCAGCTCCATTGTAGATGAAGAGGCTCCTATTATCTTGAGATCCCTCTGCCAGTGATATTGCAAACTGATGCTGACACATGGCCCAGGCCCTCAGAGCAACGTGCTTATTAAAATATGTATTTTGTCATCTCTGGCAACACAATGAAACTGGGGGGAAGAAACGATTATTACGTGGGGATAATGTGACAAGATTAACAGGCCAATGCCCTGACAGAGAGTGCAGGAGAGATACCACCCTAAGGAATACTAGGCCTTACCAACTAGGGTCCCAGACAAGGCCTGAGATGCAGCTCTCTGTCCTGGGAATGGAAGATGACTAGCAGCCCCCATTGGAGAGAACTGCTCCTTTCCCTCATGCGGCTCAGGAGTGCGAGAGATCAGATCTTCATTTGGGTGTCTTGGCTGCCTTCCCTCCCTTCTGAGGCCAGAGGGTTTTGCTAAAAAGGTTCGAGCGCCGGGCATCTTCACATTGCTGAATGCCATCAAGAGAGGTCAGAAAGCAAAGGAAGCTGATAGATCAGTTTCTCAGGAGGGGAAATAAAATGATGCTTTCTTTTTAGGAAAACAAAGCATAGGGGTTGCCTCCTGGGGCTGGGACAATGCAAGAGGAGAGGAAATTCTGAGGAAAGTCAGAAGCGGTTTGTGAGAGAGGCGGAAAGGAGCTACTCAGCTATCTTGTACAGAAAAGCAAGGGACATTCAGTGAAACTGAAAGGTGGCAAACATCATATTTCAAAGAGTGCAAGACCTCAGGATGGGATAGTGCATTTGCCCCATCCCTAGAGCTAGCGTGAGACATTTCCTACAGTCTATTCTGCAGGGCTCTGTCCAGGCCAGTTTTACGTTACTTTGGGGACTGTTGCAGAGTTGAATAGGTCTCACTACTATGGGTTGGTTGTTTAAATGCGCTGCAGTTTACGTGTTCCTCTGTTCAATTGCTCAGAGGAATTATATCTCATTCGTGCGCTTGCAAGCCAAATTCTCCTCCACTGCCCGCTGTGTTCGTGGTTGTAGAATGGGTAGCTCAGACAGGCTAAAGGAGTTTTGGGTTCTCCCATTTCAGCCAGGGATGGGGTTTGGTGGTGGTGGTTCCTTCTTTCTGTGCATTGGGTCTGAGGATCTGGCACAGGAAGGGGTTCAGAGTTTGCGTTGCATTTCTTCATCATCCTTTTGAGAGATACATGTATTTGGGACGTTTGTGGGTGATGTGGTGGCTGTGAGTGCAGCACATTTATGAAGCAGAGTGCACACTTTTGCAGTGTCAGATGGCCTGGCCCATTGGATGAGTGGAGGTCATGTGACCTCCAACCACTGTTATAAAAAACCAAGCCGCAACAGTCAAGGCAGGCTCCACTTGGCAGCTGGCATGTGTGGAGGGGAGGTCAGGGGGCTTGGGTAAGGATCCAGACCAATGGCTGCCCTTGGCTCTTACAGGAGGTCCCTGATCCTGGCCCAAGGAACCACCAGCTAGTCTATAAATAACCACTGTTATGTCTCTTTGGCTTAGCACAATAAATTCATGTAACGGTCTCGTGCCCATTGAATGAACCTGATTATCCATGGAACTGGATGCCTCCCATCCCAGCTCGCTTTATTGCCAAGATCACCGTGCATTCTCTAAGCCACTCACTCTTCCGCGGGGGGACCATCCATCAGATAACATGGCTTCATCTGCGCTCTGCGGCGATGGAAGAAAAGCCCCTGGGATAGACGTCTGTCAGGGGACGAGGCAACGGAAGAGCGAGGTGCTCGCAGGGAGAGGACTGAGCAAAGCGCCGTCCCAATCGCTGCCAAATCCCACTAGACGGCAGGCCCATTTCATAGCGTCTCTGCACTTTGTTGTCTTTGACACCGGGGCAATGCGAGTGCACAGTGCGGGTAATATGCCATCACATCTGAAGTGTGCGCACTTTGGACTGGTGTTAATGTCTGTCCCTGGGGCAGGGGACAGGTCCCAGGATGGTCTCAGAGGCATCTAGCAACGATTTGTTGCTGTTGTTTGAAGCTGTTTGAATGCAGGCCCTCTGATGTGCTCAAATAATGTTAATAAATACAACAGCAGCCACAGGGAGAACTTGGTATTTACTGTAAATCCAGCATCTAAACAGAGACATCATTTTGTCTTCCACAGTTTAACACCATTCACAATTATGTGTTTTAAGAGATTTCCCCCTAGGACTCTGATTTGCTTTTTTAGTTTAGGCTAGTCCCAGTTACCCGCTGTGCCTTTTAAGAACTGGCTCCTGGTAAAACACATGCAAGACTAACTTGTTTGTGACAAAAAATTCCAGAGCTGGTGCGAATTCACTTGTGCCTGCCATCTGGGCCCTGTGCAAAGAGACCATCCTGCATGATGTATAATTTATCACAAGGCAGTGGCTGCATAGCCTTTCTTCTCTTTTGAGGAACTTCGCAAAGTGTCTCTTTGTCTCTGGCTGCTGAATCCCTCAGTGTCCTTTTGGATTTAAATATAAAGAATTTTCTTTCTCTTCTTGTATTCAAATTCCCCCTTGGATTCCCCTTTTCCTTCTGAGCTTTCTCAATCCACACCCCCCCAGCTTATCTTCCCAGTTCTTCTCTGGGGAAGGTGGGTATTTTTTAAAATAAAGGCCACATGCTTCTCTCTTCTCTTTCAACTCAAATAAACTTCTGGTGACTCCAGGTCCCTAATGGTCCCTCGCTCTCTTCTTTGGAAAATGAAAGTTTGTTGCCTTATTTACTAACAGAAGAAAGGAATCCATTTGCATGCACAGAACAGCTGGCGAGTTGCTTTCTTCAGAAGGGACCCAGCTGAGCGCTGGATGTCAAAGCACCTGAGTAGGTAGTTTCCCTGGGGGCTGCCAGGTTACCTAGACAGAAACAACCTGCTCTGTATCAGCCCTCACATAGGAGGAATGGTCTGCATGCTTCGTCTTGCCCCTTAATGTAACCTTCCTTCTCGCCTGCCTTCTGGAGTCTCTGCCACTTTGGGGTCAGACCTTCCTCCCCACTTAATTATGCTTAAGAACTCCAGCCAAAGACGAGGGCCACAGTGTGCTAGCCGTGTTCAGGCAAGTAGCGAAGAAGACAGTCCCTGTACCGACAACCCAGTGTAGACGCCATGTTACCCACACAAAATTCTCTGTTACTCCCACACTCTAGGGCACCCACCTTTACCCAGTTCCTAGGGCTCTGGGGTAATCCTGCAGGTTTGCAGGAGCTTTTACCAGTGAAAGAGCCTTACCCAGTAATATCCTTATCCTCTATTTAATAAAAATCACCCAAAGCAGACTGCACACGCTACACAGACAGTGCTCACCACTCCCAATAAGACAGATGAACTTTTCTTGATGGGCCAGTCAGGATCAGGATCAGGTCCATCTGGGGGACTCCAGTTTTCCCGCAGTGTCATTGGCAGAGTGTTGAGGCAGCTCTGGTATCTCTAATCTTGGCATCTCTGTGTCCTGGAGTTGGTTCCCAAAGAACTTCCTTTTGGACCCCAGTTTATATAGTGAAACTTGAGTCCTGGGGTGAACCTATACCTTAACCAATCATTATACTAAAATTTTACTAACCAATCCTAACATAGTGTAACAAAATTCTCTAACCAATCCTACCCCACCACCTTAATTAATTTACACCTAGCAAAATTAATTATGTAACCGACAGAAACAATCAACGAACCAGACAGAGATCATACAGACAAACAATAGGCAAATGGGGACGATAATGACAAAACAATAAAGAAATGAGGATTTCACAACCACAACTATTGATAAGTGATTTCTTGCCAGACAGAATGCTATCGAACTAAGTTTTCTTTAACCATCTTAAGATCTGTTTCTTTATCTGGTGATAGTGGGGGCCATTAGGACAGGGTCTCCTTCTCAACAGCCCGATATGACATTGTTTTAATGTAATTTAGATGGAATGTGAGGATGTGACTTCCTGCTTCTCAGCTAATGACTGCTGCTCGGCTGCTCTTTTAATCTGGCTGCAGGCGAAGGCCTTCGGCTTTAGGCCTTACAATATGGCTGCCGACAAAGGCCTCATCCTTACAGCCAGGTACTCCATTTCCCTGCACCTTGTGCAGCCATTTCCACTAGTTCAATGTCAGTGCAAAGTGCCTTCAAAACGCTGCCTTCCGACTGGGTAGCGTTGTTCTGGTGTGAACTCGGAACCAAGGCTCAGGGCAGCAGACTCAGGCCCGGCGTAAGTGAGAATGAAGCCCAAGGAGTGGGGGAAATGCAGCGGGTGGATGAGACAGAGGAGAATGGGTGGAGAGGATACAGTAATAATGAAACAAATGGGGTTTAGCAGAAAAAGCGAAGCCTCAGCTGGCCACATGTCTTGCTAATCCCAGGCAGGAGGGATTTGAGGCAGAGATAGGTGATTATTTATTTGCCTTTTTAAAGCTCCAACGATGCACTCAACCCTGTACAAGACATAAGCCAAGATGCAGTCCCGAAGTCCCAGCATGACAAATGCCAGTGTCCATGCGAGTCACTAGGACTTTCACTTTTCAAATCCCAGCAAAGTTAGGGAGTTGAGGAAACTCTATTAGCCGTGAAGACGAAGAGAGGTCAGGCAGCTGCTGAGACCCCGAGCCTCCAGACAATAGTCTTATCGTCTCCAGCTCGTCAGGGAATGAGGAGAGGATTGGATGGTATCATTCTAATTTACACAGGATTTTGTTTCCTTCCAGGTACTTAGCATGTGGATCTAGGTGATATCAAAGGCAGAGCATTATACAATAAATAGGCTTAACCTCTATCTTGCTCACTCTCCTCTCACTGTCTCTTCATTGAGACCATGGGACGCTCAGGCTGCTGGGGTTGCCATAGTGACCAATTAGGATTACTGAAACATTCCGTAAAGCAAGGAGACCATATTGATTCCTCATTGATGGGGGCCGTTTATGGAAAAAATAATATCCGTGGAGCTTCGCTCCCATCCACACCCAGGGAAGGAGCGTAGCCCCTGGGCTTGGAAGAATGAGGCGAGACGTTCCAGGAGAGATTGTTCCAGTGTGTTCACATCATCTAATAATAATGATCTTAATGCCAGAGATGTAGTGCATGTGTGCTCTTTGTGTGTATGAGTGTGTGCTGGGGTCTGACACAGACTTGTTGTGTTACATTGCTCTGGGCCTCAGTTTCCCTTTCTGCATAATGGGGATAATACCACTTGCCTACCTCACAAGGGGATTAGTGAGGATTAATTAATCAGTGCCAATAAAATACGTTCGGCTTCCTGGGTAGAAGATGCTAGAGAAGATAAAAGCACTAGAATAAATCCATAGGCTTGTTTTTCCCCTTCTCTTTTAATTATTTGACATATCTCAGGTGAGTACATTAATGAAGCCATAAGACACCACCCCAGGTATTATATTTCAGGAGATTACTACATCTTTCAGTCACTCTGCCTTTAGCATCTCCCCTCTTCACCCCAAGATCCAGGGTGTGCTATAACGTCCCAGAGCCATATGTAATCACAGACCTGTACCGTGTCTAGGTAACCCAGCTTCTGGAGGACTGACTTTTGTTTTGAGTTATGGCCAAGCAGAGATGATATTTCAACAGGTGCCTCCCACAAAATAGGTGGGAATCAGATTTAATTGGGGTCGAAAGGTAAAGTTACCCATGGAAAATAGACCACCCAGGAACTCTCTGTGGAATTTAAAAGTGCCTCAGAGACAGCATGAAAGAGCAGGAGCCAGTGATTAATTTCACCTCAGGAATTATTAAAATGCCTACGCAACGCAGCTGGCATTAGAAGTTTTCAGTCAATTAATCCGCCAGTTGTGAAGGGCTCCCTTACTGGGGGAGCTGCTTTGATTCCCAAAACTTCATGGGCTCCGCAATAAGGTGAGCTAGCTCTGAGCATGGCTTTCGCTATCACTTGAGGAGGCATCTCAATGAGGGTGTGGATGATGGGCAGTGGGGATACGTCCATACATACAGAATAGCCAGCCTGTGGGTTCCTGCCACGTACCCCCTGGAGCAAGATATAGCTAATGCATGAGCTGCAGGTGCGTGAGGAAAGGAGGAAAGATGGCGGAGAAGCAGGACGGTTATGGTGATAAGAACAGGAGTACTTGTGGCACCTTAGAGACGAACAAATTTATCTGAGCATAAGCTTTCGTGGGCTACAGCCCACTTCTTCAGATGCATAGAATGGAACATAGGACCCAGCCCTTGGGCAAATCACGTAATCTCTGCATCTCCCTTCTCTATCTTTAAAATAGGGAGAAGGAGACTTCTTTGCATTATCTATTTAGACTATTAACTTTTTTGGAGGCTGGAGCTGTGTTTTACTCTGTATCTGTGCAGAGCCAAACACAATGTAGCTCGAAGCATCGTCATCATAAATAATAATAAGGCATCTCCTAAACTCCTGCTATTTCCAAAATGTGAATCATGCACTTGGAGTGGCACACCTACACTGGAGCATTTGCAGCGGTGCCAATGCAGCTGCGCCGTTGTAAGCTCACTAATGTAGCCGCTCTGAGCCGATGGGAGAGAGTGCTCCTGTCGGCTTAACTACTCCAGCCCCCTCAAGCGGCAGAAGTTCTCCCACCGACATAGCGCTGTCCACACCGGCGCTTATGTCAGTGTAACTTATGTGGCTCATGGGGGTGATCAGGCTCTAAATGGCTGGTCTAGTTAGCAGCTCAGTGAAAGTATTTTTAATATTTGGGATTATTACATTATTTGGGGAAGCGTTACTTGGTTGAATTCTGGGAGTGGCCACAAACAGCATCTCTGGGCTCCCCAATTCTTTGGCTAAATCTATGCCATCCCTGTCCCCAGTGTCAGGGGAATCCACAGCTGCCAGTTTAGGGTTAGCTTTCCAGCCCCTGTGTCACTGGGGTGGCATAAAGGGATCTGGCTCACTGATTGTGCTTTTAATTAATTATTTCAATTTAACATGGAACCAGCCCCACACCAAAATGCCATGTCCAAACACCTCAGAAATTTGGGAAAGTTCAGATCAGGACACCTAGCTTTGTGTCCAGCCCTTGTCTCTGTAATGACTCAATCAGAACCTTTGACCTCACAAGCGCTGAAGTGTGAGAAAATTGAGATCTGACTGGATCTGCCCAGTCTGCCTTGGGCCCATCTCTGATTTAAAGTTCTCCCCCAATATCTGTTCATATATTCTGCAGCTTTGCGTTCAGAAAATCTATCTCTCTTTTGCATTCTCCCCTTCTTCCAGCAGGTAGTCATAGAGAGAAGGGTGGGAAATCTTTTAAATTAAGCCCTGCAAACTGGAATTGCTGTTTCATCAGTCTCTGCACTAAAAGGCTGGTCCATCCATCAATCTGTGCCCAGGTCTGAAATCCATTAGAGTGCAAGCAATGCTTCTCTCACACTTTTTTTACAGAGAACCAGAGCAAGGCACTTTAAATATTGATCCTACACAAGATCATCTGAGTTCATTCAGCATAAGCCAAGAGGAATGGATCAGAGGTAACTGTAAGTCTAGCCTTATTGACTAAAAGAAAAAGGCAGATGAAAGTAGGCAGACATGACACAGCAACAGTGAAAAAGGGATGATCTGGTTGAAGGAGCATTTAAATGGTGGGCAGATGAAGGATTGTGTGGTTAAAGCATTAGTCTGGTACTCGCAATCTAGGTTCAGTTCCTGGCTCTAATGCAGATTTCCTATAGTGGTAGGTGTCAAGAGTTGCACAGAGGAAACCATTTGCAGTGCACTCAGTAACAAGTTTGATTGGTCTTACAAAACCCAAGAACTCTGCTACATATCTTTAGCACCATCTATTAGCTATTATCCCAGAATCTATCAACTATTTAAATATATACACCCATAGACCATTCTTGCAATGATAGGAACCACAGGCGTAAACTGCTCTGGCAGTTTTCCCAGCCTGACCCGAAGCTGGAAGCACCAGAAAATCTCTTTTCACAAGATTTCCAGCTGAGTTTTGCAGACTCAAATGGTTCAGAATGTTCAGTGAAGCATCCAAACTTCTAGGCATTTATCTGAAATTTAGGAGGTTCACCCATTCCTAGTAGAGATGCCATTTTCATAATCAGTAGGGTTGCTTTCAAGAGACAATGGAATAAGAGATCCAAGAAAGTTAGAACAAGGAAGAGGCAAGAATGGAGGCCCCGTGATACCATACCTCAACTCTCCTTTTGTCTCACCATACTATAGAATTCGTGGTCACACAACCAGGAACCCCCAGACTTAGAACATTACTTTAAACTGCAGACCAACAGTTGTGCCAGGATGGTGTCCCGAGGAATGGAGTCCTGTCAGGGGGAACGCATGGGGATATTTCTTACAACACTGTTCTTTGTCGAAACAAGGAACACACAGCATGCACCAGGTGTAAGAGGAATAGTTTAATGCCACACATCTGCACAGCAGGGTCTCCTTTCCTCCCCAGGCAGCTAATAACCAAGTAGCTAAAAACCTGTCTCCTTCTGTGGGATTAATTCATTATTATAAATCCCATCAGCTTTGAACGCCAGAATTTAATATGCAGCTAATGAGTCAAAGGCCTTCTCTTTCTCTCTCAATTTTTTTCCCCTTCCCTGCACACATCTGATTCTGCAGGTGTGGGGTAATTAAATGCACTCAGTGAAACTCACGCAGGATGGTCTGTGGCTGGTAACGGGAGCCCTCATACAGAGACTGTCACAATAGCTGGTTGGTGGAAGGAGACCCAGAACTTGGGATAGAATCATAGAATCTCAGGGTTGGAAGGGACCTCAGGAAGTCATCTAGTCCAACCCCCTGCTCAAAGCAGGACCAATCCCCAGACAGATTTTTACCCACCAGTGATTGGAGTGCTCGTGCGGACGTGGGGCCTGCAGCGGCTGCTGTTGAAGCACCATTTTGCATGCCCTTGCCCTGATCAGGGTTAGACAGCACAATTCTGGCAACTTGCCTACGCTTGTGCTTCAGCTGTTGCGGTCACTAGTAGAGTTGCATTGGAATTAGCAATGGTGAGGCTAAGATCCAAAGCAGTTCACCAACATTAACCAGCCAGGCTTCATAACACCTCTGTGAGTTAGGGAGAGGCTATCTTCATTCCCCATCAAAATTCAGCCGCTTTGGTGTGGAACACAGCAGCAGCTTAATAGCAGTCCGGACCACTACACAACAGTGCTGGCCAGGAAGACTCATTTCCCCCAATCCCAGTCTCTCTAGGTTCCAATATCTCATTTTGTTACCAGAACACGGAGACAAGGTGGACAATTTTCAAAAGCACCTAAGGGTTTTAGGAGTTTGTCCTATTTTCGATATACTTTTGAAAATGGGAATCAGGCTCCTAAGTCATTTAGTGCTTTTGAAAATGTTACTCAGTCTTAACATGGCTGAAGGAGAGAAATACCCTGTCCATTTTTACCATGTCCCCACAACACCCACCACATATAATATAGCAATTTTTGGGCTTGTATATGTTTAAATGGGGGGTTAGCCATAAAATGAATTTAGATTTAATTTGCAAGTGAAAAAGATTGCTTTCTTTTGTAGCTTACACTGAAGCCCAAATGTCTAAGCTTCTAGGTTTTAAGTCTAATTAACTGTATTTCACAGCTTATTTAAAGAAAAGAATGGAGGCATTAAAATTGTAAAATCTAATTTTTAAGTAAATCTTTCAGCACAAAATTAATGTCGTAGTCTTCCAGCCGTCTCGGCAATATATCTCTTGTCTTCAAATTTCAAAATGAGCTTTTGCAAACATGAAATTATTCATTAGACCATCTGGTAAGGGATAAATAAGTGTCTCTTCACATCCAAGATCGCCCGTTCTCCAGTTAGTAAAAGACTGATTAAAAACCTGCTGATCAGATCTCGTAAAGCAGACAGGTAAGTGGGAGGTTGTGGAGCAGGGATAAGAAAATGTTCTGGTGAGAGCATCCTGTGGGTTTTGTACCAAGGACTTGGTAATGAAGCAAGGACTCTAGGGAGTTCGTAGGGGACTTTGATGTAATTCTTCAGGCAGGAGACAGGACTACTGCGTTCTCTTCCTAGCTCTGCTCTGGCTTGCTATGTAATCATGGGTAAGTCTCTGCCCCTTTGCTGTGTCTGTTTCCCCACCTGTAGAACTCCTTACTTACCGCACAGGGATTGCTCTATACCTGCAAAACACTGAGATGTTTTTGCCTTGGATGGGCAAATGTAATTGGAACTGTGGGAGCAGGTGAGTTTATTTCCCAGCTAGAGGACGCACATGAGCGAGAACAGACAGCATGATCGCATTCCCTTGGGGCGGGGAGAAATGAAGGTGGTTTGGAGCTACCTTTGCCTCCCCATCTCCTCAGCTGCACCAAGCGTTTCTCAGCCTGAGGATCCGACTATGGATCTGCTGCTTCTCTCACGCACACCAGAGTAAAACAGAAGTAACTCCATTGAAGCCAGTGGAGTTACATCAGTGTAAAGCCAGCATGAGAGAGAGGAGAATCAGACCCAATGTGTGTCCCCAAGACTCTGTCTTGCTGATTTAGAAGTTCCATGCTCCAGAAAGGGAAGAGTGAGATGAGGTTCAGGAGAAAAGGGGAACTGTGAGAAGCAGCTTTTTGTCTACGGGCTCTCTATGGGGACAGCAAACCTGACAGAGCGTGGGTTCAGGAGACGCTCCCAAACGGCTAGTAAACTCCTTTCCAAAGTGAGCCGTTATTCCGGTCAGCAGCTTGAGGTGTCATAAATGGGGGTGATTTAGGTAGGTGCTTAGTGCTGCTGGAAAAGCCGGCCTCCTTAAGGTGTCTGAAACCGGGCACCCGAAATCACACATCACTTTGGAAGAGTCCAGCCTGGCCTCACTTCTTCCTGCCATGTAAACCTCACATTCGAAAGCAGGAGTCCTTCTACACCCTGATTCTCTGGCAAGAGGGGGAGCGTATGCCGAGTGCTCAGGAGAAAGGCTGGCACCAGTGAAGATGGAGCCTTTGTCCAACACAAACTATCTTTATCTCCTAGTTTGATTTCTTCTCTATCACTTTCTTCACTGTTTCTTATGCCTGTGTCTGAGCTGAACTTTCCAGGCCACAGAACTCAAGTAGTAATTAGGTTCATTGAGTCCAGAGCCCCCCCGCCCCCTTTATTCCATCCTTCTCATTCTCAGTATTTCCACCAGCGTGGAAGCTTTTCTCTAAAGGGAATGTGCCTAAACCCTCAGTCTAGGGCCGTCTTTTCCTCTGTGCGCAGCATGGAGACCATCAAAGAGCCTTTAAGGACATTAAAAATGTAACAAAAGCTTAGCACTGGGCAAGCAGGTTCTCAGGGGCTTATTACTCAACGCTGCTCGTTGTGAGAGTTCCACGGCTCTAACTGGGGTCTCCTTCTCTGTCCCTGGAGATTGCTTCCTCAGCAAATGTGCAGTGCTGTGCTGCCTTGAGAACAGTATCATCAGGACCCCACCCGATTGGAATCTGAAGCAGACCCAGGGCCAGACCTGTCCCTGGGGTCGCTCCACCAAAGCCAAGGCAGCGGCATCGGGGCAGAGTTGGTCCAATGCGTGTTTTGAAAGTTGGAGCTGGGTTCTAGTCCCAGCTGTGGGGAAGACTGTGACCAGTGGTTAGAGAACAGGTCAGGAGGCCAGCGCTGTTACTCACAGCTCTACCATGGAGTCATTGGGTGCTGCTAGGCAAGGCATTTTGCCTCAAAATGTGTCAGCTGCTTCATCTGCTGATACTTACTGACCCCCAGGAGGGTGAGTCTTTGCATACATCTACACTGCAAACCTCCTTCCAAAGCTGCAAGTCTCCGAGCCCGGGTCAGTTGACTCAGGCTCACACTACAGGGCTGAAAGTAGAAGTGTAAACATTCCCATTCAGGCTGGCGCTTGGGCTTCGAGACCCACCCCCTGGCCGGGTTTCAGAGCTCGAGCCTTGCCCAAGTGGGAACATCTGTGCTGCCCTCTTTAGCCCCATAGTGTGAGCTCCGCAAAGCAAGTCACATGACCCAGGCTCTGAGACCCACTGCTGCAGAGTGGGTTTTTTTTGCAGTGTAGACGTACCCTTAGTGTCTATATCTATGTTTCTCACCCTTGTTCAGCTCCTCTGGTGGGAGTCAAGTTAGGAGCCCGAGTGTACATAGGTTGCTGCTGGTGTTTTAAGCACCATGTTGTTAAGATTTGTTCTGAGCAGTGTTAGATGAATTGGTGCTTAGACCCTCAGTGGTCTGGCAACCTGACTGGCAGCCTGTCACCCCTAGGGCTCCCGGCTAGTGGTGGTACCTCTGATGGAGCTCAATCCATGTTAGCAACCGGGGGGGAATTTTGGCATAATTTTCTTTAGGGTAGACAAGGCCAAAAGGTGCTAGAGATTTGCAAAGTCCTTGGTGGGGGTTGTGTGCAAGGCATGGGAGAAGTGCAAAGTATTAGAATAACTGTTACCGTGTGCGGAGAGAATGAGCAGCAGAGAGACACACACAGAGAGAAACATGATTGATTGCAATGGGAACTGCTGCAGGAGGCTGGCTACTCCCACTCCAACGTCCACTAACCCAGTCTGTGTCTAGCTAAATTCAAGGCACATCAGAGGGGACAGGGAGTGCCTGCAGTCGAGTACTGGGTGAATGGGCTGACAAGTTACAGAAGACACATTTTATAATCACCCAAGGTGAACAGCTCTTTGCTTTATGGATGCGGCGCTAGCTGAGACCTCTGAGGTCAGAGACAGCTATTGATCCTGCTGCCAGAGCTAGTGCTAGTCCTCAGTTTGTGCTCTGCACCACACTCCGCCCCCCATCAGAGACGGCCCTGGGACCGAAGCCCTCTGTATTTGCTCAAAGAGTTGGATTTTAAAGGCTAGCCTTGTGGGGTTGTCACCCAGGTAAGGACTCCGCTGCCACTGGCATCACAAAACTCTTTATTCGTTATGGGCAGATTTAGTCTGGCGGTTTCTGCTGGCAGCTTGTTGGCCTGGATTCATTGACTGTCTGCCGCGGCACCTTGGGCGGTTCTTGCTCTGGCAATAGCAGCTCAGGGCAAGCGTGATACAGGCCCTTCTGTGAGCTCCAGTACTGGGAATGAAGTCAGCTGTAGCTGTGAGTATCCCAGACGTGCTGCTCTCTCTCTCTCTTTCCCTTCCCACAGATGGTATAAATAGATCTGCGATATAGCTATCACCTATGTAAAGCAATTAATTGAGCTTCACGTCCCCTCCTCCTGCCCTTCCCAAGGTGATCACATCCCCATTTTGCAGCTGGAGAGGCTGAGGCATAGAGAGGTTTAAGGGCATATTTGTCACAGGTGTTGAGCCCTTGCTGCCCTGATTGCTTTCAGTGGGCACCCAGCAGCTCGGAAAACCTGCCCATATGTAGCTTGCCCAGCGTTAGTGACAAGTTAGAACCCCACGAGTCCTGACTGCTGGCCTCTGCTCCCCTCACTGGACCACAATTCCCAGAGCACTGCCTGAATCTGGCTTCCTCGCTGATGCTAATATCCTCAAGAGGGATCGCTCGGCACCACCCCATGTCTGTTCCTCTCCCCCCACAGCTCGTTCATTCCCAAGCCGTGTTTAACTTGACAGGGGTGGCGACCTAGCTGCTCCCCTCGATGATTCACCAGCTCCTCTGTGCTCATGGAAGACGTCTTTGCTCACCTCATTTGAAGTCCTGGGCTTCAGAGTTTCAGCAGCCCCGGTCCTTTCCCTCCCTCTGATTTACCACGTACCGCTCACCTCCTCCCCTTGTTAGAGCGTGGCCACATTTCCTATCTCCAGCCTGGCTCGCCATGATGAATCTGATCTCCGGGGCACTCTAATTCATGTGGGAAGGATGACCTGGACTTGGGTGAGACTCATTGCATGTCTTTGGACCTACTCTGTCTCTCTTGGCACCGTAAATCCCCCGCCCTGCCTGACAGGGTCACCGCCTCGGTGCTTTAATTGCACATTCATACCCGGGGAGCGCTGGCGATTTTGCTTCCCCGGTTCATTCACGTTCTCATCACTCTGCCTGTCCCCAAGGAGAACGGCAGCCTCCTGGGGAGCTCAGAGATGTGCCTTCTGTTCCCAGCTCCACCAGCCGCTTGCTGCGTGACCGGGAGCAAAGCCAGTTAGGGCCAACATTTTCAGACGTGGGTGCCTAAAGTTGGGCACCCAAGTAAAAGTCAATAGGAGCTGGGGGCGCGGTGGGGGGAGTTCAGCATCTCTGAAAATCAGGCCAGTTATTTGGTCTTGTCTACACTGGTGGCCGTGTGCCAGATACATGTAGCTGCAGTGAAAAGCAGGCTGCGTCCGCACTGCAGTGTAACTACATGCACCAGTGAAAGGCCCTGGATGCTCCCCACAGCCAGAGCCTTTCCCTGCTGGAATCCTTCCCTGTGGTGGGGAAAGGCTTCAGCAGCAGGGAGACAAGGGACACCACACTGCTAGAAATAGCAGTGTAGCTGGGGGAGGCACTGATTGGGTGAGTAGAGAGCCGTGTAGGGTACATACCCTAGGTTCTGGTGTGTCTTTACCCTCCTTGTCTAAGCAGTTCCTCACCTATAGTGCTATTTATACCATGCTGGAGTGGGAGGGGCGTGCAGTGTATATACTCTGCTTGCCATTGTGACTGTAGACATAGCCTCATGTGCCTAACTTTAGACAACCGAGTTTGAAATTGTTGGCCTACACCTTTTGGATTTGGCCACATTATCCAATCCTTTACAGCACAGGCAGGTTGAATCCACATTACAGATTTTAACCATGTTTTAATGGGTCCCTTGACTCAGTTGCTTTGGTAGTGCTGACAGGCCCTAAGACACAGAGCAGAGAGGGCAAGGGAATCCGCTGCGCTAGTTTAGGTGGTTGTGACTCGGGCAAACTGGTTTGAATGAGCTTAAGTTTTGTCCAAAACTCAGTTCAGGCTGAAAAAACCTTTTCTTGAGTTTTGGAAAAACGAAGTCAAAATTTTCTGTTCCAGTGGGTCAAAAATCAGGAAAGCAATGTAATGAGACAGTTAGAAATGTCAAAGTTGTGGGATTTGACATGGAGCCATTTTCCAACTTGTGTGAAATTGCCTTTGGTGTTTTTTTCTTTTACCAAAATCTTTCCAAGTGTTTTCAATTTTTTTTATTTGATGAAAACCTAGTTTTTAGTAAGAAGATGTAGTTTGGGGAAACAAAAAAATGTGTGTCATAATTATGATAAACATGTTGGTAAAACACAGTGAGAAATTTAGTGAAAACAGAAAAATCCGATGTCAATTTTAGTGAAAAGTTTTGTTTTTGAAAAAAGGCCACTTTACATGTGAAAGATGGTGACTAGTTCCATTTTTTGTTCTTTTCTTTAAAAACCCTAGGCATTTATTTGGCTCCTGGCCATTGCAAAAAACGCCAGTTAGAAAACAATTTAAACCAGGAATCCCACAAAAATCCTCTCCTTGCAAGATGTCCAACCCCGTTTTGCCAAGCCAGAGGTTGTGGGTTGCTGAGAGTAGCTCTGTCTTTGGCTAGTGCTTCTTGTCCAAACTTCTGTATGATGAGCTGAACCAAAGCCAAACTCAAAATCTTTGGTCAGTTTATCCATTGCTACTAATCCTTTAAATCACTATAAGAATTTAAACTAATCCATGGTTGCCTCTAGGATTTGACAGTTATATTATGCTGCTTAGTGTGGTCTCGGAACTTCACAGGGCCAGAACTCAGAACCTTCTGCTCCAGAAACCACAGGTCCTTATCACTTGAGCCAAAGAGGAACCTCTGTTAGCAATAGGGGGCCTTTGGCCCACAGTTGAGCAGCTCTGATTCTATCCTGTAGAGGGCAGTCACGTCTCAGACATTATCCAGTTCATTAGAGTGTTTTAAAGTTACAGACAATGTGTAAAAGGTGGAAGAGCAGGGAATGGGTGGTTATTCATGACTCTGTGTGTGAAGGATTGTTGGAAGGAGGCCACTACCAGTCTTGTGCTAACCCACAAAGAGAACATGTCGCAAAGGTCATTTCACCCTTTGTAATAATTGCTCTGGCCATCATTATTGCTTTTGAATGTCACCCACTTCCTCTCTTAGACACCATAGATGAAGACCTTTCCAAGGAAATGAAATAAATGATTTACAATGGCCTTATATATTGAATCTCAGAGTCAATATTACCAGTGACTCCTGGCATTATTAGATCAAGGCAAACACACGGGGTTCAAGTGAAATGTAGTATAATACCTGGGAGTGAAGGTTTGAAACCCAGGTAGCTGACACAATAGAATATTAAACTTGCTTTGCCCCTTTGAGCAAAAGGATATTGCTGTGACTCTCGTCCCTTAATGGATATTTGCCCACATCATAAAATCTCCCAAGGACTGAGGTACAGCCTGGTTCAAGTGATCAACTCTGCACAAGAAAGGCCCAGCGCTGGACTAGCAGAAGGCACTGCAGAAAGACAGTATGTCAGTGTGGTGCTGTGAGGAGACAGGACTGGAGTGGCAGTGGGTGCTGCAGGTCAGGACTGTGGTGCATTGGCAGAGCTGGTTAGGAAGGCTAGGTCTGGGAAAGCAGGGTCCATGGGCAGACCTGTGGGGTGAAGGAGTCCCAGTGCAAGTTCTGTGGTGGCCTGTCAATCAGGACTGAGAAGCATTGACAGAGTTCTGCTCAGTGAAGCTACAGAGTGTATCTCGCAGCAGCCTGTGCCACCAGCCCCACACTGCGTAGAACAGTCATTTCTCCCACTTGTTTTTTTAAACAATTAAATGGAATTGAAAAAAATATTCTAAGTACATTTTTATGCCACTCTAAAAATCTAGTATATTTTTACATAATTAAAGTGAAATAATTAATTGTAGAAGTGACACATACTAATTACATAATTGCTTGCCGGTAGGATTTCTCCAACTGGGAAGCTGACGTTTTGACCTGGAAAAGGCTCTGACTCCTTCATGGTGTGAGTGGGGTGGAGAGAAACCAAGAGGAAGACGTGAAACGTATTGTCTTTCAGTCTTGCTTTTTGGTTTCTTTTTTTCAGGGTAGGAGAAATACACACACACACAAACTACTATATCTATATCGCTCCTAGACCACTTGGAGCATTATAGGTCAAAAACAACACCTTTAAGGAGTCTATCTGTCAATCTATACACACATATTCATGTATGTATCTTAAAGGTGTTGTCTATGACCTATAAAGCCCTAACTGACGTGGGCCATATTTAGCTGAAAGGCCCTCTCTCTCTCCCGTGGCCACACTGCCCCAGCTGTGATCAGTAACAGGGCCCAAGCTGGACGTCCTTCAGATAAAGAGAGGGGTGTCAGCTGGCAGGGTGTCTCTGTAAACTCAGCTCCCATTTGCATTCACAATGGCCCTGGTTTATTGGCCTCAAGGACTTGGTGCATTTTCCAGAGCTGTGAAGGGTAGGGATGGCCTTTGGTGAGAGATCTTGAAGATGTTAAATGTGTTTCTTATTGATAAGCTCTTGCTGGTGGTTGTGGATTTTGGTAGAAGAAAAAGAGAAGGCAACTGGCAGGGCATTCTCCAAGGGGGCCTGGAGACTTTGGAACTCCATCCCTCCGCAGGGCCATCCTAGCACCCTCTTTAGCTGCAACAACCATCTCTTCTTCTTCACCTGCAAGAACATGGATGGTGAGTGCGGCTGGGTGGGGGAAGCCTGGGGGAGGATTTTGTGGGAGGCTAATTAATTTGCCTCACAGAGTCATACATTTACTCAGGTTAACTGGCCTGTTGTTTCCCAGGTCATCAGATTTGTCCTTTTAAAATATTGACATAACACTGGCTTTTTTCCAGTCCCCATTGTTCCAAGAAGCTGGGACTGGATGACAGGAGATGGATCACTTGATAACTGCCCTGTACTGTTCATTCCCTCTGGAGCATCTGGCATGGGCCACTGTTGGAAGACAGGATCCTGGGCTAGATGAACCATTGGGCTGACCCAGTCTGGCCGTTCTTATGTTCTCGTGTAAGATTGGTTAAAAAGCAACATTTCTGGTTCAGAGAGCTCTTTGGCCAGTTCTTTTAATACTCTTGGATGCAAGTTGTCTGGTCTTACAGATTTGCCTCTGTAGGGTTATTTGACTTGATCTTGGGAGAGCTGAAGGGGTCTGTTTCCTGATATATTTTTTAAAAGTCTGTCCAGGGCATGTGACGGGCACTTGTTATTACAGAGTAGAAAAAATGACATAAATGAATAAACCTGTTTACTAATGGTCAAAAGGAATGGGGACTAATTGGAGTGGTCTCTTTTATGGTGGATGATCTCTTAAAGCAAGGGATGGGGACTCCTTTTTACTGGGTAAGTATATGTCTAAATGCACATGTGTGTGTATGTATATATTTCATTGATTTATGTGGATTTTCACTCTAATTCAATAACAAGGAGTGTCTATTTTTTGCACGAGGTACTTCTTGATGCATTTAAAAATACAATTATAAAAATAGACTACTCCAGTAATCCCCACTTCAAACAATGATTATATATCGAGAAGAACCCATAATACCACATAATAATAGGCATGCTAAACACACACAAACCTCTCCATCAGTGTTCTAAATTGAGCACTCATAAACCGCCTTGCTACTTGCATTATATCACTAAACACCATCATTATTTATTTCCAAAACCTCTGGCCATAAAGAACTAAAATCTTCTTTCTTCATTTGGAAGGTTCTTTCTTTTTCCTTATTATGGAGGTCAAGCAAACCAACAGTCCTTCTTAGAATCTGAGATCTTTTGTGCTTTTCTACTCCCAGAGTATTAACTTTTTAGTCATTAGACTTGCTCTCATTATAATTTATTTTCTGTAATTTAGCTATGTTCATTAGCAAGTCAAGCTCTCCCAACACCAACAGATATACTCTGGGGTCCTCTGATGTTGTTTCTGAGGATCACATTTAGCCTTTTGACTACTAGTGAAAACAGGGAAACACAGAATTCTGAATTCAGGACTTGAATTTATTGAACCAGAAGTGTTTCAGAGAAGAAAGTTGTTCTTGGGGCAATAGGACGGGACCCTGGGCAGCTGGGCTCAGTTCCCAGCTCCACCACAGACCTCCCACATGACCTGGGGAAAATCATTTAAACAGTCTGCGCCTGAGTTCCTCAGCTGTAAAATGGAGGTGACACTTCCTTTCTCCCACCATTTCACTTGTCTGTTTAGGTTGTAAACTCTTCAGAGCAAGGACTAAAAAAAGATGGAGAAAAGTTGTTCTCTTTTGCCACTGAGGGTTCAAACTATAGCACAGTAGATTTAGATTAAATCTCAGGAAAAACTTCCTACCTGTAAGAACAGAAGGGCAATGGAACAGATGCCTCGGGGGGTCGTGGAAGCACCTTCACTGGGTGGTTTTCAAAAGGAAGCTGGACCCATCTGCCTTGATGGTTTAGACACAACAAACCCTACCCGTGCGGTTCCTTCTAACCCTGTGATTCTCTTGACTGTCTCTATGTGTCTGTACAGCACCCAGTACACTGGGGCTCTGATCTTGGTTGGGTCCACTAGATGCTAATGTGATGTGAATATTTCTACTAGGGACAGAGAAGTTTTGTGTTTTTAAAACCCAAATAGTGGTGTTTCTGATCCAAGCCACAGTTTATCTAGAATACCTCGCATCAAAAGGGATTTGTATAAATGGTTCTGAGTTTTGTTCCAACTCTGGGCCTGACTCAGTTCACACTCAAGAATTGCACCAGGATAACGCTACTGCCATATGCAGAGTCACTCCAGATTCACCCCAGGGTAACTCAGACCAGAATCTACCCCGCGAGCCTTAGACTAGAATTGGGCCTGAACCACCAAGGTTGGGTGGCCTCCAGATAGCTCAGTGACTTTGTTTTGGGCCCCTTGCTAACATTCTGTTCATGTTTGCGCATTTTAAACTTTTAAAAAAAATTCCTTTAATTATTCCGTAAAGGTTTATTTCACATTTCCACTGGCTGGGTCACATGACAATCCCCTCTAAAATTCTCTCGACTGTGCTGGCTGGCGCAGATTCATTATCTGCGCTGACTGAGCCTCCGTTCCAGAAGTGAAAAAAGGCAGGACATGCCTCTTAGGTTTGCAGTTGAGGATTGAAAAACACTTTTGAAGCTGTGGCGATGCACTGATATAAAAAGCATGTTAATTAACAATGGGAGGCAAAGCGCAGGAGAGGAGTAATTAGCTGATTGGGATGTATGTAAAAAAATATGCTTGTTAGCATATCCCAGCCTGCTCATATTAACACTGGATGCGAAGAAGGGAGAAAAGTTTTGCCGTCCACCAGATTTACCCACAAAGCAATATCACCCCGGGAGATGCAATCATATGTGATCAAGGGGAAAATATTGACTCCCAAAGGGCAGTTAACTTAGTAAGTGGGTGTCAAAATTCCTGAGCAGTGTTGGTCATCGAGAGACATAGTCAGCATTTGGGCCACTGGTTCAAATCCAGATCAGACTGGTAGAAATGGTTCTTCCCATCTGCCAGTGGCCTCTTTCAATGTAGGCACTGTATCTTAGTTCAGTCTCTTGTTCAGAGGAAATTAAAGCAAGAATGCACTAGAGGAGGAAGAGAGGAGGTAAATCCAGCCACAGATGCCTTCGCACCCCTATGGAGAGGAAGAGATCATGCAACCCTCATACAATCTGATTTGGAAATGAGATTTTAATGAGAATGCTCCATAGGAGTGAGGAACCATCACACTTTCACGGAGCTGTCAGCTCCCCACAGAGCTGGAGAGATAGTATCACACAGAGCCTAGAGGAAACCCAACTCAGAGCTGGGAAATGAGAGACCAGATCCACAGCTGGTGTAAATCAGTATAACTTCCTCAGAGACAGTGGAGTCAGGTCAGTCTACATGAGCTAGGGACGTAGCCTGAGATCTTTATCTAGAAGAGCAAGGGGACAGTGAGGTGGGCCAGAGCTTCTGCAAGCGTGGATAAATGAGCTCTGAACTGGCGTGCCAGTGAAATTGGATAGAAGGAGCAGTCTCAGGCCTCTCTGCGCGTCGTGAATTGATGCATTGGGTAGCTCACACAGTCAACTTTTTACTGTTAAGTAAAGATATTGGCAGCATTGACAGCATACACACTGTAAGTATTGCTGCCTTCCATATCTCATAGGCTAACGCTGAAGCTTTAAGGAGAGTTTAAAGGAGAGTACAGTCCGCGAGACTCACTGCAATTTCCAGTCTCTCTAGGGCAGATGAGAAGAAGCTTTGTGTCCTGCCATAACAATGCGGTTTCTATAAGGGGAGGAGGTGCATTGTGTGTGTTTGGCAGATCAGGACTGAGGCGGTGAGAAACAGCACAGATCCGTGGCGATGCAGGACTGGCATTGCACAGGACAGATACTTGTGAGGCAGGCGGATACTTGGGAAGGAAACAACAGCCGGGGTGCTTTGGCCAGAACTAAGGTGTTGTTTCTGAGCTGGAATAGCAAGGGATGGTGCAGGTTAGGCAAGCAGCTGTGACGAGTGACCTCACTGTGATGGCGAATGTATGCGAACGTCACTGTCTCTACTTGTGTCTTCTCTCCCCCGCCTTCCATGTCAGTTTATTAACCTGTTGTCTCTAGATGCAGCATCCTGAGCGCCCTGGGGCGAGGACTTTCTTAGTGTTTGCTTGTACAGCGCCCAGCACAGTGAGGTCTGGATCTCTGATCGGGGGTACCACACTAGAAGGAATAGATAATCATGATATTTAGGGCTGGGCGGGTGCATTGGCGAGGGTGTGTGGGGAGTCTGCCTGCACTGGCCCTGGAGCCAGCTTCAGAGTAGCAGTAGGCCAGATTTTTCAAAACTGCTCAGCAACCAAAACGGGGGCCAGGTTTTCAAAGGAGCTCAGTGTCGTGGGTGCTGAGCACTTGCAAATCTGGCTCTGAACACTTTTGCGCCCCCATCCCAAGGAGCTGAACCAAGGAGAGAAGGAGTAGAGAGGGATCGTCTTGTGCACCACTATTAAAGTTAGCACAGTGTGTTCAAAAGCCCACCCTCCCACTCTCCAAAGGGTTCCTGTCATCCCCACAGCAAGCTTTGCCAAGTGATGCTCTGCCAGAGATTTTGATAGGCTAATTGGGTGACTTAAGCCTAAACCTTTGGAAAAGCCCATAAAGAGCTGCAGATTATCATTTCATAATTGAATAAATTATGTTTGTAAGAACAATTTTCAAAGCGTGTGTTCCCCCCCCCCCCCAATGTTCTCAGTGCTGATAGTCTCCTCCTGCTATCGTCCTGGTCCACCGTGCTATGGAGGCAGCCTGAAGGCGCCTCCAGGAGTTAGGGGGACATTCAAGGGACATCATAATCCACAGAGGGGCAGTTTGCTTCTTAGCCATCTCTCCGGGGGCTTTACATTTCCTGTGGCAGATACGTGGCAGTTGCTAGATGAAATCCACGAAAGCTTATGCTCTAATAAATTTGTTAGTCTCTAAGGTGCCACAAGTACTCCTGTTCTTTTTGCGGATACAGACTAACACGGCTGCTACTCTGAAACCTATCTTTAAATATTGTTCCACTTGCACACACACAGAGCCCTGAGCAACATACAGTAGAACCTCAGAGTTACGAACACCAGAGTTGTGAACTGATCAGTCAACGGTGCACCTCATTTGGAACAGAAGTACGCAACCAGGCAGCAGCTGACACGCCCTCGCAAAAAAAGCGAATACAGTACAATGCTGTGTTAAACGTAAACCGCTAAAAAATAAAGGGAAAGAAGCATTTTTCTTCTGTATAGTAAAGTTTTGAAGCTGTATTAAGTCAATGTTCAGTTGTAAACTTTTGAAAGAGCCACCATACCGTTTTGTTTAGGGTTACAGACATTTCAGAGTTACGAACAACCCCATTCCTGAGGTGTTCGTAACTCTGAGGTCCTACTGTAAGTTTTGTCAACATAAGTGGTAGTGTAGACATGGCCTAGCATGATGTTTGTGGCCATCACATTGCTCACTCTGCTTGCGCGCCCTCCCCCTTTCCCCACCCTGGGTCCATCTGGTCTATTTAAATTGTTGGCGCTTCAGGGCAGGGACCAGCTTGTTGTTCTGTTTATACAACACCTAGCACAATGGGGCCCTGTTCCAGGACTGCAGCTCATGGATATATGCTACGGTAACACATAATAATAATACTGCCAGGCCGGATCAGACCAAAGTACCATCTAGCCGAGTACTCTGCGTCTGACAGTGGCTAGTACCAGATACTTCAATGGAAACCCTATGCTGGGCAGTTATAGAATAAAGTGCCTCAAGGACAGTCTTTTCCTAACCCCCGTTAGTAAGACGTTTCCCTGCTGCAGGAGGGGGTACAACCCTTCCTGAATAGTTTTTAACTCTTTCTCTTGTAATGCTGGATCCTCTCTTCATCCACATAAAATGGTTTCTTTTTCTGAATGCTGCTAACCTCTCGGTCCCAATGATCTCTTGGGGTGCTGAGTACCCTGAGCTAACTGAGCTGCTGTGCAGAAGTAACTCTTCTTTTCCCAGCTTCCAAAGAGCTGTCTTTCAGTTTCATTGACTGGCCCCTCGTTCTGGTTTCTGAGATGGGGTGAACAGAAGCTGACGTGCTAGGTGATCCGTTGATCTCCCAAAGTAGAAGTCCCATGGCCCAGTTGTGAATGGTTCACTTCGTCACAGTTCCTACTGGAGTCAATAGGAGGTTTTGCCGAGGAAGGACTAAAAACCCGATTTTCCGTTTCACAGGAAAATCTGTGATTTAAAAAAAAAAAATCATTCTGAAACAGAATGAGAACAAACACATTCAAAATTTTCCATGAAACGAAATGCAAGAAAAAAAAGTTTCTGCTTAATCTCAAAGTTTTGTTCTGATTTTGCCTATGCTACATTAATTATTAATTCTAATTATGTTCTAGCAAGGGGGTGTCTACCTCACACCGGTGAACAAAGCGTTAACAGGCATTTGAGAGCCCAGGTAGCTTGCCTAGCTGCATCTGGAGGGTGGGTCAGGTTTGGTGCTGGGGAAACTGGGGCTTCTTCATAAAAGAAGGCAGGGAAAGCTACAGAGCAGGTCCAGGAGGGGGAGCCAGGAGAGAGAAAACCTGGAGTGAAAAGGGGTCAGGCAACTCTTCACTATTCTGTGATATTATATAACAAAAACTGAAAGGAAAAGTTGTTTTGGAACATTCCATTCAGACACTGAAATACTTTTTTCAATTTTTCTTTCAAAAGGAAACTTTGTTGAAAGCGTCACATTTCCCGTGAAACATTTCGCTTTTGATGAATCAGTGTTTTTGGATGGAAAAATGTTCTATTGGGAAATTTCCAACTGCCTCGAGTCCGAACCTCCAGCTTGGGCCCAGTAGGCTCATTGGGGGGTGCTTTCCATTGGCCTCAGCTGAAGTCACTAAAACGCAGGCCCCAGGTGCAATTAAAGAGATCTAGCAGAAGGTTTAAAACAAAACAAAAAAGTAAGGCCTGGATGAAGCCTAGAAACTGGCTGGTCCTCGGTAATAAACTCTTGCTCGCTGCTGTGAGAGCATGCAATGTCCTGCACCTGCTCTGGTGAGTCAAACATTTGGAATATGTCCTTGTAGTACTTCTACCACAATTTTAAAATAATTTCTGAATTGCAGTGCATTTTTGCTGGCTCTGCTGTATGCCTGACAATCAAACTGTGTGCTAAATCAGTCCACGGCAATCAATGCTTTTCTAATGAATTCTGAATTCCTAATGTCAGGACATTACGTTGCCTGTTTATTTTCTCTCTGCCCTTGTCTTATTCCTCCATATTATTCCTGTAGGCCGCATAAAATACAGTAGATATATATAATACATAGATTTCCCTTTCCCCTCTGTAGACCTCATTGGAAAAGTTAATGGTGTGTTTCTCGAGTAATTAGAATGATTTAAATGCCTGGTAAAAGTTCTTTAGATAAGGAAGCACTTCTCACCCTCCGTCATAACTTTACAAGAAGGATGAGTGGGGAAAGAAAGAAATGGGAACTGAAGGGGAACAGACCCCCAGTGAGGAGATCTGGGATCAGATTGGATGGCAATTAATTATTCATGGCAGTCAATTCTGCAGGATTCTCTGGTTCTACGACTAACAATCAATTAAAGTAAAGCATGTGTGTAGCAATATTATGCTGCTAGTGCACCTCTCTGACCTTTCATCTCAGGGTCTCAGAGCAGTGTCAAGTAAAACAGGGCAACTGCAGGCAAATGTTTTCCTGGAACATTCATTCAAACAACAAATTTGCTTGGGCTGCGTCCCTTCCCCTTTTGAGTTCACTTCTTGCCACTGTTCTAAGGAGTCCACTGGCAAGAACATTCATAGAAATGCTGGGGCCGATGTGAACAATGGAGAATATTTACATGTTGTGACTTTGGAAGCAGTGGGCCAGATCCGCAGCTGGTGTCAATCAGTGTAACTCCAGTCACTTCACTGGAGCGAGCCCTGTTTTAATCAGCGGAGGTTTTAGTCCACTATGTGTCTCTAGCAGAATCTACCATTTGGGATAGTTGTCTTTTTGATCTCTAACACACATGTGCGTGCGCTAGGATGACCAGATGTCCCGATTTTATAGGGACAGTCCCGATTTTTGGGTCTTTTTCTTATATAGGCTCCTATTACTCCCCACCCTCTGTCCTGATTTTTCACATTTGCTGTCTGGTCGCCCTAGCGTGCGCATACACAACTAGGATGGACTGTGTTCTGTAAATGCAAGATCATTACAATACGGATAAACACCTTGTTTCCATGAACTTTCATTCACCGCTCTAGACCCAGCATCTTCCCCCACTGTCCCTGCTCACGCACGCCTGTGGCTAAGTCTCACACACCAACTGCAGGGTGCAACTGAAGGGTAACCAGTCAGTGATCCAGGCCTTGCAGGCTGGATTACTGCTGCTCACAGCACGCAGGATGGGAATGAGGGTACAGACAAGGATTCAGCTGGTCCAATGGCTGAGTGATCCTGTCCACCAAGAGCACATCACTCCAGTGCCCTGCTCCCTCCATTGGCTCCTTGTGGAACCAGAGGTTAATTTCAAATTCATCGTTAAGGCCTTTGGTTTCATTACGAGCTACCTACGTGGGCCCCATCCCCTTATTAACTGAGCGCCTCACAAGCTGTAATGTGTTTATCATCCTCGCACCCTTGTGAGTGGTGGCAGCGCAGTTATCCCCACTGCACGGGGAGCCGAGGCACAGAGAGGCTCAGTGATTTGCCCATGGTCACACAGGAGGGCTGTGGCAGCGCAGGGATTTGACTCCAGGCCTCCCATGTTCCTAAGCCCTGCACCATCCTTGCTGTACTCGTGGATTGGGCATCCTCGAGGGCCATGCTTGTGACAGCTTGTGAAAGCAGGGGATGGAGATTTCTCTGGAGCCAGAACTGTGGAACCTCCAGCAGGGAGAGGCCTCACTGCCTTCCTGACCCAGGCCGATTCCACTTCCTTAGCTTGGCCTGCTCAGGGCAGCAATAGCCACTGAGCAGCAGAAGGGAGGGGGAGGAAGAGGAGAAGCAGATGCTCTCCCCGCCCCCGACTTCAAGGGCTAGATTCTGATACCAGTCCACATGCTGAGTGCTGTCTTGCCCTGTGAGCAGCCCCACTGAAATCAGAATCTGGCCCTGAATAACTCCAGGCACCTCCTGGGGAGGAGGGCGGATCGCCTCTTGCTGGGTTCTCTCTTCCTCTACTTCGTTTAGGGAAGTGCTCAGAACTGGACTCCTGATTGATTCCTGAGCTCCTTGCAGATGCAGCCCGAAACCCTGCACCAGCAGGGGGAGGAGGAGACAATCATCCTTGCAAACAGCACTTGCCAACCGCTCGCTTGGCAACTAGCGCGCTCTGAACATCTGTATTTTGGCCCTGAGGAACAGGTTTGCCATGGCAACCGCTTCTGTTATCCCGATAGCTGAGGCAGTCCACTCACTGCCATTGCTCTGACTCACTCTGACAGGCCGTGCTGGTGCATCGTTAAACGCAGGCCTCGGACAGCTGCATTTCGCAACATGCGCACAAAAGGAGCCGAAGCTGTTCTGCAAAGAGCTCTGCTAGGCTATTGCCATGTAGCTCATCCTGCCCTGCACGCCCGTTCGCACTGAAGCAACCCCAGATAGCACAGGGATGTTGGACTGGGATTCACAGCCCAGTCTGCTGGGGTTTTACTTGGCAAAACTCACACCAGGGGTGATTCACACCTAGGGCCACTGTGTCTCAATCCCTAGGCAGCACCAACATGTTACAAGCCAATACAAACATTGCCCAGACCTGTTTTTGTTAAAGATTCAGAATTTGGGTTTAATTTGGGGGTAAAGTCCAGGTCTGGTCCATTATTCAAGGCACATTTACTTAGCCCTGCCCCAGAGATGGGCTTAAATCAAACCTCACATCCAAATCTAATACGAAAAGAGGAATTGCCCGAGGGGCGGCAGGGTCCGTCCGGTCCAGCAGTCTGTCCCCAATGACAATGGTCATAGAATCATAGAATATCGGGGTTGGAAGGGACCTCAGGAGGTCATCTAGTCCAACCCCCTGCTCAAAGCAGGACCAATCCCAACTAAATCATCCCAGCCAGGGCTTTGTCAAGCCGGGCCTTAAAAACCTCCAAGGAAGGAGATTCCACCACCTCCCTAGGTAACCCATTCCAGTGCTTCACCACCCTCCTAGTGAAATAGTGTTTCCTAATATCCAACCTAAACCTCCCCCACTGCAACTTGAGACCATTACTCCTTGTTCTGTCATCTGGTACCACAGAGAACAGTCTAGATCCATCCTCTTTGGAACCCCCTTTCAGGTAGTTGAAAGCAGCTATCAAATCGCCCCTCATTCTTCTTTTCTGTAGACTAAACAATTCCAGTTCCCTCAGCCTCTCCTCCTAAGTCATGTGCTCCAGCCCCCTAATCATTTTTGTTGCCCTCCGCTGGACTCTTTCCAATTTGTCCACATCCTTTTTGCAGTGTGGGGCCCAAAACTGGACACAGTACTCTAGATGAGGCCTCACCAATGTCGAATAGAGGGGAATGATCATGTCCCTCGATCTGCTGGCAATGCCCCTACTTATACTGCCCAAAATGCCGTCAGCCTTCTTGGCATCAAGGGCACACTGTTGACTCGTATCCAGCTTCTTGTCCACTGTAACCCCTAGGTCCTTTTCTGCAGAACTGCTGCCTAGCCACTCGGTCCCTAGTCTGTAGCAGTGCATGGGATTCTTCCATCCTAAGTGCAGGACTCTGCACTGGTCCTTGTTGATCACTATCCGCTGCATTGAATGAAGGTGCAAGGAACCCTGTAGTAGGCAGTCACGGGATATTCCAGCCCCAGGGAAATTACTTCCCATTCCCCATTAGTTAGAAGTTTGCTCATGCCCTCAAGCATGACATCTGGATCCATGTTTGGATCTTCCCTAGTTCTATAATGGATGAAATCCAAACACCCCAGTATGTGGGAAAGTTCATTACTTGACATGGATTTCTGTGGCCTTGAATTCAGTCGTGTTTGGATGTGGAGAGTTGGTTTGACCTGTGGAGCTTGGATCGGGGGATTCTTGGTCAGGCCCATTGCCCTCCAATATCTCCACGCACCCCCCGCAAGCTCTGCAGGGTGCTTGGCGATATTGAAACTCAGCCTAGCTTGTGAGTCTCCTCTCATGCTCAGCTACAAAGCCTTAGAAATTAAGAATCAATCTGATTATTCAGACCCATAAACAACATCATAAAAATAACATCAATTTGCACAGAAAAGCGCTGCATTAATGTGCCCAAATAATGATGCACTTTTACAACATAAATTTACAATCAATCTTGCTTTTAACGCCATGAAACAACAGTCGGAGGAGGATCAATTCTCAGCCTGAATTAGACCGCTTGAGTCAGAGCTGCTTGGGGGGGCTGGGGGGGGTTATTTTTGAAACCTTTTAACGACAGCTCTAGCCAGGCTTTTGCTAACAAATGCATTGGGTCTGTTTATTTGACAGGCTCACTCAGCAGCACCCAGAAAATGGGCTCTAATTTTAGGCCATCTAGGAGGTCAGAGCAAACACTGCCTCTCCTTGGTGTCCTTTGCTCTTTGTCTGAGCAGCAGGAGAAGGGGATAAAAATGTAACATTGGAAACCGAATACACAGAGAGGAACAGGCTGGCTGCAGACTGGCCGCTTGTCCAACTGCAGGTTCAGCTCCTCGAGACCTTGGCTGCTTCCTGGGGGGGCGCTGGGAGAGGAGACGACTGCTGTGTGGCTCAGTATAGTGTGGTGACTGGCACATGAGACCATCTCAGTGCAAGTCAGAGCAGCACAGCTGGGAGAAGTGGCTTGAGCTGGGCGCTGTGTCCCGCCTACTTAGCCAGGGGGAGAGAGAAGACTCTCAGGTAAGACCAGGCCATAGGAGGAAGAAGCGGTTATCCAGGTAATACCACATCAGCCCAGCCCCAGCTCCCATTTTCAGTCTCGCCAGGAAAAATCACCTTTTAGCTGCCCCTTATTACCTCTGTGGTTTGAGTCTTGGCGATGGGAATCTGCAGCGTTTCCTGGCTGGGGGGCCCCCATGTGGCCATGTTTGCTGTGCGGACTGGCCACCAGTGATAGCGGCTTGCTTCATACGCCACATCAGGCTGCTTTTATTTTTTCCAGCCAGGGAATGTGTTGTCACTGGTTAGCAGCTTTCGATGCGCCGCTCCAAAGGGTGCCCAGTGAACGAAGGCCACGCCGCCTGCCGTTCTAGAACCTTCTCTGAAGTCATTCTTCCAGGAGGCTGGATTCCCAGGGAGGACACTGGAGCCGGAGTGACTCAGCATCAGCCTGGCCTCAGTGAGACCCTAGCAGCACTGGGGCGTGGGCTTCTGAGGAGGGTGCTCTGGGAAGGGTGACCTTTGCGGAGACACAGGTATTGTGAGCCGCCTGCTTTGCCATTTGAAGCCTGGCACCTTGCTGGGAAGGAGCGGTGCTGGCTCCTGTGACCGGAGGGAGCTGCTCTGCGGCATGCTGGGAAGAAGGGTCAGCCCTCTGCCTTGCCACCTCCTCTCGCCCCACTCGCTGCTCTTCAGCAGGATCGTATCAGCAAGGGTTTTGAGTCACCAAGAAGCTGCCAGGGTTTCACGCTAGGGCAGTGGTGTCTAAGCTGGGGCTGGGGTGCCTGGTCTTAGATTCTAACTGGGCAGAGAGGAAAACTTCACGCCTGGATCTGGGGCTCTAAACACCCCAAAAGCTCAGGGCTGTGGGAGCCAGGATATTGGCTGGGCTCTCTGAAAGGACAATCTCCAGCCAGTCTTGGCTCCTTGCATTTCAGCTGTCGCTCTGTCCTGCAATGGCTCAAGTGCATGGGTACCAACCTCAGGGCAGTCTGTGAGGAAACAGGGCACAAACCCCACATTGCCAGTCTGGCAGTCCTCTCCTTCCCCTGCACTGTAGACAGCAATGACTCATCTCTCTCTGACCTGGCTCGGGTCCATTCCTCCCCCAGCACCACAGCTTTGTCGCTTGCCATTTTTATTTGTTCATTTGTAAATTGGTACCAAAAACCCAGCCAACCCAAAAACAAAACCAACTGCCCCGCATGCTTATGGGAAGATGGATTAGTTAACGGAGTCAATTATATCTTTAGCCAAGAGCTGTATTACGTAAGGCAGTGAAATGATTGCTCTGTGCAGATCCATTTTGTTTAGCAGCTGTTCAAAGGCCGAAGAAGGGGAGATGTAGGTTAAAAATCCTTAATAGCGCCCCCTCCCCCCCCACACACATTATCTCCTCCCATTGGGGAGCCCTACTTATCTCACTGTGAAATAAGGTTGGGGTAATAAGCCCTGTTGAAGTGTTACCCATTTTGCTTTAAACTCCTCTTTGTTGCACATGAATGCTGGTGGCATTGTTCCCGTGCCAAGTGGAAAGTAAACAATACTCATGGTCAGCAGAGGGGCACCAAGTTGCATGCACCTCCAGCAGAGGTATCATATCAGGGCCACAGAGCACACAATATGGTACCTGGGAGAGACTAGGCTGGAATTTCAGCTGCTGCAGCACAAGCATCCCCCTTCCGTCACACTGAATGGCGAATATATCTGTCTGCGTTGGGGTATGCAGGCTCCCCACAAACGCCATCTCCTGCCGGTGTGCCCCAAAGCCACCCCAGAGGGACTACGCATATATGCTGGGGGGAGTTGTTTCGCAGTGTAGCTACACCACTGAACATCTCCAGTGTAGACGCACTGTGTGGAGTTTAGACGGGGCTTGGATTGGTGCTACATGTCTACACTAGAGATCTGCACTGGTGTGGATGTCCCTTGTCAGGAGAAGGCCTAGAGCTGAGAGGGGAGGTCAGTCTCTGGCCTCTTCATGCTGTCGCCTCCCTGCTGAGGCCACTCAGAAACCACGTCTTGTGGGACTGGAGCTGACACTTCCCAAGCACATGTCAAGTAGGGGTCAGCGAATAGCCATCTGGTGATAACTGCTTTGGGCCGCTTCCACCCTGCACTGGATTTGAACCCATGTCCTAGAGGGGACATGCTCCAGACCCCTAGATTTAGGGCCATGAGGCTGTGGTTCTCATGGGCCACTACAGACAAGACAGGACAAGGGAGAGGCAAGCGGGAGAGGTGACCAGTCATCCGCACCTGAGCCGGACTAAGCGCCAGGGTAATTAACAAGCTCAGTGTTAGGTTTGCAGTTCAAAGTCAAATCCCCAAGTGTCTGAGGACAGAATTTAGTCTGAATTCAGATTAAATTTGCCATCTCAGTGTGAGGCCGGCTGCAGGAGTGACGGCAGGAGGTGGAGGGATGGCTGGTCGCTCTAGTTATAGATCATGTTGTCTCCTGTGACTCCAGGTGGCCATGGTGGGAGTCACCCACAACTTCTCACTAGAGCAAGGAAGTGTGGGTAGGTGCTGGCAGCAATTCTATAAAGGCGGCCATTTGAATTCATAGTAGCTGTTGGGGAGCAGACGCTGCCTCCTCTGTGTAATTCTTCCCACTGCCACTGGCTGCTTCATAGCACTCTGCCCAGCATGAGGGAGCCACGCATGGCTGCAATGCAGTGGAAAGGAGCATGCTGGCAGCAGAACAAGCAGCGCATGTGACACTGCGGAGAGGCAGCTGTGCAAGGACTTCAGTTAACTGGTTGTCTCCAGTGTACGGGACACACCCAAGTTTTTCCCTGGTAGCTCGAATTAAACTCCTAGCCTGCACCTCCCCATCAGCCATCAACCTCCTCCTTTTTTCCTTCTTCCTTCACTTCCACACCCGCCTTCCTCCTTTGTCACACGCTGAGCCACCTCTTGAAGCTCCCCGAGCGACCAGCGTACATCAAAGCACCACTGCAATTAGCTCGGAAGAGGACAGAGCAGCAAAGGGGCATCTTCTTTGTGTTTTGCTTTGTTGTTGTTGTCATTACCATTTTGTTTTCCTCCATGTGAACTTTTCCGTTTGCTGCTTCCTGGTGCACAGCAAGCTATGCCCTCTCTGGGGAGAGACACGGGCAGAGAGGTGTTTGAAATGCACAGGGAAAATTGCAGTAATAACATTTAGAGTTAATGCGATGGATTAGCTCTTTAGTTCTCTCTGCCTCTGCAGTGTGATCCCAGGGCTCAGAGTAGTGTGCAATTTGCCTGGTGTGTGTGTCCTTAGAATATCTCTCATTGCCTCGTGACCAATGAGTGTCTGATGTGTTTTTAAAGCTCAGACGTGTTCCCCCAACCACCTCCGGTTGTGTGAGCTTGCACATAACCCTGTTAGTACCAAGTGTAGGTTGGTGGGACAGCCATTGTCTGTATTCCTGCAAAGTTCAGGGAGCTGAGTCTGTGCCACAAACCATCCAGAGTCTGATAATCTCTAGCACTCTGCTGATTACCATTGAATTTGGGAGGGGAGCGTAGTCTAGAGGTTAGATCAGTGGACTGGGAGCCAGGATTCCTAGGCTCTGTCTCTGACTTGCTCTGTGGCCTCAGGCAAGTCCTTTCCCTTACCTGTCCTGAGATTCTCCATTTGCAGAATATGGATAATGACACCAACCTGCCTCCCCGGGGTTCTGTGAGAATGAATGTCAAGTGCTCTGAGAGCTTTGCAAAAGTGCTTTCTGGACTGGGAGGGGCCATGCCATGCAGCTGCGGAGGAATATCATGAGCAGAGGTGTGTATTCCTTTGCCGTGGTGCGCTTAGGACACTCACTGTCACATTTCATGGCAGGCGCAAGCCAGTACTTCATAAATATTGAATTATGGAATATTGACACACTGTGTGTCCTGGTTTTATAAATAGCAAAGATGAGCAATGCTCCCCAGAGTTCCTTCCGCTTTGCAGTATTTGGCCCAAGGCAGTGAGAGTGTAAAAAGCCTGTCCTGTCGATCCCTTCCCAAGCCTCTAAACCTACCCTCTGCACTTTAAAAAGCCAGCCTCTAGGATGCGAGGAGTTAACTGGTGCCCTGGAAAAGGTTATGCTTTAATCGCCTCTCTTTGGAGAGATCTTTCCCGAACCCTGCCTGAAATGTTTATCCGCTGCATGTGGAAAGGGCAACGGAATCCAAAGGAATTCCCTGATGGGAAGTTGCCTTTTTAACTAATTTCCTACAGAGGGGAACGGGAAGCAGTCTCCAAGGTTAGAGCAGAGCTGCGATTCTTCTGGTACCTCCAGCCCACTCCTGGGGAGAACCGCATGGCATATGCTTCTCCCTGTCACGTGGTCATGGAGATTCACTGGGGATGGTGGGAAAATAAACAAACAAACATTTCTGTGAGGGAGGAGTTAGTCACTGCTCCCAGCTGCTTACAGGCAAAAGGTGGAGCAAGGTAGAGAGCAGAGTTTAGGTGTTAAAACAAAGTGAAACACATGTTACAAAACCACCAGGTGCTTCTGAGGAACCTGGCAGAGTTATGTTCACAGCCAGGAATTGAGGCATCAACCCAGAGCATCAAAGCTCTGTGCTGGGTCTCCCCATGCTCACCCTTGTGAAGAGCAGGCACAACAGAGAACACATGCTGCTACGCCACAGTCTGCTGCGGGTTCCTGCTGCATTAATGAGTTCTTGTTGTGAACGAAAAGACGCTCTTGTGCTGACATGGCACAGTGAAGCAGCCGATTTACCGACAATGCACTCCACGAATTAGTGATGTCACGAGGGAAACACATACAGCACCACCGTTTTACAAGCAGACAATGAAGAATATTTTCCCCATGAAGTAGCTGAAAGCCTTCAATCATTTATCCATTTGTCTGTCTGTCTGTCTGCTACACTTACTATGCTACATTAGGCGAGTAGCAGACACCACCGATTTGTCGACTTAATGTACCCTTGCTACATACACTCACATCATACATCATTTGAAAGCGTATTATGTCTACTTTAACAGGAGGTATGATGTGGAGCTGTCAAATAGTGCCATTACCAAAGAAAGGGGGATAAACAATGATAGCAGCAACACATTAAAATGACCACTTTGAAATATTTGCATTTGTTTCTGTTAGTTTAATTACTCTCTGTATTATTTCAAGACATAACACTGGATTTCATCGTGACCTCAACGCATCACAACAACAATCTACAGGGTGAAATAAAAGCTAATAATAACTTTGTACAGGCATCATTGAAATATAATAGTGCTGGTGACATTTCGAGTCAACATCATTATCATCAGCGTGTTCATCATTATGGTCTCTGAGAGTGTGTGGGTTACCACAGGCTTCATTGCCTTGGCAGGCACACAGCTCAGTGCCACAAAGATTAGTCTGACTACAGACACAGTTGATTTTTCTCAAGTCCTTTTTCATGGGGTTGAGTCAGTTCTGGATGTGTTCTAGGTTTTTCAAATACTGCACGCTGCATCAGTGACTCTGATTGACCTGGGGAGAGTAAGTGACTTTCCCCCCCGCTTGCTTCAGTGGTAGTCCAGCATCACAAGAAATACCTTCAGACTGTTCTTGAAATACCACTCTTTTTCATTGAATGGAAGGTATTCTTTCCATCCGTGGTCTCTACGTTGATGTCTATATTATGATCTCCTTCGTGGATGAGAATTCTACAAGCATCAAGTGGTACAATTCCATTTGGAATGAACACACACCCCTGGAGTCTTTCTACTTCCGTTTTTACAGAACTAGTGATGAACTGCCTCAGCTCATCATAATTGATGCAGAAGCCATGAAGGTGTAGTATGCCAATTAATTTGCGAGACCCAGATTCATGGTATAGTTGTAGAGCAAGGCTTGTGTGCAGTGGTATGATCATTTTGGAACTGTTAAATACTAGGATCTCCACAATTGAGGGGCACCTTCTTTGAATGTCTTCGGAAGGATGATACTCACTGCTGACTGAATGATGTGCCTCTTTATCTGTCAACCAAAGGACAAATTCCTGCACCAATTGGGGCACAAAAATAGCCAGCCTCTATAAACTGCAATCGCCTGGCTTTGGATAATATTGTGAGGCTTTCATGTTGGCTATTTCAGACTGAAGGATTGAAGTGGCCTTATACCAAACTACTTGTTCATTTGAAAACTGTTCATCGGGCTCACTCGCCAGAAGACCATCCACAAAACATTTGGATGACTTATGTTCCAGCTTCAGATTACTAGCAGCTTGGATAGCATCAGCTAATGTTATTGAACTGCATAGGACAATGGTAGACTTGCCTTGTCCATGCTGTGCATGGAATGAAATGGTAGAACCATAGTGTTTTTCTAATGTTGCCTGTAATTTGCTACTGGAATAGCTTGCCGTTTCTCCATCTGAGGGACGTAGGGCTTTATATCTTTGTAGCGGCTTGGACAGGAGAAGAGCCTGCTTGTTGTACGTATAGGATCATTGTCTGTCTCTTCAATCAGCTGATAAAATGCAATGTCATAAGATGACTGTTGTTGCTGCAGTATAACGAGATGGTTTTGCTTTAAGATTCATTTGACCAAGTAGGAAGAAAGGCATGTTGAGCGATAAACTGCATCCTTAGCAATCACGTTTTCCACAGATATTCTATGCAACATGTCATCATCTCCTCTTTGATGGGCTGCCTCCCGTAGATTGGTTGAACTCTCAAATGTTTCTCTTTTATGAATTTCTTGTCTTTCTTGCATGTTTTTCTTAATCCAACAATGCAACAGAGCCAGTCGCTGGAGGACAGCCTTGCTCTGGTGGCTAAAGAGGCAGATGAATGTGATGCTCTGATCAGATTCCATCTCTTTTTTTCCCGGGTTCAATACAACTCTGACATGTGCCAAATTCGACTTACTTGTGTATTTCTGAAAGCAACCCCTGAGAAAACTCACTCAGTAGCTACCAATACAATTCACCTCTCCGAGCTTCTGCTGCCAGCATTACAGACTTCTGTCCAGCACTGGTGGCTTTTGACAGTTTGGCATTCTTTTGATTTTTCTTGACAAATAACGCATTTTTCAAAGTTTGTGGAGAATCCTTTTCTCTTTGATGTAAGCCTCAAGGGGCTTGCATCCTCCATGTCTTCATGTACTGCAACTTACCTGCAGGGGGGCTGGAACAATGTGTATAGTGGGGGTGCTGAGAGCCATTGAGCCAAACTGTAAACCCTGCATATGATGGAAACCACTTCAAGCCAGAGGATGCTGCCGCACCCCCAGCACCCTTAGTTCCAGAACCTATGCGGTTCCCTGTAGAGGTAAAATTCCCAATGTATGTTGTTAGCATTACTACCACCAGTACCACCATTTTTCATTTTGTAGACATATACAGACTTGTGCTAAATTAGATATAAATTGGAGCTATATGTTAGTATCAAATGGCCATTTTTGTTTAGTGAGCACTTTGATTGCAACCCAGTATGAAGCTGTTTATTGTCATCTCTAACACTAAGAATGACCTATGCATAAGCGTCACTGAATTAAAAGGCTAGTTTCTAGAATATTTCAAAGGCTAGTACTGCATGGATAGGCAATTAAAAATCAAAACCTTTTACCCAGCAGACTAGATGCTACATTGTATGTACAAATGGAGAAGCACTACATTAGGAATTCATGTACATTTATATCCACCCACTATGTAGTACAAACTATATGGGCATGCAATCTACATTAATTGGAAATATAGAAAACAATTATAGTCACTTGTGAGATACTTTGACAATTAAGACTATGAGATATGAAAACATTGTGTTACTTTAATGCAAAATATTGATATTCGCCATTTTTTACCACATGCTAAACAGCTTCATTATTTGTGAGAAAAACATACATGCTCATGCAGAACCAATACAGTTGTTTTAATACATTGTTGTTTGGTAGCTTTGACCAATAAACACCACATTAAGGAGTTGAAGTTAGCTGAAACAGTACAAACTGTCGGAATAGTCATGTTGCAATGTTTTTGGAACGGTGCAAGCAATGGAACATTCTCATTTTGGGTACCACTGTTTCACCTCCTCTTCAGGCTTATGGCACCAATTGACAGATCCACATCAGACTTGCTTTACATGTGCATAAAATACACTCTGAAATGATATATGATGTGGGTGTGTGTAGGATGGGTACATTAAACTCCAAAACAATGGACCTTTTTGGAAAACTGCTGCACATCTGTATGAATGCTCGGGCTTGGCCCTTAATGGCTTTCACATCCATCTGACAATTTGGGAACCAGATACTAAGGAAGGAAGGGAAGGATGGGTATAAAATGGTAAAGAATCAGAATGTTCTACTCATGGCCACCGGAGGGAGTATTTCAGACTCACTTTGCAGAGGGGTAAACAATGACACAAGGGGCAGGGCAATGCAGGATCAGACTTTAAGCCTGGCAATCAGGAGGCCAGGGATCTCTTCTTGGCTCTGTTACAGGCTTCCCATGGGACCTTGGGCAAGTCACTTCCCCTCTCCATCCCTCAGTGTCCCAGTGTGTGAAATGGACACAAGTATGCTCACCTACCTTGCCAAGGAGTCCTCAGGCTTCACTCGTGAATATTTGTAAATCGCGTTGAGATTCTCCACGGGAAGGCTCTAGAGAAACACAAATTATCCCTAATAGTGCTTGTGGACTCCCAAGCAGCTCGTGCGGGAGAGAAGGTCATTTCTCCATGCCATCACCTAACCCCACACTTCTGCTGAACTGTATTTGTTCAGTGAGTTGTATCTGGCTCCTACTCAGAAGCCAGGAAGGCCACACTGAGCATGGCCCCCATTCCTTTGGCACCTTGTATAAAGCACTGGGCAAACTGCGGCAGTGTTTCTGGGGGAATCAAAAGAGGACAACTGGTTAAGAGTAGAGATGGTCCTGAGGCACAGTTTTCTGACTCTGAATCTGGACTTTCCTAAAGTGTTTTGGTTTGACCCATTATATGTGCCTGAACCACCAAGGCTGGTTTCCGAATGAGGACTCTGATTCAGACCCAGTTCTGATAGTGAGCGGTCAAGGTAGTAAAAAGCTGTATCCTGCATGCAAAGGCATTTAAGGCTGGCACCCGGAACATTTGGACAAGGAACATTTCTGAAATGTACATCAGACTAGACCATGTCCTGTGATCAACTGCATGCCTGGCTGACAGGGTATCATGGGCCTGTTCTGCCCTGAGCCGTGTTTGTGCTGGGGAGTGGGGGCACGCTCCCCTGCTGATCTTTGTTTTTTTTAAAGAATGCGTTTAGCAAACCAAAAGGATTGAAATGTCCAGAAAAGCACAGTCCTCGCAGATGGAACAGGCTGAGGGCCTGGGGAGAGGCTGCTGTTCTGTAGGATGCACTGATGCGTTTAATGGAAGCCCGAAGCACCGAGAGAGACACATTTACAGAAAGAGACTCGAGATGGCCCAGGGAAGCTGCGTTATGTTCAAGCTGAATGGGCAGGAGTAACGGCGGAGGCTCGTTTAGGACCCGGCCCTGTGCTCCGTGAGGTCCATGCCAATGCTCCCATTGACTTCAGTGAGGGCAGGAGGAGGCTTTTAGTTGAAAGGACGTGGCCTCCAGTCCGGGGACGAAGCGTCCATTCAGAGGGCTGTTTGATGACCCATGTGAAATCGCAGCCCGCACAGGGTTGCACAAAAGCCACTGAGCCTTGTTGTGGGTCTGAGCAGGCAGGCCAAGGAGAGAATGGTCAGTGGATTTTAAACTCCCATCTCAGGGTTTATGTGGGATTGGTGGGATAATGTATGTGGAAACTCACCCTGCCACTGCCTTTACTGCATCTGGACTGGGGTGAACAGAGAACCATCAAACTGGCACCACTCACTGGCACCTAATTCGTTGACATGCAACAGAGCAAGGACCAATTGCCTTCCTCCCGCCTTTCTGAGAGGGCTGGACAGGAGTTCCCGTTCTGTTCTCCACCGTCTACCCTCGCACATGGTCACTGTTAAAACATTAAAGGCTTCTAGAGATTTTTCAACAGCTCCAATGGGTTTCTCTGCATAATTAAAATCAGTGCTGAACTCCTCGTCTTATTCTCGCTGTCTTTTAGGAATACAATTAGCTTCCATGCTGCTTTTGTACTTTCTAAACCTTTTAATTTAGTCATACAAGGACAAGTATGTAACTGTCAGGAACAGGTATGTACAAATTCAAAAGGGTTTAGGTCAGACTTCATTGTAATTAAACTTGTATGTCCTGTGTGCTGAGGGCTTTTCTTCATAACTCATGCAGAACAGCTCCTTTCCATTCACTTCCCTGCACTGCCTGGTCCCCCATTTTTCTTTGTTTAATTGGAAATGCAGCCTCCAAGCGCGGGGGGAGGAGGGGAGCGGTTTCTGTGATTGTTCTGGGCTATAGACTTTCGTGCTTTAGCCTAGGGTAGAGCACAAACGTATCCGCACTAGCCTATATGAAGGTGTTAAGTACTTGAGTTAATTGGCAATTAATGAATTAGAGGTAAACCAGTCTAGTGTAGACTAACCGATAGAGACTACACCACCTCCCAGATCACTGCTAGGAACCCTGCGCAGCACACTACCTAACCCCACATCCTTCGCCAGCCCAAATATAACAAAGTGATGTACCCAGCCCCGTTGGCAGGAGCCTCCCCGCAATAACAAACCAATATGTAGAGTGGTTTGGGAAACAGTCCCCTGCCCCCACCACAAACATGTAGGATGAAAACAAAATAATTTTCATTGAAAATGGTCTTTGAAATTTTTGGGGGAGGGGTTGATTTCTGGACAAAAACCTGAAAAAAATGACAAAAATTTGAATTTTTTTCATGAAAAAACCTTTTTTGGTCAAAAATATTTTAATGGAAAAATTTCAGCTTGCTTTACCTATATGCCCCGCTCTCACGAGCAACCCTACCATAACAAACCTGGATCCACTTGCACGAGGGAAAGCTGCAATAAGGAAACAGATGTTGGTCTCAAGATTCTGAGGGTATGTCTACACAGCGTGGGGCTCAGACTGTGGGGCTGTTTCATGGCTGTGTAGACTTCTGGACTCGGGCTGGTGCCTGGGTTCTAGGATCCTGTAGGGTAGGAGGGTCCCAGAGCTCAGGCTCCATCCGAGCCCCAACGTCTACACAGCCACGAAACAGCCCTGCAGCCCGAGTTGGCTGGCACAGGCCAGCCGCAGGTTTTTCTTTGCTGTGTAGACACACCCTGAGAGGTTATTTTCATCAATATTTTTAAAATGAGGAATAATCCCTGGCCTTTTAGACCCTATTTCTTGATTTGTGAAGAGATGTGAAAGAGGTCAGCTGATTTGAAAAGAAGGTGCCAGCAATTTGTTAAAGCACCGATGCCGCTTGCAGAGGCTACCTCTGTATCCTTATTGTCTGTAACTCCATAAAAAGGAGCCATTCTCCATAAAGCTACCAGGGTCACTCATTAAAGGTCTGACCAGCAATCTGAGGAGCCTCGTAAACATGGTCTGTGCATTATTATGATCCTCTATGCTCAGGTGAAAGAATGAATTTTTATTGCCATGCACTGAAGTTTATGGAAGTTATAAAAAATGAAACTACACCTAGAAATGAGCAGGCACTGAAAGCAGTGTAACAAAAGGGGAGGAGGGAGCCATTATCAGCACTTAGCAAATAAATAATAAGCACAGTAACAATAGTTCTTGAGTAACTTTGTATTGAATAAGGGAAATGGTGGGTGCAGCGTAAGAGGGGTGTATATGGTGATAGAGAGATGGATGGATGGATAGAAGGGTTTGTATGGAAATGGATAGCTAAATAGATAGTCTATGAATTAAATACCAAAAGCACCAGCCCCATTATAGCCTCTCACAAGGGTCACTTGTTTTATTCATTGTGTCACAATCCAGTCCATTTCCAGACTGACATTTCTGGTCCTTCCTTCCCTCAAAGCTTTTCTTTATAAGCAGCTCAGGTCCCCAGAGGTTTCTCTGCTCCAATTCAAAGCCTCAAGAGAATTTATGTTCTCTCTAGATCTAAGCTCTTCCCTGTCTCACACATGGGCTGCTTCTCTGGCACTCACATACTATCTTCCAGGGCCAGACTCACTCTCCAGACAATGCTCCACCTCAGCCCACCTCCCTTCTGCCAGCTGCAGGGGTTGGCCTGCCTCCCGCAGGGAACACCTCGGGAACTGTACACTTAAGGGACCGGGTTCAAACGTAATTCCTTGCCACAAGGCCGAGCTGGGTGCTGGAGATGGCACTCCATTGGCTAGCGGTGCAAGGCTGTTTCCCTTTGCTAGGCACAAACAATCCCCTCTGGCCCTATATCTGAACATCCCGTCCACCCCCCCCCCCCACACACACACCAAATCAAACCAAATATCAGTATCTATGGGCATCACCCACAAAGTAACAGTACAGTGCCCAGTGATTGCCTCCCTGTGCCCCTGGTTGGCTGGGGAAGGGGGAGTGAGGTGATTCTTTGGCCTGCTTTGTACTAAAAGCGTATGTGTCTGGTGACCTCTAGGACCCTTCTCCACTTCCTGACTGTGGACCACATTGTGCCTAAGCACTGATCAGTGCAGGGGAAAGACAACCCCTGCTACCAGAACTAGAGCAGGCCTATAGGCCTCAGGCAGGGAAGTCAGAAGAGCAGGAAGGCTGCCCGGCACCCTGGGGTGATTTTCTCCACCACTGCAGAATTCCATAGAAACCGGGGTATTGTCACCAAAGGCAGAAGCTGGAAGGTTTCAAAGGCCACCAGCTGGAATGAGAGGCAAGCTGGGAAACAATGTATTTTAAATGTGAATGTAGTTTTCTTGTCATCATTTGAATTAGGCAGGTCTCTAGAGAGAGAAAGGATGGTCCAGTGGCTGGGCTCTAGCCTGGGACTTGCGAGCGCTCTGTTCAAATCCCTGCTCTGCCACCGACTACCTATGTGACTGCTTGCAAGTCACTTAGGGCTTGTCTACACTCGACAGTTAATTCAGATTAAGGTAGGGTGTGAATATAAAACACAGCAACTGGTCTGGAATAACTCCATGTGTAGACTAGCCCTTAGCCTCTCTCTAGTCCCCCTCTTTTGCCTCCCCCCCCGTATAATAGGGAAATACTCTCTCTCCACAAAGAGTGTGATGTGCTCAGATGTGACTGTAATGCGAGCCACAGAGGTACCATTGATACATGTGGTGACTCTCTGAACCCGGAACAATGATCATGTGGCTAAAGAACTAGACTGGGACCCAGGCACACTGGATTCAAATGCTGTCTTTACCATAATCTTCCTGTGTGATTAAGAAACCCCAACAAACTCTGTGCCTCAGTTTCCCCATAACTCTTTTTGTGTAAATTGTCATTTAGATTGTGAACCCTTCAGGGCATGCATGGTTTCCAACTAGATCTCTGTACAAGGCCCTGTACTGATTTTGTTGGTGCCCTTAGACATTAATAATAATAATAATAATAATAACAACAACAATAACCAAGTTTGACACACATCTCCATCATCGGGAACCTGGAAAGTCTGTGACTTTGATTTTAAAAAAAGAATATTTCAACTAAAATTCTGCTCGGACTTGGAAAAAATCTTAACATCTTATTTCTTAGGATCTCTCCATTTTTCAGTGGACAAACCACTTACAATGTAGCACAACACTGATCCGTTTTGTAGAGCATCTTTCATACAAAGCGTCTCACCAAACATTTCACAGTGTTAAATAAACAACGTGCTTGCAGTTAAATAATAAAGAATGGCTGAGGGAGTGGGAGGGTTAGAAAGAGGCACGAGAGAAAAGAGATGTTTTCAGATGAGATCTGGATGGAAACAGTCGATGAGAGGGAAAGAGACAGAATAGATGGCTGCATATGGTGATGTTAGTTAGCAAGAGAGACCCTAATCTCACTATGAAAATGCAAGAGAAGTACTGTCCATTGATCATCCCAGTGAGGGAATCTGAGCTAGAGGAAAGAAGGAGAATTATAAGGTAAAGAAGAGAATAAGCAGTAGCTGAAATACAACTATCATGAGAGGCCCTCAGAATTAGCAAAAGAGCTGTCTTCATCCTCTGCATTGTTGTTTCCGCCTCTTTTTTCTCTTCCACATTCTATTCTCTGTACTGTCCCACGGAGGAATCCTGTTCTCCAGCTTCTTCCTCAAGCTGTTCAGGCTTAGCATGCCCTGATGTACTGGGCCGTAATAGCCGATGCAGCCTGACAGAGCAACAAAATCTTCTAGAGAGAGCGAGAGAGGCACCCACAGCTGGATCTGGAAAGCTGCATCCCGTCTCCTTTTCATTGTTGAAAACCCAGAGAGCGCCTTGCTCCTGGACATGCAATCTCACACCTCATGCTGAATCTCATCTGTTCCTGTCTGTAACCTGGGAACCGGCCTACCACTGACATAAACAAGCTAGGGCCTGCAAAATCCCTGCCATTCATTCTGCTGCCTCACCTGCTTAATTGGGGGAAATTGCCACCGCGGTACAATTTTGCAAAGTTTGGTATTAAATATTTAATTCAGTCTTAACAGCTCAATCCATCTGGCATTATCACAGGGGCCAGGGCTTGCTCGCAGCCTTTTCTGATTAACAAAGTAGCCGGCCAGTGAAGATTTGCTGAGCCAGTCATTCAAGGCTTTGTTACACAATGTTCAATGCCAGTGGAGAAGCAGCATTAACTAGGAAGCATTGATTTCAGCATTAGCCAGCTTTTTACATTTGAAGGCAGACAATGCAAGTATCTTCAATTATCTTCAAAGCAACTGAAGGGAAGGAAATTGGTCTTAGATGTGGTAAATAGACTCCACAAACTCTACTGAAGCATGCAAAGATGTATACGAGGGAGTAACAGCTGCTTGCACAACTGTTTTGGAGCTTATTCAGAAATCTGATTGACATTCTAGGGGTTTCATATTAGTCTATGTGTTGGCTTTGGAGTTTTTGTAACCTAGTCAGGACAAGATAGGGATTGTTACATTGCTAAGAATTTGTAACTGATCATTTCTTAGATGAATTTATCCTGCTCACAGGATATCTGCAAATGGATCCTGAAATCTTCAAATTTATTTGTTCAAAAATTTTCGACTATAATTCTCATTTATTTTTAAATGTGTGGATTGATCCCAAACAATCATCTGGGTGCATCCAACACACAAGCTAGATTGCTTGGTTGGCACTGGATATATAAGTCACATGGCTTCATTTCTGTTCTCTGATTGGATGAGCACACAGGGTACAATTTTGTGTTCCCAAGTCACTTGGACAGTTGTGAAAAAAATCCCTCTCTGGAGTACTTGTGAGTGGTAATAGTCACAGTTGTGTAACTTTGAGATTTGCTTTATGTATATACTTGTGCTAGTAAAGCTCAGAGACTCAGATATTCATAGAAAGCAAACTCCCAAGGGCCATGAAAGTGGCTACAGCAAATTAATTTTAAAAAATCAAACAAAATAATTAGGGAACCTTTTTCTGCTGCATTCACCCAGCTCTGGTCAAGACAATGTTTTTTGCTGGCCATATATTAACTTATCTGCACATGAAGGGGCAGATTTTCCAAACTGCTCACCCCCCCTTTGGACACCAAAATAAGTGGGCAGATTTTCCAAACAGCACAGCATTACTGCATGCATTTTGGGTGTTGAGATCTTAGGATAATCAGGCTCCCACTGTGAGTACCGAGCACTTGAAAAATCTGACCCTGAGCACTTCTGAAAGTCTAGCCCACAGTGTCAATCCACGAAGTTGTCCTATGTTTTACTCTGATGAATCCATCTCTCCATTCTTCCTATATGCTCCCACCCCCATTGGTGACAGGAGCCCAGCCCTGCCCCTTACTTAGCATAACCCTCCCTGTTTATTGGGAGGGGGTGTTACTCTATAAAAACTCACCCTCCATTTTGAATTCTTTCAGCTCAATATAGAGCTAGTGGCAGTGGAGATGCCTTCCGCATCTAGGGATACATAGAATTCCTCCTCAAGGCTTCAGTTCTACCCTGAGCCCCCCTATGAACACCGCAGAGCTCACTGCAAGATAAAGGGTGTAACTCCAAGCTCTTCAGAAGGAGGAGATTGAAGGGGAGAGAGAGAGAGAAGCAGGGAAGAGACAGAGATTTTAATTTAGATGGGTGAAAGGGGCACAAGAGACAGAAAGGTGAAAAGGGTTGGTAAGTGCAGGGGCTGAGGTCTTTTCCGGAGTGCCTCTCTCCCTGGATTTGAAAAGGAAATTAGGGGAGGAAAAGAAAAACAAACAAACAAACAACTAACTATTCCTCCCAGCCCTGCTGTTTCCTGCCTCCTGGTAAACCTGGGTGTTAGCTTAGTGCAGGGTGTTCATTCCCTCACCAATGATTCTGCATGACACCACACTTGATTACCCTACACCAAAGTGCCTTGTGCCTGAATTCATGCTGTGGTTCTCACTAGAAGCTAAAGCCTAAGGGTTATACCCAGCTCTCCCCTGTTCTTCGCCCTCCGTTGTTACCTCCACAGCGAGGGCTGCGTTCAGGGTGGGGTTTGGCATTTCCAGGGCTTGTCAGAACTGTTCTAGGATTAACAGCTGTAACGATTCTCAGCAGCGCTTGTCTTTCCAGTGCCCAGCAAGCTACTCCTCTTAGAACCCTTGTTAGATCAGCCGAGAGCCCTGAACTTCCAGTGCCTTGCATCTTGCACATTCATTTACGCCTGCGCCAAAATGCAACCAAATCTTAATTCTCTCTGCTTGCTTCTGTTGCTAGTATTTGCCCCTGGCAATGACTCTGCAATGCAGCAGAAAGTCTGGGGTAGCACATCTTATGTCTATTATGCAGAGGGGGAAACTGAGGTGTGGAGGACAAGTGACTTGCCCAAGGCTAACAAAAACAAGAAGTGAGGGAGCTAGGATTAGAACTAGGGATTTCTGTCTCCTTGCCAGACTCTCTGGGCCTGATTCTCTGTTTCTTGGCAGCTTGTGCATAATGGGAGTAAAATGCTGCTCCATCAGAGTGGTAGCTACAATGTCTAGGAATAGGTTTTTTGTGGGCAGGAGAGCTCTCCACCCTCCAGTACAAGAGCAGAAATACCAGCAGTAATGGCTCCTCCATTGTGTAAAGACTGAAATAAGGAAATACTAGTTAAACATTATTTCTGAAACCCTGGTTGTTTTCCCAGCCCCAAAAGGTTGTATTGAGCAAATACACCAGACCTTTCAGACAGGGATTATTGACTGGGAGCCATACACCGTGTAAACAGGGCTGACGGTTTTGATCTACAGCATGTCCGTATCAATATTTTAATTGATCCACACTGAGAGAGTTTAAAACTCAGAAGGCAATCAGTCTTGACGCGCAGAAGCAAAAGCTTTCATACAGCGGGAACTAACCTGGATTGAAGAGCCAGACGATATTTAAACTGGCTTGTTGTAAGCAAAACTGAGTGATTTGCCTGCAACAAGAGGTGGCATCCCTCGCTATGGTGCAGCACGTTTGCTCCTGCGAAAGGGGATGGGCATGAGGCAAGATGAGGAGGGACAGCATGCAAAATACAGGCTGGGACTATTAGACATGCTGCATCTGAATGGGATTTACATGCATCCGAATTGCATACAAAGGTTTGTTCTGATTACTTAGTGACACTGAAGGGTAAGCAGCCAGATACAGATGAAGCAACTGCCCCACGTGTAGTCATCTTCAGACTTTATCTGCTTGGACAAGATATGCTTGCTCTGCCTGTCTGTCTGTCTGTCCATCCTTCCAATTGTTTCCTCTGTCTGGATGCCTGCCCCGCACATGCACAGCACGCTGCCAGGGACATGGACTGGCCTTTCTTTTGCAGTCAGAAATCAGGAGATTTGAACAGGCCGTAGAGCCTTGGACACTCCTCTCGTCCCAAGAGGTCAAGGTTGATGGGGCACACTGGTGGAAGGGCAGTGCTGGGGAAGCTCGTGTAGTCCCTGCCCTTGCCACATGCGGGTTAATGAAGGACTCCATTCTCCAGGGCTGGTCCCCTGGCACAACATTCAATGTTTACCTTTGGGTGCCTATAATGAGACCAGGAGACTGAAGACCTGGACTGTGGCTCAGCTGCTATGGGAAAAGAGGGCGTAGAAGTACCTAGAAAGAGCAAGAGTGCCTAGATTTCCTCCCTCCTCCCTTGTTTATATGTGTGTGTATATCTTCAAATACAGTTTTCACACTTAAAATGTCTCTCCTGGTTTGAGAGAGACTCCCAGTTCTTAACCTAGATTTTAAGTGGGGAATACTGGTCTCTCTTTCAAACCAGAAACAAACAAAAAAACCCTTTTACTTAGAATGTACCATAAGATCTTTGGAGCAAAGGCTGTCTCTAAGTTCTGGGTTTGTACAGCCCCTAGCACGATGGGGTCCGGTCCATGATGGCAGCTTCTAGGCACTCCCCCAATACAAATAATAAACAAGAAGAATAAGTATGAGCACTGCATAAATATAATTTCAAAAATCCAGCCTAGGCTAGCAAGGAAACTTTCCTAGAGCCATACGTTTTATTTGTTACTTTATAGGAATAGAATGAATCTCTTGGCATGTGAGTCAGACAACAAGATTCAGATATGTACCAATGGGATAAATACAACTGCTTTGACAAGAGAAATTCAGTATTGTCGCTTTCAAAAAAAAGATCTGAGAGAAATGTCTCTGTGTGTGTATCATGGACAGAAAGAGTGTGTGATTTGTGTGCATATGAATGAATGAGAGAGAGAGAAGAGGGAGGGATGGATGCAGATTCACATTTCACACGGTAAGAAATCACTCTTATATTCTGATTAAATACATGGCTCCTCTGTAAAAAAAAAAAAAAAAAAGCCAAAATATAACCTGCAGTCACTTGGTCAATAACACAGGAGATCTGAAAGCCTCTTTGAATACATTATCTCCTCCTTGTACCGCCAGCACTGTGGACAAAATCAAGCAAGAGCATTAGACCTTCTAAGGTTAGGGAAGGAAATCTGCATGAAAGAGCCCAGTTTGCAGGATTTTCTGAAGGATTGGGGGTGAGGGGGGACGCAACCAACCAACCAAAAAAACCCCAGCGACAATCCAAAAGAATGGCAGATGAGCAATAAACTGTGCTCTAGGATCAGCTCAGGCTCGTTAGTGGGAAAGGAACAGAGAAAGCCCTAGTGCCTTAACATCAAGACAGGTTACGTCTTACGGAGTGGAATGGGGTTTAGGAGACGGGTTCACTTCCCAGCACTGCCACAGACTGCCGGTGTGACCTTGAGCCACTCACTTAATCTGCATCTCAGTTCCCCATCTGTACACTGGGGATAATGATCCTGCCTTTGGTTTCTCTATTCGGATTGCAATCTCTTTGGGGCCGCGGCTATCTTTTACCACGTGTACGTACAGCAGCTACCACTACGGGGCCTTGGTATTGGTTAGGACTTCTAGATGCTACCAGCATGCAACTGAGCAATGATCATGCAAAGAAAGTCCCTGCCCCGAAGGGTCTAGCCTTGGTCTGTGACAAGATACAGCTGGGGGAAGGAACAAAGAGAGGATGTCAGGGGAAAGGAGGGAGGACAAGACCAAAGGGAAATGGCCAAGTAATGTCTGCTAAGCAGCTGATCTCATAGCCCACCTCCAGCCCAGCTCTGGCGGTGTGTGGGAATGGCATCCCTGCAAGGAAATAACCCTAGAGGAGGTGCCCTCCTCCACCCATGCACACACAAGCTGCCTCCATCAATGGTCGGTAGATATGTGCTGGCGAGGATTGTTTTCATTGTTACATGTATTTCTGCAGCACCCATCCCCATAGTTAGCTGGTGTGTTTGTGTCAATCAGCTTAATATGATGGACTAACCCTCTTTAAAACACTTTGATGGGAAAAGGACAGGTCTGCTAATTAACACACACTGCACTAACCTGTGACATACACAGCCATCATTACCGCTCATGTTGAATAAATATGTCTATTTAACAGGATGCTCAGCCGCATTACGCCAGTGAATGTAGCCTCCGTGCAGGTATCGGAGAAGCAAATGTCCTTGCGACAAGGAGCATACCTGTTAAAAGGAGCAAAGAGCGAGAGGAGTAGCTCTGCTTAACACCTGAGCTGTGCACTGAAAGCCTTCTATGCACCTGGAGGGATATAATACAGACTCACCATCAGGGAGCATGCCTGAGCCTCTATAAGCAACATGCCTCAAAAGGGGCTGCATGTAATAACCAGCAGCAGAATTGGCTTCCTGTCGCTCCCTGCAGCATATTTTAAATATGCACCCCAAAATAATCCTACCTCTCTCTGTAATTACTTGTCTCTACATGCACTATCCATGGTTTGGTAATTAAATCAAGCAGCATAAGGGCAAGAACACCTAGTGAGATCCGATCTGGTATTCTATCAACACCCAGGAGCTGCCAATCACTTTGCATGAAAACAAAGTGCACAATTTCAAACATTGTTCTGAATTTATTGCAAGCAGTTTTGTTTAATCGCTCTGGTTTCTGATCTCACATTCCTTCCCACCCTCGGTCCCCCCTCCCCTGTTTTTCCGTCTCCCAGTTCTGCCAGATGTCTGTCACAATGTATGTAATTCAGAATGGAGTTTTATCCTCTGGGAAGGTGTAAGTGAAATCTGATCACTGGGTAGAATGTAGACAGTTGGGAACAACTCATCTAGTGCAAATTGGTGCAGCTCTGTTGACTTTAACAAAGCTATGTGAGTTTATACTAGCTGAGGATTTGCCTCTAAAATAGGATCAAGGAACCAATTTGGATGAAAAATGAAAACTCAATTCTTCCTGACCCATCTTCAAAATCTCAGACAAAACTAGGACTCTTTGGGACTTCAAAGAAGCTTTGATAACTTTTTTCAATTTGCGCAGGTCCAAATGGGACTAAGAGTGCAAATGCTGAAATACCTCAGGGACGGGCTGTTGTCAAAGCTTAAGGATCATTGTGATGACTGAAGTATAAAAGACTAGGGAGATGAGATTAAGTGATACAGTGACAGCAACTCTTGTAGAACTTCAGGCTAAATGGGAGGGCCTTCTTGACTGAAATTTCCAACCCAGTTTTGCTAACTCAGAAGGTTTAGATAGTTTGGAGAAACTCCTGTGCTTTTGAGTGCTCGTCCAAACCTAACTTCCAAGCCTGTAGAACTTATCATTACTAGCTGACCAGGAGCCACTCCAGGTGCTGCAGGTCCCTTCAGAATATGCCCATGCAGAGGCGAACAAGTCCAGGTGAGGAAACAATATTTGGATGGGTCAATGCCCACATGCAGAAGAGGTGGTGAATTGAATGATCCATCCAGCAGCCACTCTGCCCAGCTACTGCTTCCTGTTGACTATCCCACCTTGCACTGGCTCCGCTGTTAACGAGAGCATCCAAATATGAAACCAAAACTCAGGCGAGATGCAGTGTGTCTGTGTGCACGTTCTCTGTTGATCTCACCATTAATCACTGCCAGTGGTGGCAGGTGGTTGGAGAAGGGACAATCGCAATGGTCTGTGCAACTCCTCTAGGTTTGCAGCACCAAGTAGCCTAACGCCTTGTATTGTGTGGGAGAAAGAAACTGAAATAGCTACCTCTGCTTCGGAGCTTGGCAGGTGACTGTGCAGAACCTGGCAGCTCTTAGCGGGATTCTCTCGAAGCTGTTTGGCCCACTGGCAAAGGTTACGCTGCGTTTGCCTGGGATGTCCTCCAAACTTCCATCAAGTCAGAGAGAATTTTCAGCCTGAGTGGTGATTTGGCTCCATTCTCACGGTAGCAGAAGGCTCCCTGCAAAGCCCGGGACTGGAGCAATTTGGAAAGTGATTGTGTCACAAGTCGAGAGAGCGTCTGCTCCCCTGCTAGAGTAAAATGCAACAGTCCAGGACTGGAGACAGACGCACACCACAGCCAGCAATGGGGTGCGAAGCACCAAAACCATAAACCCCAATCCTGCCAGACAGAGTGCTATCACCCTGATGGGTGGGACTACATAGTAGGCTGTTCTCTTCAATGAGGCCCAGTCACTAGTGGGGGACATGCTCATGCTCATTGTAAATTAACCCAGGGTAAAGCCACCAGTGCAACCTCCAAGTGCAGGCAGGAAAACCTCTATAGAGCATCATTTCAGCAGCACAGCTTGCCACAGTTTCAAGCAAGGCTGATCTACACCAGTGCAAATAGCCACTTTGCCTTTATACATTGGGATTTGCACCAGTGCTGCTAATGGTGGATGAAATCCCTGGTGTACACAAGGCCCAAATCAGTGAGTGAAATGCTCCAAGGTATTAACACTTCCATCCATGCAGGGAATGCAGCAGAAGCCATACAGAGCCCTGAAGTCCCTTCATGCCTCAGTCATTTCAGCTCCTGCCAGGGGACTCCCAGATGTCTGTATAGGAGAAGGCCGTCAAGTTGATGAAATGCCGCCATGCTGTCTGTATATGGCAGGAGGGACTAGTGGTCTGAGCACAGGAGTGGAATGCAGGAATTGCTGAGTCTGGCACTGAGGCTCTCTGCTGTTTTGGGTACACATGGTTCTTTATTAATAATGTGCAGTTCTCCTTTGAGAGAGTAGTTGTGTGTTTATTATCTCATATTGTCACAGACTCATAGATTTAAAGTCATAAGAGGCCACTTTATGGCCTCCAGCAGTGCACACGCCATAGAGTTTCACTCAGCAATTCCCACCATTCTGGACATTAATCTGCCTTGTGTGCTACAAAAGAGAACATCATCGAGAGTCCAGAAGACAGCTGAACTAAAGAAAGGAGATCTTCTAGAAAGACACCCGGTCTCTGGGTGGCTTCCAGAGCAAATGTGCTCAGTTTCCAATTAAGGCAATGGAGTTTCTAAGTGCCAGAGCCATTGACTCTCCCTGTGATCTGAAAGTCAAGCTGGGTTCCTCTGTAATGGAGATGCTGTCATTGGTGTTTTATTTAACAATTCCATTAACGATGCACAAGGTAGGAGAGAACCCAGCTCCCTCTTTCAGAGCTGGGCTGGCTCTGCCATGCTAACTAGAGTGAAAGTGCCCTGTATTCCGTGTGGTTCCCATCCATTTACAGGAGCGCCGCCAGCTTTTCTGCTGCCCTAGGCGGCGGAAGGTCCCGCCCCGAAATGCCGCCCCCCACAGAGGCGGCAGAAGGTCCCGCCGCTGAAATACCACCGCGGTCGCTGCCCCCCAAATTGTAGCGCCCTAGGCGACCGCCTAGGTCGCCTAATGGGTTGCGCCGGCCCTGTCCATTTGTCAGATTCACTGATTCCTCTCCAAAGACACGAGGGTAGGAAGTGGGAATGAATCTTTCCCTGAATTGCAATGCAGGAGTTTGGGTGGTAATGTGACTGGTTCTCCCCTGAGCTCTGCACCTCCTACCCTCATGGTCCTCTTTCCTCTCTGCTGGAGATGCAAGTGTCTCAGCGACTTCCAAGCAGCTGTCCGACTGCCCTTCCTGAAGGAGATCTGTAATCACCCACATCGTGATTGTACCTCGTTAGCAGCCTGCTTGCATTGATTGGATTCAGTCACGATCTGTTCAACTGGGAAGCCTTCCCTTCTCCGTCCTCTGCCCTGGTATTCCCGCCCAGCTTTTCATATCTTGATTCTTCCTCCTCCCCCTCCCCCCCACTGCGGCCCTCCTTTTGGTTCCAAAGTGTTTAAGCAATCAGCTTGCTTTCATTGCTGTAAATCTGCAGATAACATTGCAGGGTGGTTTTGAGGGAATCTGAGCCTAGTTCCCCGCAGCAGACAGTTGCCATCCACATCACATAGACACCGTCACTCACAACGGCCAGTGGGTGACGTAGTTATCGTTTTCTTCTATATTTATTTAGAGCTGGTCAAAAGTTTTAGGTCAAAACCTCCCCCTGTTTCCTTGTTGGTTTTTGTTTGACTCAACAGAAAAGTCAGGTATTGAATCTGTATCAAGTCACTTTTGAAAATACTCTGCGAATCTAAACTATAGCCCCTCGAGGTTAAGAACACCTGTAACCTCCATGAGGTTTGCCCATTTGTAATGTTTACCTCTCGCTGCCGATTCTGCTGTGACCCCGTTCCTTGCGTAGCGAGCCCTGAGGCAGGGGCACGGTTACCCTCGGGACAGACATACCCAGCCCTGTTAGTCAGCAGGTCCGTGCCATTAGGTAGCTGGTTTATCAGTAAGAGCCGACTTCACAGCTTTTCAGCAGTGGGGTGAGGACTTACGCTTTGATTCTGCTGAAGCACTTGGTTGGTTGGTCAAGGGCAGCAGGGTCTATTCTTATTGCTTAGCTGTACTCTGGATTTTCCCCAGAGACCAGCGATTGCTGAACTTCATTAGACAGAGCCCCACAAATACAATTTGATTTGTCCTGGCAACCCCCCTGGGCTGCAGGGCAGTGCTAGTACTGCCATTTTGCCATGGGGGAGCCAAGGCACAGGCAGCTTACATGAGTCGCCCACGGTCACACAGGAAGTCCATGACACAGCTGTGAACTTAACTGCGATCTCCTGAATCCTCATCCGGTGCTTTAACCACAAGACCCTCCTTCTGCAAGTCTGGTAGCCTGCCTCTAGCAGTTATTAATATTGGATGGATGCTCCCACAATGCACTTGGCCAACGATGTAATGTATCGAATGCCCCCTTATGCGTAGAAGCTTGTGACTGGATTGTCCCATCTTAGTGTGCAGGGTGTGTAACTCTTAACTAGGAATGTTCTATGCTATTGGTCATGATGGTATGCTACCCTCTTTAAATCCAGAGGCATTTCATTTTCTGACCTCCCGCAGAGGCAAAATTCCACAGGCCCACTGCAAATCCTGCAGCAAAGTATTTAGGGGTATTCTAGATTTGTTCTAGATTGACCTGCCAATTAGTTCCCCGAGTGAGCCCTTTGTGCTCTGAATTTTAGTTTACTTTTAAATAAAACAAACAAGCCAACCCTTTCAGCCTTGGTCTCAGCTGGGTCACCCAATGGCCAGTCAGTAATGTCCCACTGATCCAGTCCCTTCTGTGTAGGAGTAAAGCAACAAAAGCCCGATGCAGATTTCCCCGGGGAAAAGCCTGACGCAGATTTCCTTTCCTGCACAATATTGCATTTCTCCCTACAGAAAGCTACCTGGGAAAATACCACCAAAGAAAGTTTGGTTTCATTATATTTTTTGCAGTCAGTCAGAGAGGCAACTTGGAATGATCCAAGGGCCATTGACTTATAAAGCATTAGCTTTATGTTCAGAATTTCTGGCCAGCATGATCCTGCAGTCTGGCAGCATCTCGAAGTATTTTGTGCACAGAGGTACCTGAGTGCACGGAGGAGGCTGTGGTGCTGCACAAGACGGGGCGTTCCAGCCTTTCGCAGGAACTATTTATCTCTGGAAAAACAGAAGAATATTTTGTATCTTTGACAAAGCAGCACTTTACGGGCGCTTGACACTTTATTAACTAATCTCTGGTACTTGAGTAATTTATTATGTTTAAGCTGGTGCCATCGAGTCTCTCAGCAGTGCCCATGTGCGCCGGGAAATAAATTAAAGACTGTCTAGAGATACTTGGCTCATTGCTGTGATTGCTGGGCTGGCATGATGGAGGGCGAAGGTTCTCTCCTCCTGCAAATTGGAAATTAGGAATTAATAAGACAGCAGGCCAAAGAGCCCTGCAAGCTGCATTTGGGGGAGAGAGCTGGGGGAGATGGGGAGCAGGGACATACTAGTCTTTCTGCCTTAACACCTCCCATTGGGGCTAACGCAGGTGCCAAGAGAGCAGCAACGCTGGGATGAGCCTATTCCCTACTGCAGTGTCTAAAGATATCTATACTGCAACCACAGGTCTGGCTGCAGCTTTCAGACCTACATAGCTTGCTTTAATCTAGCTAAATTGTGCACCGGAGCAGTGAAGCTGCCGCAGCATGTGGACAAACCCACACAGAGCTCTGGTTAATCCTTTGTGCTGCGGCTTCACTGCTCCAGGACAGGAGCTAGCTTCAAGCTCAGGTTTGTGTCTATGAGCTGTAATCACACCCCATGAGTGCAGTGCAGACGTGCCCTAAGTCTTGGTACTCCAAGGAGGTTCCAGGAGAGTGGGAGCTAGCTCATCCTACGCCAACATTTAAAAAGCGTAAACAGGACATCCCAGTTGGGTTTAAATATTTAATATTTAAATTTAATAAGCCTGTCACCCGGATGGTGATCCTAGGCAAAAATAATGGAAAGGCTGATACGGGATTCGATTCATAAAGAATTAAAGGATGGTAGTAAAATTAATGCCAATCAACCTGGCTTTATGGAATATAGATTCTGTCAAACGCATGTGATTTTTTTTGGATGAGATTACGGGTTTGGTTGATAAAGGTAACAGTGCTGACATAATATACTTTTGTAAGGCAATTGACTTGATACCACTCAACATTTTGATAAAAAAAACCTACGGCAATACAAATTCACCTTGTCACCCCTTAAATAGATTAAAAACTAGCTAACTGATGGGTCTCAAAATATAATTGTAAATGAGGAATCATCATCTAGTGTGTGTTTTTCTAGAGGGGTCCCTGAGGGATCGGTTCTTAGTCCTACACCTTTTAACATTTTTATCAATGACTTGGAAGAAAATATAAAATCATCCCTGCTAACAATTAGAGATGACACAAAGATTGTGGGAGAGTGGGAAATAATGAAGAGGACAGTCACTGATATAGACCCATCTGGATCGCTTGTTAAGCTGGGAACAAGCAAACAATATGCGTTTTAATAGGGCCAAATGTAAAGTTAAACATCTAGGAACCAAGACTGCAGGCCATACTTACAGGATGGGGAACTCTATCCTAGGAAGCAGTGACTCTGAAAAAGAATGGGGGAGGGGGGTTGAACATGAGTTCCCAGTGTGATGCTGTGGCTAGAAGTGCTAATGTGATTGTGACGGGGTACGTTAGACATTTGATGTCTGTTGGAGGCCCTCTGCCCTGGTGTACCCTGCCTCCTCCTTCCTACACACACAGGAGCTCCTGGTCACTCCCTCCTGCTCGCTGCTGTTTATTCCTTTTCTCACTCACTTCTACTGTCAATTCCAGCTCTTTCCCAGGATATCTTTGACCATTAATGTAAAATGTCTATAAATTAAGAGCCAGATTCTCTCCTGGAGTCTAGCTCCACTGTTCCACTGTGGCAGCAAAAAGAGGCTAGAAGACAGCTGGAGCTGGTCACCTGAGAACTCTTTCCGCATGGGGGAGTTCTCAGCTGATGCATGGCTGGTTATAGACAGCCAAGATGCCAATCCTAATCTGTTTCAGCATAGAGAGTGGGGAGGTTGTGTGGTCAGAGCCCACTGCTCTCCAGCAATCCCCAACTGACTGCCAGTTCCTTGGGAACTGTTGCCAGCAGGTATAAATTAGAGCAGCCCATAGGCTGCTCTAGCCTCTGCCAATGCTGGAGCAGATCAGCCCAGAGACTCACTGGCTCCCTGACATCCCTCAGACTTCTCTTGTGCCAAGCACATCTTGGTGCTGAGGGGACGTAGGCCAATATTTCTAGAAAAGCAGCACAGGCTCAGAGACAGTTCCCTTTGTAGGAGAAGCAGAGAAAGCGGCAAGAAAACTGTCAATTCCCCCAATCCCTGTCTTTTACTGCGAAGAACAGGACAGGTCAGCGATGCTAAGGAGGTGCTTAGAGTTTTAGCAGTAACCACTGAATATCCAGCTTTTCTCCAGAACTGCTGCAATGCCGCTACAGAGCCAATGTTAGTAGCTGGATTATTTTTTTATTGCAGGGTGGTGGGTGCAGGGTTAATTTTAATTGGATCTTTCAAGCCTCAGTGGCCTGCTGTCTGCCCCTCCTCCAGGACGAGAGCATGTTTAGAGGTATTTCATCAAAATAATCTCCCAAACCATCTAATTCAGGGGCCTTAAACCTCGGCTTTCATTTTCTCTTCACCTCTGATCCATAAAAGACTAAAGTCTGGGGAGGTAGGAAATCAATACACTGAAATCTATCTACAAAAGGAGAGCAGAGGCGAAGGGGAAAAAAGCCAGCAGACCACAGACGGATGCTATCCTGAAAGTCCCTGCTGCCTAGAATCTCTCCTCACCTTCTTGTTTACCAACATCGCTGAGCACCTGCTTAGCTTCCATTCATACGCCAGGGCTGATGCTTCATCCTTACCAGCAGGATGTTGATTTTTGAGGATATTCTTCTAGAGTGAGCGCGGCGGCTCAGTGCTGCCGCAGGTCAAGCCCTTCTTCAGTTCGTGACTCATTAGCCGGCTCATCCCGGTGTTCGTTTGGATGCAAAGGGCGGCACTGGGCACCCAGTCTGATTGGCATCCCAGAATTGCCTCTGCTCAGAACTGCACGGGAGCGGGACGCAGCGAAAAGCCTTGCAGAGCTGGAAAGATGGTCTTGTGATTAAGGTGCTTGGAGCAGGGCTCCGGGTTAAAATCCTAGATCTGCTGCAGATTCTGGGCAAATCATTCATTCCTTCGGTGCCTCTGTTCCCAGGCTGTGCAAAAGGGATGATGTTATTTTTCTCTTCTCCTTTTCCTGCTTAGATTGGAAGCTCTTTGGGCGCAGGGGCTGTTTATTGCTGGGTGTCTGTACAGTGCCTAGCACAGCGAAGTCCTGATCTCGGTTGCAGGCGCTAATTTAATGCTGCAACCCTTGCTAATGGGGCCTCGCAGGACCAAGGTGTGTGCGCGATGGGGTGGGGGAGGGAACTGCCAAGATAATTAAGTTTCAAGCATTTTTGACAACAACAACAAAATCTTAAACTGTCACATCTGTTGCAGTCGCCATGGCAACTCAAAATTACTCGCTTTGTTTGGGGGGAAAAAAGGCCTTGTGTTCAGGAGTCTCTGTTTCTGCGCAAGCTAGTGGCGGGCTGTGGTGGCTGTTTTCCTCCTCAACGAGCCTAGGTGGCTCGAATGCATGGGCAGACTCAAAGGATAATTAAAACATGTACCATTTAACAAGTGACAACAATCGAAACTTTAATTACTCAGCTTGAGTCTGGCGCCCCCTCCTTTGCCAAACTGGAGGTGGGGCCTGGGAAGGGGGGGCAGGGGAACAGAGGGTGAAACCTGATTGTGTTCATTAAGCAACACACCAACTTGGCACAGTAATAATAATTAAATTAATTATAAAAGCAATTTGCTTTTGAAAATTTGATTTGACGGCTTTTCGAGCTGCCTCACTGATCCAACAGCAAAGGCTTAAAATAGGCAGGATGCAAACCCACCCAGAAGAGTATCAGCTAATTTTAATGAGATGCCAGGACTGGTAAACAAAAGACCACGACACACGCTCATTGTACTTGACTTCAGCCTGGGGGGAGGAAGAAGATGCTAAGCGGAGGAAGGAAGCAAAGGCCTGACTTTGAGAAAGACGCCTCAGCAGATTCTGGGGTAAGGAGTGAGGTGTAGACAGAAGATGTGCAGTTTCTCCTTTCATGCATTAACACCTGCCTGTATAGGTGAGAGAGAGAGGCAGTAGTCTCGTGGACAGAGAACTGGCCTGGGGCTTAGGAGACATGAGTCCCAGCGGTGTTACTAATTTGCCATGGCTTTGTCTTCCCTGCAAAAAAGGACAAGCAAACTTGATGTACAGTCTTAGTGGAGACAAGACACAGGTCGTTTTTAACCTCAGTGCAGCTAGTTTAAGCCCCAGGTTGGAGGAGGAGCATAGGGTTGAGCTCAGCTCTGTACATTGGAATAAAAATGACAATGTCTTGTCTTGACAAAGGTTTTACACAGGGATAGCTATCAGTGGAATGCAGTGAAGGTTTAGCCTTTGTAACCTGGGGCAAGTCACTTCCTTGCTTCTTCCCCTCCCACCATGTCTTATCTGCTTAGATTATGAGCTCTCTGGGGCAGTATGAGCTCTCTCGACCCATGTGTCTGTGCAGCCCTGAGGACAACCAGGCACTGATCTCCACTGGATCATCCAGGCACAGCTGTGATGCAAATAATTAATAATGAGAGGTGATCAAAGCCACACACTCGAACAAAACATCTGTGTGCACAGGTGCTAATGCTTCCAAACGCCACACCCAGGCACTGGCACATGCAAAAAGAGTCCAGGCTGGGGCCCCTTTGAAAATCACTCCCGTCTTTTATAGTAGACAGTTGGGCTGAAATACAGCCCTGTTCAGAAGACCAGCATAAGGTCAGTTCCCCCCTTAAACCTCGTTGTGGGGATGGAATTGTGACATAGGCCTTGTGCTGGCTCTCTGCACTGGAGTGAATTCCATCCATGGTGGATGGAGGAGAAAGATCCCGTAGGATGGTGGGAGGAATACCTATGCATCAAAACATTGGGTTAACCTAAAACCCTCCTCTTCCTCCTGGCTGGCAACTGACAGCAAAGAGTTAGGCCTTACGGAGACAGTAGGTCCCAAATATAAAGATGTCCAAAATCCATGGGCCAGGAATACAGATAGTTACTACCCACTCCTCACTCACCCACCACCATCAGATGGTCCAGGGCTCTGTTATGCTGCATGTAGGTGATGTGTGAGCTTTTCCTCCCAAGGAAAGCAGGGCCCGGTGCTATACGATTTTTGTTGTTGTTGATTTCCCCCACGGTGAGAGCAGTCATGTCAGTGCTGGTGTCCCGGAACACCTCGTGCTGCTTGGACATGTAAGGATTTCATTTCACAACATCTCAGGCGACCAGAACAATCTCATCACCTCCGTTTTTCACACCTTTGTTCTTTCATGTGTGTTTGTGTCTGAGACACAGAGAGAGAGACTTCATCTTCTCTCCCTCCTCCTCCCCCTCCAGCCCCAAATGCTTCCATCTCAGAGTAAAAAAAGAAAAAAGGGAAACATTCAAAAGCAGGAACTGGATCCAGCTCTGCAAAGGGCGCCACTGAGTGACAAGGGCTGTAGGTTCCTAGTTCTTGTGCTGATGCTGTTCGTCCCTGGGGAGCTGTCCAGCACAGGGACCTCCTGAAGGACAGCCGCGCTAGTTCAGTGCTGGGCAGGATCTGCACATGTAAAAGAAATGTAGAGGACAGGCCCAGCACCTTCCCCTCCATGCAAAGAGCACACTTGGAAAGCCCTGGAGATGCAGCAGAAATAGCAGGCAGTAACGAATCTATAGGGGTCCGGGTGCAGGAACTGAGTTTTGCAGTGTCTTTTAGGCATGCAGTGAAAACTAACCCTAGCACCAGTTGTGTGTGTGTGTGTGTGTGTGTGTACATGCATGCATGTGCACACACTCTCTAGTCAAACCAGAACACAGACACACACACACACAAATTCCAACTCCGCATGAGGTGCAGAGGAAATCAATATCATACAATATAAGATCTGCACAGGGTGATTTCCAGTGGAGTTCAGATTACTTTGGCTCCTGCTAGCTTAGCCAGTGAGAGCAGCTGCCTGTGAACCGTGACTGAGGGCCCTCGCCTGGGTTTTAAGTGGAGCAGCAGTTTGTTGTTGGGAGGGAGGGAGGGGAGGACAGAGCAGTGGCTCTGATAGCCAGGGGCCTGTTTGCAGTGTTCAAGCTGCTGATGGTGCCACTGACTTTTAGAATAAACCCAATGCTTCGATGGGTTGAGAGGCTGGGCCTGAATCCCTTAGCCATATTGGGCTCCACAGCTGTCTTTGGGTCCTTGGTGCTCCCTGGGCAGGGAGTGGAGTGAGAAAGGGGGGAGCCATCACATTTATTTTAATTCATTTCCTCTATTAATCCCAAGAACAATAATTAGCCTCAGGCCCCTCCCCAGGCCAGCTGATTGTGAGGATAATTAATCCCCAAGAAGCATCCTGGCTCTCTGGCCTTGTTGCTTGTTCAGATCCGTTCAGGTTTCTCACAGTCTGGTAGTGCATATCTGCGTGTTCAAACATTCTGGGTAAACAAGGCTCAGAGCATCAGCCAGCGTGTGCCAGGCTCTCTCGCTGTCCTATCAGATACGCTCAGGCCAATGCAAACTGTCCTACAGAGAAGCTGCTAACAATGACTGTTGCCCGCAGGGATCTTTGTATTTTTTTTCATATAGGGTGCACCACTACTTCTGAGTTACAGAAACAATTTGATCTCTAAATATGCCACACCTTTTTTTTCTTTGGATCCCTCGAGAGCTGGTTAACATTTTGTCATTGAAACTTTTTTGGGGGGTAGGGGAACAAAAATGGCTTTTGGACCAAAACAGACGTTTATTTTGGTCCAAATTTTTCAGTTTTTTTACTATAAAAACCAAAATATGTCCAATTTTTCTCCTCTCTCCCTCCCTATTCCAGGGGAAAGGAGCAAGGAAGGGGAAGGGGAAAGGAATAAAGGTAGAGAAAGGTGAAAAGGAATTTTTCCGAATTTTTATTCAATGAGAAAACTGAACAATTGCATAAAAATGAAAAAAAATTGTGCAGTTTGTTTTACATGTTTTGTGGAAAATGTCTAGCATATTTTGATCCACTCAAGATCTCCCACACCCCACAGGCTCACTGTTTTCCACTGCATCAAGCACACATTGTTATGATTACTATTATTTATCTCAGTGGAGCATCTGGAGGCCAGATCAGGTCCCAAAGTGCCAGGTGCTGCACAATAAACAAATATCCTTGCCCTGAAGCGCTGCCAGGTGTGGGGTGGCTGGGAATTTGGAGGGAGCCCTGAGGAAAGTGAACGCACACTTACGCCAGCACTGATCACACCTGTGTTGCCCTGGCTTCTCTGCAGAAAGGCACAGGGATGTTCCTGAATCACTCCGGGGATGTTCCTTGCTTTGCCTCTCTGCAGCATGGGCATCTGTTTCCCACAAACACCAGAGAAAAGCACAACTTCTATTTTTTCCTTATTGAAAAGGAAGCTCAGTGTGTTTGTATGAAAAGTCTATTTTTATCCCTTCCCGTGTTGTTTCCTTTAGCTGCATTCCCTTCCCTCAGTTTCACTCCTTGACCATTATCTTCTCTGCTGGCTGCAGTTTTTAGCTGACCTGAGGGGGCTGATCCTTTCATTTTCCCAGCTGTGACCTCTCTTCTTGGTATGTACATGCAAATCCTATCTACCTGTCTCCTGGGCAGCCTGCCTGACCTCTCACCTGTTGGATAGCTGCAGCCTGTGGAGTGTATTCTGCAGACAAGCCATTGTCTTCCTAGCACTGGAACTTTCTCAGGGCATTGAGGGCACCGTGCTGTGCAATTGTTGCTCCTTTTTCTCAGTCTCACACACATAAAACACCCACCCACACAACACTTACGATGCACTAAGGGTGAAATTCACTCCTATGCACAAGAGCCAGAACAGGTTTACGTACCCCTCAAGCCCTGCTGAAACCCTAAACATAGGACTTAAGTGTGGCTCAGGTCTTGTACTGCACAGACGTTTGGGGACTGGCTGTTCTTCATGGCATGACTCTTATTTGCACCCCAACAAGGCAAGTTGTGAATTAACAGGGCAGCATTTGCTATTCGTAATCTGCTCTTCAGCTTTCCTTGTTCTTAATTCTCATCTGGGGGTGAAAGGAGCCACAGTCTTTCAATCAAGATGCAGATATAAGGCCATGTGACTTAAGTGACCAATGACATATCAGGAATAATAAGTAGTGAATAGGCTGAAACTTGTTTGCATAAACTGGCCGAACACCCGTGAATAAGGAAGAAGAGGCCTCATCCAAAGTTCACTGAACGATATGGAACGTTGCCCATTGAGTTCAGGGGGCTTTCTGTGAGTCTGTAGAAACCAGGTTTGACTATTGAAAGCAAGAAAGGGTTAGAGTCATTATATGGATTATTCACTACAAACAATTGTCTGGCTCTACCTATAAATGCTATTTTCCTTGCTGTCGCTGCTCCCGGGCCCCGAGTGTCTGATTGACAAAAGTTGTGACTGGAGAAAAGGGGTTGGTTCACATTATAATTGCCCTGTTTTGTTCTTTCTCTCTGAAGCGTGTGGCAGTGGCCATTGTCAGAAGACAGGATTCTGGGCTAGATGGACCATTGGTCTGATCCGGTATGGCCATTCTTAGGTATGTCCCTCTTTCTAGAATTGGTCAGAACATGCTTTATATTTCATTTAAACTTATGATTTTTTTTTGTTGACCCCCAAAACAATTCAGCTAAAATCTGTCAAAATATGGAAAATGTTGGCCCTAAAGTACCAATACAATAACAAAATTGGCTGAATATTTATATATAAAAAAAAGTCTGCAAATATTTCAAGGAAAGCAGACCCTTTCCAACAACATTTTTCTTTCCTTGAAAATGCAGTTTTCCATCAAAAAAAAGTTTCAGCTGAAATGTTTGAGCAACCCCACTGCTGTGGCCATTGATGAAATGCCCCCGTTCTCCTTTCATCAGTGTGTTTTGCTCATCTCCAGCCAAAATGTCCATCACACCATCTGATTTTGATTATAAAATTTTTGCAAGGATGGTTTTGCAGACAGGCAGACGGCTGAGTACATGGTAGCACCTCCCAGAACATGCACATTAAGTGAGAAGCTGTCATTTTCCCCCCATTGCCCTCTTACACTGGCATTCCATTTCCATTTAAGGGATGGGGGGGGGAATTGCAGCTGAAATCTTTGATAATTGTCCGAGGCATTGTTCCCAAATTGCCTCTGATTGCCACGCTGGAGCTGCTGGGGCTGCATTTTTATAACCTGCTGGGTTGTATTTTGCTATTTTTAATATTTTTTTATGATGGAGATTGCTTATTGCCATGCAAAGTAGGTCAGAACCTTAGTGAAGAGCTTTTCATATACTCTGCTTTTTGAAGCTGTGAAGTGCTATGATCCTTCTGTCTCCTCTTCCTTCCCCCCGCCCCGCTCCTTTCTCCAAAAGCACACTGACATCCAACTACTTTAAACCACTGGGTTTGAACAGCAAATTATAAGTTAAATTATAAATAATGCCCAGCTTTCTAGGGCTCTGCCTATTACGCCAGACTTGGAGAGACTCACCCAGTCTGTCTCGCAGCCAGGCCAATGCAGTCATTATGACTACAGGGTGCCTGGCCGCATTGATCGGCTTGAAAAATGCATGAGTTTGCGCCCTTGTCAAGCAGCGTCTGAAGCAGCGGTTTCAACAAAACTGAGCCGGAACTGAGCAATGACTGCAGTCTGGGTAGCCGTGATATCCCTGACTTGGGGGGCGGGGGTGGGGGTGCAGCTAGCTCAACAGAACACAATTACATTATATCCAGGGTGCAAAGTGGTCTCCCCCAGCTTCCCCAGCTGGGGTCTGGGAACAACCTAGGGACTGCAAAGAGACGAGATCTCCTTTGATGGGGATGTAAACAAGCTCTTATTAGGAGGTCAGGTGCACAGGCAATCAGACCATGCTGATGAGCATAGTATAGAGAGCTCATATTGTAATAGACAGGGGAAGAATATATGGCAGTAGATAAGGAGAGAGAGAAAGCTTATGTGATGCTAGATAGATATTTTGATACTGTGGTTTTTATGGTGATAGATAGACATTGGGTTATGTATGATGATAGATAGATCACTAGTATCATACTGTGCTGCTATATATATAATTGTATGATACCAACATTGTTTTTCTGTTTTAATTTCATAATTTTATCAAGAAAAAAAGCATATCAGACCCTTCATTTCAGGAATTCTGAGCCCGGTTAATAACACATAGCTTCAATTTTAGAGAGCACCTTTCTCCCCAAGGGACCCTAAGCTGTTTCACTCATCACAAGAATGCAGCTGACTCTGGGCTGGAACACGGAAGCTTTGAAGAGCAATGCTAGCTAACATCTTGGAACAAGAAGAGGAAGAAGAATACTAGGAGTAGCTTTGGGAAGACAATATAATTACGCATAATTTGGCTAGTTGGCTCCTGTCCTTGTATACGGATCCCCATCATGGGGAATAAAACCTGGAATCTTCAGTGCCAATACCCAGGCATCTCCCAGTTGAGCTAAAGGAGTAAAATCATCACGTGGCAGCAGTAGCAGGCTGTTATCTTCTATACTGCTCAGTCAATAGAGAAGGATGTGACAGTTTTAGCTATCATCATGCACTTTCAAGTGCCATAGTATCTTCCATTACCACAGCAGGTCAGGGCTTCCCCTGCAAGTGGGATGTTTAAAATGGTGGTATCTCCTGAGTGCAGGTCTGCATAGATGTGACAGAGGTAGCATTGCTGCAGTATCTCCTGTGAGCATTTTCAAAAGGGAGCGGACAGTCTCCAATTGCCTTTGCTCACAATTCAAACCAAGGAGTCTGAAAATTGCTGTCTAAAGCCAGTGGTTCTCAACCAGGGGTCCGGGGCCATGAGCAGGTTTCAGGGGGTCCGCCAAGGAGGGCCAGTGTTAGACTCGCTAGGGTCCAAGGCAGGAAGACGAAGCCCCACAGCATGGGGCTGAAGCCTGGGGCCCTGAGCCCCACCTCCGGGGCTGAAGCTGAAGCCTGAGCAAAGTAGTTTCATGGGGCCCCAGGCAATTGCCCTGCTTTCTACCCCCTAACGCTGGCCCTGGCTTTTATATGCAGAAAAACAGATGTTGTGGCACAAGTGGGCTGTGGAGTTTTTATGGCATGGTGGGGGGCGGGGGAAAGGAGCTCAGAAAGAAAAAGGTTGAAAACCCCTGGTGTAAGCCATTGCTATGTCTCTTCCCTTGCTGCACCCATGGGTTTCCATGCAGGTGTAACCTATGGAGGGGAGCTGATCTGAGAGCCTTGAGGGTACAGAAGGCAGCGTGTGACCCATCAGTCAGCATCAAAGCAAAGAAGCCACATTTCAGCTCAGTCATTTTTAATAATTTATGATTTTCACTTGGTTTCCAGAGTGTTATTACTGTGCTTAATATCATTTACAAATTACACATGATCCCATCAATTCTAGAAAAACGAGGGAATGTCTGGGAGATGCTAAAAAAATCAAACTTTATAGCGTAAATGGGAATTTATGGCCCTGGGCTGGCTGGCTCAGCAGGGAGGTATACAAGTTACCCACATATCATTATTACGAGCTACATGGCAGTAGGCCCCAGCTGAGATCAGGGCCCCACTGTGCTAGGTGCTGTACAAACACATATTAAGAGACAGCCCCTGCCCCAGAGAGCTCATGTTCTAAATAGCCAAGTCAGACAAAGGGTGGGAGGGGAAGTGACTGGCCCAAGGTCACCCAACAGGTCAGTGGCAGAACCAGGAATAGAATCCGGGTCTCCTGTCTTATCCACTAGACCACCATGCAGCTCTAACTATGCTAATGGTTAACGATACGGTTGTACACCCATTCCGATCACTAAGGCTGTGGTACTGCCTAATAAACCAAATCAGGCTGGTGCTACGCACAGTGGCCTCTATCCTCAGCTGCAATGGGGCTGCACTGCACTGCACCGCCGGAGCAAAGCATCCATAAATCCAGCATGCCCACCGAAGGGGTGATTGCCTCCGTGTATGCCAATGCATCACCATTCCCCTCTCCCTCGCCAGTGTGATGCAGGGAACGGGGCTGAGGTCTGACGGTCCCTGCGCCTTGGAAATCCCCAGCTGGGGACCAGCCCTGCACAAAACAGCCCCAGAATCAGGGAAGTGCAAAAAGTGGCCCCAGGCTGACCTGGTGCACTCCCTGTCCTTGGCTGCACCATGCTCTCCTCAGCAGCAGCTGCAGATCAGGACCAGTATCTGCCATGTGTAGGTGTGGGATGGATTCCATTGCCTGGGGCCATGGAGTCGAGTCAAGAATGGAACCCAGGAGTATCAACTTTCAGTGTCCTGCTCTAACCACCAGACAAGCCAATTTTGAGATGCACTGGAATTCCTCCCACTTCCACCCTGGGCATCCCAAAATGAGTCCCAGGGTTTGCACTTGTAATTCATCAGTCATTCTTTGCAGGCATCAGAAAAAACATCTGTTGAGTAATAACGGACTTTAGGAGTGCATTAGAGTCAGATAGCCACGTCCCTCCTGTGTGGGGCAGGGCAGGGGTTGAGGTCACCTTCTCCCTACACACACAGCTCAGGGTGCCTTAGGCTACTTAGCCTACATTACAGACTCCTGGCTTTGTCTCTCCCCCTACGTTCATGATAGTCGACGGTACCCGACAGAGAAGCTTGTGTTGCCGAACAGGTCCGGAGCTGTTTGTCTTCTCACCTCTCAAAAGCTGTCCCCTTTCCTTTCTCCGTCCCTCACATTCTTCCCCTCCACAGGAGCAGAATACAATAGATGTGTGAATAGTCTTGCCTTCTTCTGGGAGGATGGTTCTCCCCACCCTCCCTTTGAATTCAGAATCATTTCTTCTATTTTCCTGCGCTTAGAATACCCCAGCCACTGAGCTAGCCCCACCCTGCAGCTGGGGAGACGCTTGAGAACTCAGAGTTGCGCTGACTCTCAGGACAGTGGGGATGGGTCAAAGATAATTGCTCCGTCTTCACCAAAACCCAATCAGCTCCATAGTCCGTCCTAAAGCATTTCAGCAAGGCAGATGCCTGCAAAGGAAGGTGGTGGAAATAAGCCCATTTTTGTTTGTTTCCACATTCTGTGTAGGGCTGGCAGCAGGTGCCTGGTTAACAACACTGCAGGCAGACACCTTACCCCTGAACTGTTAGCATAAGGACGGCAGCAGTGCAAGGTGCCTCACCCCATCCCGCCAGCTGGCACCCCACTCACAAGGCAGGAGGTGGGATACTCAGGGTGGAGAGATGATGCAGATTTCTGCTCAGCAGTAACTGGAGTGAGGCCTTGGGTTGGGCATATTACAGACTAGACCAAACTAGTGGCAAGGGAAGGTGTCTTTTCAGCCTCCAGAAGTTAAAGCAACATCTAATAATAACAACCGCCCCCCACCTCCAGCCAGGGCCCTTTAAATACAGCCGTTGCTTAGTCTGTGCATTATCATCCGCTCCCCTCTCTCATTAGCCCACTTGCTCACTTTGTTGCCCCATTGGTTTACTCTGGATGTAGCTGCTGAGTTCGCTGTGGACATCCTCCTACCTGACATCTCTGGAGCCCAGCCACCATGATGGATGCATTGGCTGGGCAATGATTTGGCACTCACCTCGGGCCTGCCCCCCAGCCGCTGAGCGTTTAGCTCACTGGGCCTATGCCAGGACCCAGGAAGCAGAGGATTCTGTGCAGAGGCCCAGCACAAAAGCCTGGGCATCACTGAAGCTGTGATTTGAGGCATTACTTATGGCGTAGGCCCCTCTGCAATGGGCTGACTTGTGCCCTTCACTGAATATGGGGAACCACCTGAGCGACTCAGCAGTGGGACACGTGGCATGGGAGCTGAGGGGTGAAGCCGCTGGGTTCTGCCAGCTAAACTTCTGTAGGATGCAGGCCTGCAAAACACACACACTGGCTTCAGTGGGCACAGGTTCCTGCCCTATCTATGCATCCACTTGCCCCAACTTGCAGGTTTAGCAGCTAAGTTCTGGTCCACCCCTCTGCCCATCCGCACGGCGCCTGTGGTGTGCTCTGAGTAAAGGGGCTGGGCAGAGCTTTCAGTGTAAAGGCAGGGACCCGGGGCCACTGTTTCTCTTCTCACCTGTTGGTCTGATGTTGGCAGCAGCCGGTGACATTTCCTTTGGGGGCTTTGCCTGCTGATCGCCCTAATAGACAAGAACAAAAGCTCTTTCATTGCAAATGTTTCCTCCGTTTGCCGAGCTGGGAGGCTGGGTCCCGCCAACCCAGATTTGATTTTTTTTAATTGTTTTTGTTTTGTTTTGTCATTTCTGAAAGAAAGGGGGAAAAAAACCCTTTCCCATTCTCCTCCTCCTCCTCATTAACTCTGCATCCCAGGCGAGCTCGGGATCGTGAAATTTCTTTTGTGTTACTGGTGTCATAATAATCTTCACCATGGCAACACAGTATGGTTCACAGGCACCAGGCCTGGCAAGGGCCTGCCAAGATTCCTACAGGAAGGGAAAAATCCACGGGCAGGAGGAGATGGGGCTGGCACAGAGCTAGGGGAAGGAATCTAAAATGCACCTTGAAGGAATTCTTTAATGGGAGTTCTTACATGGTGTTTATTTATCTCGTCACATTTTCTTTGGGCTGTGGGTGAGGCATCTACAGAGGTCTGGAGAAGTAGGGAGCAATGAGTGAGTTGATGCCTGCAGCAGATCGTGAGGGGACCAGCTTACCAAATATCCTCGGAGCTGCTGAATACCCGGGCGCTTGGGTTTGTTTATTTTTTTCCCAGCAGAAGGAAAAAAATGACCCTTAAAGGGAGGGTTTGAATTCCTGCTCCAGCCGGGTCGCACACTGCCTGCAATTCCTGGGCAGAGTACGGGGGCTGGCAGGGACAGCACCTAGTGAGGGAAGGCTTGGGGTCTGGGTTTGCATCAGCATTCCCCAACTTAGGGTCTAAGATTCTGCTTTGGAATGCTCTGACTCTCTGGCCCCACAAGTTCCAGGCCTACGCCAAGGGGGACTTCTGCCTCAACATATTGTGAGCTCTTTGGGTTAAGGACAGTCTTTCTGTTCTGTGTATGTACAGCACCTTGCACAGTGGGGTCCTGGGCCATGGCAGGGACTCCTAGGTGCCAGCGCAGCACAAACCTGCATTGCAGGACTATGTGGATCCACCATGGAAACCAAGAAGGGGGCCATTCATATGATGAAATGGGGAGTGTGTGTGCGCACACGCGTGTATGTGTGAGCATTCTTAGCTGGCCTAAAGATGCTCATATCCACTATGTTAGGTTCCCACCTTCTCTCTCCCTTCCAAGCCACGCTGATATCTCATTTCAGGTGGGAGGGACCCTGTTGTGCTTTCCACCTAGAGATTATGTTGGGGAAGGGATGCAAATGATCATCAGTGCAGCTTCCTACGGCATTCCTTAATTATCCTTCTCACCAGGTTCAGACGCAAGCAAGTCTCTGCAGAGAAAACAGTCCTTTGTTATCTAATAACTTACAGAGAGCTGTGATTTGCATACAGCACAAGGAACAGAGAGAACCCAAGAAAAATGCCTTCCTCTGAACATCAGAGAAGCATTTGATTGAAAAAACTCACCCTGGCCAACTTCCCTGCTTAGAGTTTTCTAATAGTATCTGGGACAAGTGGGACTTGCAATTCTTCTCTTCTTAAAGGAACCACTCTCAAAAGAGTCTTTCAACCAAGCTGTGTCCCTCTGTCCTGTAAAAATGACATTTATATATTGTCTTTCATGCCAGAGTACCTAGATACTGTGGTGATGTATTCTCTGAAAGATCTACGGAAGGTAAATAGGTGTCTGTGATGTGATATATATACACATATATATATTTTCAAAGGGCTTGTGTACAATTGCATTCTTATGTCCAGAAGGCCCTGTTCTGGGAAAGCTGTAAGTCTAGCGGTTGTGAGGGGAAATGCAGGGTTATGTCTGAAATCAATTGGTTCAGAATGGTGTATAAGTGGTTAGCTGAAGCTGGAATGAACTAGATTGGATATTAAGTGGAAATGTCTTGATACGGGTAAATATACATTGGCTGCAGTCAATACACAGAATATATTACTGGACTACATGGAAAGGTACAGTGTTATCTGCAAACAGATTATTTTTAAGTGAAAAGACAGTGGCAGATGCTTAAATGCATCGACTTGTTGAAAATGTACAGATTTGGATACAAATGCAATAGAGTGCTATCAGTTAGGTGTCTCAGCCCATCTGCGTAGAGTAGCTATTGATTTTAGTTGATATGTATTGATTCCAAGAAAACTACTCTACTTTGAAAATGAACTTCCAGTAATTTCAGGGAAAATACAATGTGCTGTCTCCATTGCAGGGCTGCCTTGTTTTGTTAAACATGCTTTGTGTGTTTGAAATACAAAGCAAAGCCAAACAAATACCTCAGAGGAAAATAAAATGCATTGATTCTCAGAATGGGAATAATGGCCTCCGTTAAAAGCTTTTGGAGCCGTTAACATACATTGCTTTGAATAAGGATCTCTCTCCGGCCCTCTCCTCCCACACCTACTACAACTAAAATTGTTTGGGGCTAAAATGCAAAACATTTTCTGCACAGGCATCAATGTTGTGTCATGCTGTTTAAATGCCACAGAGACAGATGTTTCAGAAATAGCATAGATCAGAGGTTCTCAAACTGTGGTCTGTGGACCACCAGTGGTCCGCGAGCTCCATTCAGGTGATCTGCGGATAGTTCCTTCTAAGGTGCGCGCCTGGGCGGCCGCACATGAAAGAATGAAGGGCCACCCACCTAATTAGTGGAGCCGTGCAGGCGTGGCTCCATTAATTAGGTGCCTGGACCCTGAAGAAGATGCACATGTAAGATGAGGTGGTGGTCTTGGGGGGAATAGGGGGTAGGTGGGAGGGGGCAGTGGGGTGAGAAGAGAAGGGGTGGGGGGAATTTGGGATATGCAGGGCTGCGGCAGCCAGAGAAAGAGGCAACTTTCTCCAGCTTCAGGGCTGTGGTTGCTGAGGAGAGATGGCCCTCCTTCCCAGCCTCAGCTCTGTGGTGGGGGAGAGACCCCCCCCTCCTTCCCAGCCCCAGCTCAGGGGCTGCCACGGCAGGGGAGAGAGGGCACATCCATTGCATTAGAAAGGCAAAACTACTGATATGAAAATATGAGTTGTGTGCTTTCATTTGTATAACAAAAAAACATTAATTATTATTGTTGTTTTATATATAGCGCTTTTATCCAAAGTGCTTTACAAAAGTTAGCTAATGGTACAAACAACATTTGGAAAGAGCATTTTAGTGGTCCACCGACACCCTCAGCAATTTTCAAGGGGTCCTAAAAAAAAAAAGGTTTGAGAACCACTGGCATAGATTAAATGGATATAGATTCATAGATATATAGATTTTTAAGCCTAGAAGGGACCGTTAGATCATCTCGTCTGACCTCCTTTATAACACTGGCCATAGGGTTTCACCCAGTTACTCTTGCATGGATAGAGTTACTTTATTTAAATAACATTGGTTGCGTTTCTTTTAATTTTTCCAGAGCAGTAGTAACGCACCGATCAGCTATTTGTCTGGAGAAGGTTAGTGTCTATCTGCGCTCTGCTCTGTGAGGGGCCTATGGATTTGGCTCTCTGAGTGATGTATTGAAATCTACTACAGCCTCCCCTCTGTCAAGACTGATCCCTCTGTCCATAGAAGTGAGGGGGAGTTTTCTCTCATGTAGTTAGTGGCAATAAGCTGTTGATAAAGGGGTTTTGTTAGCAGCCCTCCTGCTGTGGTTCCCAGTAGCCTTTCAGTGTAGGGCGATGCGAAGTCTTTTCCTTGAGTATTGAGCTCTCCCAAAGTCACTCCAGCATGCTTGCAGCCGTACACAATGGTCTGAGGCTGCCTCTTCCTGCGGACACTCGATACATGTGGTGTGTACATCGGCATCTGTGCCGAATGCCCAAAAGGTGCATCACTTTGGATTCTCTGCACCGGAAGGACAAAGTGTGTGATTGGCTGTGGCCAACCTTAAAATGGTGGCCAAGCTGGTTAGAGACTAGGCACCTCGCTGTGGAGGGGAGCAGAGGAACTGGCATCCTAGATCAATGCAAGAGCTAATGTAGTTTGGTCTTGTATGTTGATGTAAGGAACCCATCATTACGAAGTCACCTGCCTGCTGGTGGTTAGCTCATGTCTTGAAGCATGAAGGTTCATGTTGTTGTTATTCTTATTTAGCATCCGCCTCCTGTCTAATGCCGTAGTGGGAGGGCTTGGAAGTGAGAGAAAATGACAGAGACAAAATGACCCTTTCTCACCATCCCGCCGCAGAAGACCCTGTCCCAGCTCTCCTCACTTGTGCCCTCACATTCCGTAAGACTGGCCTGCTCAGCTAGAGAATGAGCCAGGTCAGTTTACAGCCATTTCCCTTGGAAAGGCCTTTACAAGACGCCCTAAGAATGGTCCACCAAAGACGTGCTGTGCGGGTTGCTGGATTCCTCCAGCTCTCCCGCACTGCCCACCCGCCTGTCCCACAGGTGGGATCTTTTCCCTTGCGGTTATTTTAATTGGCAGAGACTGGCAGGTAACTCAGTAGGACAGAGCTGCTCCGTTTAGATCAACAGGCAGGGAGACCATCTGGGAGAACAAGTTCTAGTCCCTCCAGTGAGTCCTCACTGTTAATTAAAGGTATTAATTGGCACGCAGCCTGCTTACTTCTACAGAGGGAGCTGATGCGATGGCCTCTGAAGTGCATGGTAGCAATTAGAGTTGCAGTGAGTTTTTCTGAAATCACTGGCATAGTCAGAGAAAAAGGAGAGCACTGATCATTGGCCCAGGACGTCTCTGTGCTGGGAGCCGACTCTGAGCCTTAGCTGTATGGTTAGTTTTATTTGTGCTCCATACTTGAGAGCCCCGTGATGTCCCGTAATGTTTGAGGCACCAATCTCTTTCATAGCCCGTCCCCCTCCCCAGCAAACACCTGCACATGTGGCCCCTAAGATCCAGAGCTCCAGCCCGGGGCAAGTAGGAATGCGTAGGTTTGATTTCCAGTAGGGTTGACAGCCCACATCTCCCACTGACTCCATCTGGAGTTGTGGGAGCTCGGTGTTAATGAAAACCAGGCTTTCATACTTCACCGCCTCCAAAGGGTCAAATAACTATTCAGTGACTTTATCCAAGGATCACAAAGAGCTTTACCAGCATTAGCTAAGCGCTGTCACTCCCCTGAGAGGTAGGTGGTGTTATCCTCTGTGGTGTAGAGACTCAAACGGAGGCAGAGGAGACCTGAAGTGGGTTCCCAGAGGAAACACCAGAGAGCCTGTGGCAGGTTTAGGATTAGAATCCATGATTGCCAGCCACACTATCCTAGAATCTGGAGTCCTGACTTCTATTCAACCTGCACTAACCCCAAGAACACACTATTTATAGACTAAAGGTTTTCAGGCTGCATAGGAACCTTGGATTTGGGCAGTGGACTAGTGATAGACAAGAAGCAGTGGTACCCCTTTGTCAGTGATGAGAAGGAGAATACCTAGTCACTAGTGGGGCTCAGGACAGCCTGGTATGTCCTCGTGGGGAGGGACGTGCAGAAGCCGAGCCGTTAAGGAATGTTCCCCATCATAGACCTAGGGAGACATATGGGACTTGTTCCGTATTGCACCTGTTTCTTCCACCCCCAGAAAAAAAAATTCCACAGAAACTTGACATACTATTTTCTCACTCCTTCACTCTTCTGTGGAGCTCCAGAAAAAGGAACCCAGCAACATCTCGGGTGATTGTCTCTTCCTGGGTGCTGAAGGGTGGGTTAAGGATGGAGATTTCAGCCTCAGGCCTGAATTTCTGTCAGGACCCCGGACCTAATGTTGTTAAAGTCTTCTTTGCAGTGTAATTTCTGAACGTAGTCTGGGAGCGACATGAAAATTAGATCTAATAATGAATGATTACAACTTTCAAGTTAAGTCTAGTTGGTTGACTAATCAATTTGGTTAAGTGAAAATCCATAGCAAATGAGTCAGCCGCAGTACAACATTTCTCCATCCAATTTAAATTAAAATCACCAACCATAATCATTTCACAATTACTCTGTGAGGCTGCACCAGGGACTTGACCCTCGAGATGGAAAATTTCAAGGACTGCAGAAGATGGACCAATGGGGTGAGGGAGAACGCCAAGTGTAACAGGCTTTGCTGCTGTCTGATAACCCCGTCTGTGCCATGGAGAGCAGAGGGGGTGGTCCCAAGAAGAGGGGCAATGGGGGAGACACAAAAGCCGCAGAATGGGATTTTTCTGGGTCTGTAAACGGCACTAGAAGCTCATCCTTTTCTGGCCTGATTAAGTAGCATCTTTTCAAATGTAGGGCCAAACTCTCTGCTGGTGTAAATTGGCCCGTGGATGCCAATGGAGCAGCATCAATTTACTCCAGCAGCAAATTTGGCCCCATTGGCTTTTAGCTAAATCCAGCTTTCGGAATGAAACAACAATTATAATTTTTTTTGGGGTGGGGAAGGGCCATTTTCTGGTGGAAAAAATATTTCCGATAGCTCTGCTCACTGGTGACTCTAAAGTGCATTGAGATCCTCTGATTGCAGGTGCTAATGTGCCTCCTGGGAAACCCACTCACCGGAATACTTGCAGAAAGAAAGCCAACTGACTGACACTGACAAAGGCCAAGTGAGTTTCTTACACCGCTGAAGCAAATCAGTCTTTGCTGTATTCACTCACTCGAGCCCCATACCTGTTGACTGGCTTCCATCTCTGAAGCATCTGTATCGATTCCGCAGCCTCATGCATTATTCATCCCAGCACCAAAGTTTTCAAAGAACTGAACCTCAACTCTGCTTGTCCTCTCCCCACACACCCCCTCCCCCAAATAAATCCAACCTGTCAAAGGCTTAGCCGTTATTTATAAAGAAGGAGCAAAGGAGTCGGAGAGGGGAATCCGGTTCTATGGATCAATTTGTAATTTTTCTTTTTTGCTGTGGCAGAACTGTGAAGGATGCGAGCATTAAATCCCTAGGAAAGTCGCCTGTGCAGCAATCTTTAGTGGCCTGAATTATTTATTTGTGTGAGATTGTGCTACACACCAAACTACACCAACACAAGACCATTGCAGTTGGCTTCGGATAAGGAACGAGTTTTAAATTTTGGCTCTGGGTCACACATGCGTGTAGCTGGGTCTCTCAGTCTAGGTTTGAGATGGGAAGGGAATGCTGTCTGCTGATTAGAAGAGGGAATTGGGAACCAAGAATTCCTGATTTATAATCCTGCCTCCTCCTGTACCCACAGGCAAGTCACTTCGCTCTCTCTGTACCTCAGCTTCCCCATCTGTAAAATGGGGATAACAATGCTTGCCTCACATGGAGTGCAGAGAGGAGTGGATTAAGCTGAAGACTAATGAGTTAACACCGTACAGCATTTTTTCTCTATGGATCTGTTGCAAAACACATTTGAAGTTAATGGAAAGACTCCCAATGACTCCAGCAGGCGTTGGATCAGGCCCTGTATAAAGGCTAAGTATTGCAAAATTCTATTTGTCCGTAGGAATAGGTAGGCCTGGACAGAGAAGGACTTAGAGGGTAATATGCACAGTCTCTGAGTCTCAGTCAAGCTGAGTGAGGATAGGGCTTGGTGTAACACCCGGAGCACTGGCAGAGAACCATGCTCTTCCAGACAGCTGTGCTGGTTATATGCACCTTTCAAAGACCATGTGAGAGCTCTCTCTGGGAGCCTTGTAGCTGCTGTATTTATCTGCACACTCACTGCACTGCCAGGATCTAACTCAATTGCTTTGTAATGTGCTTTAGAGATGCCTTTTGAATGTAAGCAGTGCTATATGAAACCCAGTTCTGTGCTGGTATATACAATGTACTCACAAGCAATAGAGCTGGACAAAGACAGCAGATGAAATAAACACATGCCTCTCATTAATGGAGTTACCAGCTAGGCCTTGGGACCCAAAGTAGGCTTAGCAAACTGGTATCCAGGTTGTGCCTTAGCATTCAGGGTCTGGGTCTGGGAGCCCTCCAGCCTGTCACTCAAAGCTGAGGAAGAAGCAAAGTTTGCATCTAACTCCACTGTGAAAAGCACATTACTCTGAAAGTGCAGAAACCTCAGGGGATCTGCAGCCACTGACCCCAGTCTGAGGAGAATAAACCAAAGTCCCCAGTCGATGGGGAAGGAGGAGCAGTCTGCATGATCTTGCTCTTTTGGCTGGTGAGAAGCTCTCAGTGATGAAAGATTTACACATGCCTGGAGCATACCTGGGAGCGAAAAAACACTGCAGCTTCTCTCCAGCTTCTGACATGGAACCGAAGCCATGAACTCTGCCCAGGGAATTCTGTGATTCCCACATTCTAGTGCGAGAATTACAGAACAGGCAGCAGAGTGATGCCAGTATGCGCTCTCCGGCAGCAAAGGCCTCTCCTCAACGAGACAGCGAGCACATTACTGATGCAATGTAATAAATGTAATGAATTAAATACTCAGCACCACCGACAGATCTCGGAGTACCCTAGCACTCAGATGCCAAGTTGTCAAGCCTGGTACTGGCTCTTATACAGACAGCAGGTAGATTTCAACCCCTCTGAGAGGTAGGCATTTTACGCTGCATAGTATTTTCTGGTACATGCCCATTTATTTGTATTACCATAGCCCCTCAAAGCCCTAATCATTGTGCTAGGAGCTGTACAAACAGAACACAAAGACAGTCCCTGCCTCAGATAACATCATCCACATTGATCTGCTCCCCTTCCCCTTATACAGCACTGCATAGCTGGATGAGCTTATTACCTAGGGGGTTTCACCTTCCATTGAGCCATCCTCTCTTGGCCGCTGCCAGGGTGGGGAGGACAATGGACTCAACAGACCATAAGTCAGATCTGACATTGGAAACTCCATGTACTCCTAATCAAATCCTTAGGATGCCCCCAAACAATCCATCTCCCTCTTTTCTGCTTCTGCCCTGCCAGATATTTGTAGGTGTTCACAAAATCCCCTCCATTAGTCAGCCATTCACCTTGCTAAAATCTCCTAGTTAATCTGAATCCATGTGCTGTTTCCCTGCGAGGCTGCTGCATGGCAAACTTGTATGTTTCATGAAAATAGAAAGGGTTTGCTCTAGTTCTCTTTACAGACACTGCAAGAAAATCACCATCCATCTTTCAGGCCTCAAGGCATGTTCTCAGTGACACCCCTGCTCCTTTATGACTGATTCAACCCAGACTCTAGGTCTGACAATACTTCTTGTGGATTTATCCTAATAAATACTGAAATAAATTTCTTTTTCTCTCATTTATAAAAGAGCTTCTGTCTGATGGAGAAGAAGCCTTCTGACATGTTTTTGAGAACAAAGAGAGGTTTATTTAATGCAGCAAACACAATGGTCTCTCCGGTTACACTTGCTGAAGAGCAATTGTTTTTAAGTTTCAGAATGAATGTCTCCTTAGTTCACCTTTGCCGGACTCTAGGACGGTTCTATTTTATTTTCATTTTGTATGAGTATTCTGTTCTGTTGGAGGAAGGTCCTGAAAGCCATTTAGAAATCAAACAACTGTGGGGAATTCTATTCTTCAGGCTGGAAAAAGATGTGGTGATCTTCTTTTAAGCCTTCTGGTGATGAAGAAATAATCAAAGTGGGAACCTGCTGGGCTACTCTCTCTCCAAACCATTCCTGAGAAAAACCCAAGCTAGATTAGACAGATAGCTAGATGGGTATGTATGTTAGATAGATGCCACTATCAAATACACTTTAAGGAATAATTCTGCACTGGCTGAGGGAGCTGGATATCACTTAAGCGGCCATTTCTGCAATTCTCTTCTTTGACTGAGTGGTTCACAGCCAAACCTCTTGGATGGCAAATTTCTCTTTGCCATGAATGAAATGTCACTGTCTCAGAGCCAGGGATGTTGGCAAAGAAGGTTTTTATTCCCAATCTCTCTCCAGGATTTGTGTGTATGAAAGAACAAGAGAGGAGGGGGGAACTGACACCATGCAGATGCATAATGCATGGAACACAGGCAAATATTCTCATATATTTAAATCACTTAAGTCTCTGTGTTTCTGTTTTGCTAGTTTCCATTTGTAATGAGTGGGCAGAACAGACAGGGAAGGGCTCAGATGTAAAGTGATGTGTCCAATTAAAAACCTTTGCTGCCAAGTGACTGTACCCTCTAACAAGGGCTTCTTTCACTTTAATTGTGTGTGTGTTTGTTTCACTGTAACACGCTGGAAAGGGTTGAGTCCAGTTACATCGACTCAGGCTATGCTTGGAACTAAACAGTCTTTATACAATATGTTTTCCTCCGCTCAACAGAGATTATTCAGCGATTCTAAATGCCACCATTAATTTTGTGCAGAAACCAACTACTCGATCTGAGACATGCCAGTTTAATAGCTAATATTTAATGATATCGTATACATATATAGCACCTTTCAGCTGTCTTCCCATAGAAGAGCCAGTTAAATTCAAGGCCCAGTATTGCCTTAAGCTGCAGGATGAAGGCCATGGTTGAGAAATCCACTCCCCGGGTGCCATGGAACTGTCCCCAGCAAAGGTACAGCTTGTTTGTTTAGGAGACAGAGCTTTCTCTGGGGCTGGTACAAAGCTATGGGACCGACTTCTGGAGAAATTAAGAACTGCCTCAAATCACTGTCTAGTCCATGTGCATGTGTTTGAGCTTGCCTTCAATAACACACACACACAGGACCGCGGACATTCAATAAATAAATGCTATTTTAAATGAAAAGAAAATCACATCATTTTCTCCTTGGAGAGGAAAGGGGAGAAAGAGAGACTCACACGTGACAGATGTTAATCACGGGGCTTGTGCACAAACAGGAGGTGCTCAGATCCTGGGGTGACGAGAGAGGGACAAGAACCTGAATGGAATTCCAAAGGACTTGGGAGGAAAATATGGTGGACGTTTAATAGAAACACAAATTTATACAACATGGACAGAAGAAAGCACTTTGAAAAATCATGACGAGAGATAGAAGTGCAAGAAATATCAATCTATAAAAATCGGAACAAAGACTGGTCCAGGCAAATCCTATCCCGTGAGACAAAAGACACCAAAGGTGAATGGACACCGTAGACAATTCATAGATACTAAGGCCAGGAGGAACTACTAGACTAGTCTGACTTCCTGTATAGCACAGGCCGGAGAATTTCACCCCGTTATCCCTGTCCTGAGCTCGTTCACTTGTATTTGACTGAAGAGTCTCTCCTTGAAAGGCTGCACTCTTGATCTGAAGACATCACAAGATGGAGAATCCACCACTTCCCTTGTTAGTTTGTTCCAGTGGTTAGTCACCCTCACTGTTAAAAAATTGTCCCTTATTTCTAATTTGAATTTATCTGGCTTTAACTTCCTGCCATTGGTTCTTGTTATGCCTTTCTCTGCTACATTAAAGAGCCCGTTAGTACCTGGTATTTTCTCCCTGTGAAGGTACTTACACACTAATCAAATTACCTCTTGATCTTAATTAATTAACTAGCTTGAACCACTACTTCCTCTTCCCTCCTTTCTGGTTCCTACCTGCTGCTGATTGTTTGAGCAAGGCTGGCAAACAGGAAACCCACAGTGCACTATAATACGACACCTTGCCCATCCTCATTTTAAATAGAACGGTCTGCACCCCACGGAGACCAGCATATGATTCTCCAGCCTCTGCCTGGATCAAGATGGCGCATGTTCCCACTGGGAACTGTATTAACATTGGTGCCTTAAAGAGGGCGGTGCTGCAGTCTGCTCCATTGTATGGAAATTAAGTGTGGCTCTCAGACGACACTATCTTCTGGGCAAAATGTGGGGCCCCACACTTCAGGGGCTAGGGGGGAAGGGACACATTGCTGAGCGGCTGCACCTTCTCTCTTGTTCCAGAATGAGCATCATCCCCTACTCCCTGCTGCGAGACGTCTTTTGAATGTTAAGCCTCTATTTTTGTTCCTTTTTTAGCCCTAACTAAAAGGTAGAGCTCAGGCGGAGTCACAGAGCAGGCGGAAAGCATGAGCTGGAGTGACGAAAGATGCATTATGAATGCAAGGTGTAGGGAATAGAAATTATTAAGCTCACAGATAGCAACAGAGCTTCCTTTGTGAGCAGTAGAGATGGGAAATTATGCTGAAGCAATGCATTGCAAATCAGTCAACGACAGGCAGAGAAGGGGCCTTTTATCCTCCAGGCCCTGAAGTTTTTCCGTAGCTTTGTATGCAGAGGCATTCCTTCAGGGGAGAGAGAGAGAAGCCAGCAATTTCGTAGCTGATTGGCAGGCTGTCCAGTGCCAATAAAGATATTTGTTTTTTTCATACAAGTGCTCACAGACTGAAATCTCGCTCTTGCATTTTCCATTACAGAGGAAAATGAAACTTGGAATGCTTTCTCCATTACCGCTGCTTAGCCTCGGAGAAATGGCAGTGCTCAAGCAACTTGAAAGGGGAAACACTCTGCTCCGGCAGAGAAACCAGAGCAGACCTGCTGCATGGAGGGTCTTTGAAATTGTCAGGGAGACGGGGCACAGCAGAAGCTCTTCATTATTGTGATTTATTTGTTTTGCAGCAGCACCCAGAGGATCCACCTGAGATCAGGGCTTTGTTGTGCTAGGCACTGTGCATACACATGGGAAGAGACAGTGTCTGCCCTAATCTAACGAGGCAAGATAGAAAAAGGGTGGGAGAAAATAAGTATTCTTCTCTTTGTGCAGATGGGGGAACTGAGACACAGAGAGATTAAGTGACTTGCCCAAGGTTGCACCAGAAGTCAGTGGCCGAGCTGGAAACAGAATGCAGATCTCCTGTAGCTCACTCTCAAGTCCCAATGACAAGGCTATCCTTCCCTTCCATTGTGGGTCAGACGCAGAAGCAGCAGCTTGTAGTTTCCCTGGTACAGCAGGCTGAGGAGGTCCGATTGTTAGAGGTCAGCCATCGTATTTTGGAGGGACGCCTCCATTGCTTATCTAGGAGGGAAGGTATTGGACTCATTCCTTCCATTGGGTATGGAGTGAGTTGCAGGGCACATGTTGCAGAGCTGGAATCATGGCCTTAGATCATTAAAATATATTTGCATCCAAGGTCACGGCGTGAGTCACTGGCAGAGAACTCAGGTGTTCCTGGCTGGCTTCCCCAAGCTTACTCTGCTAGTTCTTGGCACCTCTCACCAGTACATCTGAGGTGAGGCCTGGCTCTGAGAATAAAATCCTAAACCCAGACAACCCAGTCCTTCAATGCTTCATGACGCAGCGCATCCCAGGAGCTGCCTTCACCCCGTGGCATGATACTGAGAGGACGGCACGATCTCATTGGTCAATACGTGGATTTTCCATCCTGTTCAACATTGTAAGATTTTGAATTTTTTTCCCATTGTAAATTGGGACAAATAGCCAAAATTTCAAAACATTTTGTGAAACAAAATGATGAACAACAACAACAACAACAGCAACATTTGTTTCGGGTCAATCAAAACATTTAGTTTCAATAATTTTGATATGCTTTGTGGTGATTTTGACCCTTTTTAATTTAAATTTTTTTTTAAAAGAAAATAAAGTAAATTTCAAAATGAAAAGTTGCTTTGAAATGTCAAAATCAAAACCTTTCATTTCAACAGTGTCAAATCAGGACATTTTGATATTTTTAAATGTATTTTTTCCAGTTTTTTAAAGCTAAATATTGTGAACATTGATACAATTTTGCAAAATAAATTGGTTTAGCCAAAACAGTGTTTTCTGGTGGAAAATGTTTTTTCTACACAACTTTTCTGACCATCTCTAGTCCACGATGAGGAATTGAATGGGAGAATCAGAGATGGCTTTGCGGATTAACAGGCCAATGGGGATCTGTCGTGACTGTCAGACATGGGGAGTCTGCTGTGATAAAACCCCCACAGGGCACCCCACCAGGATGAGCTCAGGGCTTGGAAAATTCTACTTATATCATAAGATCTTAATAAACCCCAGTAATCACTATGGAAAGGTCCATGTTTAACAATACCTGTCACTCTGAAGTCTGGGATAGTGCAGTCCCTCTCTGTCTTCTTACACAAGGAGATTTCTGCAGCATCACAGATCCCGCTGGATCCAAATGATGACTTTGTGCTGGCAGCCTCTTTGCAGTCAAGGTGAGAACCAAATTCTGCTGATTTACCTATGTTCACGTATCAGTGAGAGTCTGGCTTGCCCCCTGAAAGCCAGGGCTGAGGCCTGGGGAGAGCAATGGGAACCAAGAAGGGTGTGCATGTATGCAGTGAACATGTGTGTACATGTATGTGCATGTGTCTGAGCCAATAGTATAAATACCTCCCACATTGCCTTGTCCCCTTCCACAGTATGAATGTACTAGCCTGCCCATTCTCCTTCTCTGTAGTGCATCTGGCACACCGGAGATGGGGCCGGGTTTGCAGAGTCCCTGCCAGATGGCGGGAGACTCACACTGCTGCTGAAATTCCAAGTCGCCCACGAGTTTCTCCCAGCGGCTACAAGACAATGTGAGCTGGTGCCAGGTCTGAATTACTCGTGTGGGAGACCAGGCCTGAGGGCAGACTTGACACTCAATTACTGGGAGCTAATTGATCATATCTCAGCCAGATGAAGGAGGAAGAGAACAATGTTTTCGATGTGGTACCGATAATGACTTTGCTTTCACTGGGGATGTTTGTGCCGTTCTTTACGCTCTCGTGTTTGGCAATCTCAGAGTGATATTGGGAACAGGGCAGTGTGTCTTAGCGGACTAGTACTCCCTCTTCTGGCTGGCTCTTTGGTTTATGCAGGGTGGGCAAATTCAAGGTAACCGTGAGCTAAAAGTATTTGCATAGGAGCATCATGTTACAGGTCTGTGCATGGGACTCAGAGCCAGAAACACTTGAGCACCAACCCTGACTGCCACTGACTTCTTCTGTGGCCTTGGTCAAGTTATTTACCCGTTGTGTGTCCTCGCTCACCTATCTACACAAAGAGGTTCATAGCTCCCTGCCTGCCCGGGGTTGTAGTATTTAATGCAGTGGTGGGCAACCTGCGGCCCGCGCCGCTTCCCGCAGCTCCCATTGGCTGGGAACGGTGAACCACGGCCACTGGGAGCTGTGGGCGGCCATGCAAATGTAAACAAACTGTCTGGCGGCCCGCCAGCAGATTACCCTGACGGGCCGCCTGCGGGGAGCAGGTTGCCCACCACTGACTTAATGCTTATCCAGTCCCGTGAAGAGGCAAAACGCTGACTTTTATGATAGAGAGGAGTGTGGTCCAATGGACAGAGCATAGGAGTAGGAGCCAGCTCTTCCATGGACCTGTTCTATGACCTTGTGCAAATCACTTCCCCTCTCTGCACCTCTGGTTTGCCTCCTACCTTTTGTCTCGCTTGTCCATCTAGAGCGTAAGGGGGCCGTCTCTCACGGTGTGTTTGTGCGGCGCCTGGCACACGAGGCCCTGGTTGGGGTCTCTGGATGCTGCTGTATTATAATAATAATGACGCAGCATTTGCAAGGTGGTCACACAGATGGAATTAGGGGAAGAAGAGAGCTGGGATTTAGAGCTCTGAAATCCCCAGTGGCACAGACCGGGGAGAGGGGCTTAGCCAGGGCGGCTCAGGTGGATGGCTTTGCTGTTGCCACCGCCCAGTGGCTGACCAGAGCTTAGTGCTTTGGTGGTGGCAAGAACTGAATGTTTGTCTTTGAACCCCTTTCAGCCTCTACCTCTGGCTCCTCCTTCTTGGCTCTAGGCGGACTGGAGCTACCCAACCCCGCTCATCACAGATCGAAGGCAGAGAAGAGGAACATCTGTTAACACGAATGCCTTTCTAATTTCTTCTTAACGCTTGCTCAGCATCTGCGTTAAACAAGCCCCCCTTCAGCTTGTACAATATTTAATTTTTGTTTCAAAAAGTTTTAAAAAAAAATAATCTTCTGAGACAGGAGCAAGAAAGGTGGGAAGCAAACCTTTAAATCTTTAATAATGCGCCGAGTCAGAACTTCTGCTGGGCTCCATCGTAATCATACAGAAGAGAATAACCAGAGACAGAATTTCTTAATAACAAATACCTTTGCAGCATCTCATTAAATCACTGTATTTCAGAAGCACAGCAGGACAGTTGTGTGAATAAATAGTGCAATCTCCTAGTCTGAAGTATTTTCACATCTGAGTTATTTCCCCTGTATATGATCGGTTCCTTCTATTTTTCTCTCCCCCTCCCTAACATCCCCTCCACAAATGATTTTAGCTGATGAGTTCAATTAACGAAGGCATTAGAGAGGCAAAGTTGAAAAAGCACATCATTTTTTCCCCTTCTTTAATGTTTTACAGTTTAACAAATAGTGCTGCAAACCGGGGGAGGAGAGAGAGAATGAATTATCCTGGTGATTGGAAGACAAAGCACTTCTTTGCTGCTGCTATTTAGGTGGATGATGAACTGTGCCAAAAAATGAAGAGGAGAAAAATGAAAGAAAGAAAGAAAGAAAGAAAGAAAGAAAGAAAACCTCTTCAGGGTGTTTATCCAACCAGCATGTTTGCTCATTTTGTATCTTAGCTCATGCATAATGCCAATGAGATGGAAAGAACCTGCTTTGCTATCAAGGTACCAGTAAACTGGGATACACAGTATGGCGTCAATCACAGTGAAATAAATGGAGCAAAAGGTTTCATTTTGCAACCCTGCAGGCTCCGCTATGTTTTGGGGGAAGAGAGGGAGGAAGGCAAACCTCTCCTTGAAAGCCACCAGAGCCAGGCAAGTCCATATACATATGTATGTGTGTGTGTGTGTGTGTATATGTGTGCGTGTGTGCGGTGCTTGACTCCTCACATGTCCCCTGCTTTCTACATCCTTCCTGGAGCTTCTTTATGAATCATTCCACTCCTCCTCCCTAAGGCACGAGACGTGCTCTGGGCCACTCAGGCCAGGAACTATCCAGACACATATTGGCAGGGACGTGAGGAGCAGGCTCTGCATGGGACCGGGTGTGGCCAGGGGAGAGCGAACGCCCCTTCGGAGTGCACGAGGGCAGGAGTCAGGGAATCGCCAGAAGGTGCTGTTCTGTTGCCATCAGTCACATCCGCCACTCGAGGCCTCCATTGTCCCTGTCTGGCTTCTGGAGGCACCACTTTGAAACTGGCTCTTCTTGGGCGTGACTTTGCTGCATCAGCCCGTGAGCATAGTCTGATGAGGCAATGTCAGGGCCTGGCGTGTACCCTTTCCAGAAGCATCAGATACCCAATACCTGCTCCCAGTTGGCAGAGCTGGGCAGGGCAAACCCAGGACTGGTATAGCAGTGGGATGCGGGTCTGTACTTGAGGGACACTGGGAGAGCTGGAGGTGGGAGGCAGGCAATGTGCTGCTTTGCACCATTGACGGAGCTCAGCTTCTTAGTTTCACAAACAACCAATTCTCCAACTCCATTCAGAGGTGCTAAGAGAAGGGGAGAAGGACCCGTCAGTCTCTGTGAGTCCAGTATCACGAAGCCTTTTCCAATTGTTTATCAGTGCGTGCGGCAACCAGAGAACGAGAACAGCAAGACCCCAGAGTCAGCAGGGAGAATGCTGCCTGGCTCATTCGGACTCCTGCTCTCCATCTTCTGCTCCAAAGCCGTAAACCTTTATAAAGCTCCCTGCTTTATTTCCTGCGCAGAGTCTGAATTCTCTGCAGCTGGGTGCAGAGGGATCGGCCTGCCTGCACCCTCTGATTGAAGGTTACTTGCCACTTCAGAAAGAGCATTTCCCATCCGGCAGCAGGCACGTTATAGTGCTGTCTGGACCCGCAATCTTTTTTTTTCTTTTTCTTTCTTTCGTTCTTTCTTTTTTTATAAGTGACCTTTTTTTCTCCCCCCTCTGAATGGCGAGAGTGAGGTAATGCATCGGAGACGTGAACTTTAGCAGAATGGTAACATAATGCCTACAATAACGCTCATTCAATGGTTCAAATATCTTAACAGCTCAGATAATGCCTTCAGAAAATTCCCGTCTCTGAGTGCACTTCATCATACAGTACTGACCTACTTGTCAGTCCTCTAAAGAGACTCAATTATTTGGAAGTTTGGACTTTTCAGGCTTGAGCAGACCATAAGTTCAGCCAGTCTGGTATCCTGAAGCCTGCAACCTCATGCTTCAAAGGAATGCCTTTTCCATGCAATTGAATTTAAGCTGATCTTGCACCCATTACTGTGGTATCTGGTCACCATGCACAATAAAGGTCACCATAAAACCTGTCTTCTCTTCTCCCTTCTTTGTTGCCCACAGTAACGAGCAGCTAACGGTGTCTGGAATTTACCTGACCAAACTTGCAGGTTCCTAAGAGAAGAGGCAACTCTGTACCAAAGGACTGGAAGGTAGCTAAATGTAACACTGATTTTTAAAAAGGGCTCCAGAGGAGATCTTGGCAATTACCAGCCAGCGAGCCTAACTTCAGTACTAGGCAAATTCATAGAAACTATAGTAAAAGACAGAGCTATCAGACACACAAACATGAGTTGTTGGGGAAGTGTCAACATGGAATTTATGAAGGGAAATCATGCCTCACCGATCTGTTAGAATTCTTTGAGGGAGTCAACAAGCATGTCCACAAGGGTGATCCAGTCAATATACCAGAGGGGTAGCCATGTTAGTCTGGATCTGTAAAAAGCAACGAAGAGTCCTGTGGCACCTTAAAGACTAATAGATGTGTTGGACCATAAGCTTTCGTGGGTGAATGCCCACTTCGTCAGACGCATGTGCACTGATACACAGATACCCTCCCACCAACAACACAAGAAGAAGAACTCCACATGGACTCCTCCTGAGGGTCGAAATGACAGTCTGGACCTGTACATAGAATGCTTCCGCCGACGTGCACAGGCAGAAATTGTGGAAAAACAACATCGCTTGCCCTATAACCTAAGCCATGCAGAACGCAATGCCATCCACAGCCTCAGAAACAACCCTGACGTTATAATCAAAGAGGCTGATAAAGGAGGTGCTTTGTTGTCATCAGGAACAGGTCTGACTACCAGAAGGAGGCTGCCAGACAACTCTCCAATACCAAATTCTACAGGCCACTTTCCTCAGATCCCACTGAGGAATATACTAAGAAACTGCACCATCTACTCAGGATGCTCCCAGTCAATATAGTGTACTTGGATTTTGAGAATGTCTTTGAGAAGATCCCTCACCAAAGGCTGTTAAGGAAATTAAATAGCTATGGGATAAGAAGGAAGGTTGTCTCATGGATCAGTAAGTGGTTGAAAGACAGGAAACAAAGCATAGAAATAAATGGTCAGTTTTCACAGTGGAGAAAGGTGAATAGCAGGGTCCTCCAAGGATCCGTACTAGGATCTGTGGAAGATGGGTGGATCATTCCATAATTGCCCTATTGTGTACACTCCCCCAGAAGCTCTGGTATGGCCCACTGCTGAAGACCAGATACTGGGCAACATGGACCGTGGTTTGACACAGTATGGCAGCTTGTGGTGGGGTGTACAAACCACACACTGGGCAGCAAGGGGGTTAAGGGATTATTTTGAGTCGAGCCAGCCCCGCCCCACCACACCTGCAGCAAATGCTCCATCTGGTGGAGGAATTAACAGACAGGGGAGACAGCTCATTTGGGGACAGATCTGGAAGAGAGCAGACCTGCAACCCACAGATCCAGCAGTGCAGCACAGAGGGAAGGGTGAAGTCTCTGACACAACTGCCCCAAAGGGCCCTTCCTGAGGGACGGGAGGACCCACCCCAGAAACAATCAGAGAGGGAAGTATCCCCCCTCCCCTGCCTGTGGACCCTGGACATTGGTAATCCCCTCTTATTGTCTTGATTTGGACTCCCCCAGTAGGGGAAAGTCTTGGACTAAGCTGATCCCGGCGTGGGGAGGGATGAGAGGAAGTGGCCCAGGAAGGGCAGCCTTAGCCTCAGTGCCAGACCACTGGTGGCTGAAAGGGCCCTGGACCAGAGCCCGGTGGAGTGAGAGGACCCAGGCTCCCCTACCAAAAACCCACCACTAGGCCACACTTCCCAAGCAAATGCCAAGCGAGGACTGTCACACAGCTCTGAGAGTAAACAAACCAAAACAGAAACCCCCAAAACCATCCCCCGCAGGATGTTGCAGGACTGAGACCCACTCATGTGATGTTGTGTTACGGGTGCAGAGAGTGTAAAGAGGAGATCGAAGGGTTGTGTTTTTAACATCACCTAATGCTGCTCTCATACGTATAAAAGCTTCTGGTCCTTTAGAATCCTTCCAGGCTATTTGCTTCAACAATATCCAGTGGCTGCCAGTTCCACAGATTAAACCCAAGAACAATACTCATGCATCTTATGTTTTTGCTCAAGTACAGTTGTAGAAGCTACTGTGTTGGCAATTCATTCAAGTCTAATGTGTCTTCCATTGGGACCTCACACCCCTCCTGCTTCCTGGCATTCTGCCCAGGGCTGCAACACACCTCAGGTCTGCAGCTGATGCAACAGCGTTATACCTTGCAACAGCAGACCAGCCTGTTGAGGGTGTGGAGGGAGATGGCTGTAGCTGGTTGTTGTCACCATCCCTTACTCACACAGGAAGAGGCGGGGAGCTGTGAAGGAGCAACTGTGAGCCACTGGGTGACTGGAGGCTAAGCCTCACATTGTGTGACCGTCTGCTGGAGGCCTCTTCCTTCCTGCCCAACTGAAGTAGAGAGGAAGGAAGGCCCAGGGGTTAACGTAATAGCTTGGGACTCAGGAGGCCTGGTTTCAATTTGCTGCTCTGTCACAGACTCCCGGCATGACCTAGATCAAGTCACTTTGTATCTCTGAGCCTCAGTTTGCAGTCTGTGCAATGGGAATAATAGCCGCTCCCTGCCTCCCCAGGGGGCTGTGAGGCTAAATACAGTCTAGATTATGAGGGGCTCAGGCACTACCATAATGGAGACCAGATAAGAAACGAACATGGATAGACCAGGCATCATGACCCTGCTGGCTGTTAAAGGGGAGTCACCAAACTCCCATTCCCCCCTGGAAAGCTGAATGCTATAGCCCATCTCCAAAAGAATCAGAACGTATTGCTGGAAGGAGCCGGCGTGCTGTGCTGAGACCGTGTTATATTCGACAATCAGTAATTTATGCCCTTCCCTGTGACATTTTATATTAAGCATTTCCCAGCACAGTCTAATTACAAGGTAAATAAACGGGCCCTCCCTTACAGTTAATTCGTTATGTAGCTTTATTACCAACAAGAGAGAAGCGACACAAGAAGGATATTACATGCAGTGTTGCTGGTAATTACCGTATTTTCATGGCATCATGTGCATTATATAGTGGTGGTCGAGAGAAATTTTAGTCATGGCTGTCAGTGTGAAAGTAATTAATGTTCTCCAAGAGAGACCTGGGGTACGCAGTAGTTGCAGAGAGACAGTGAAAGTCAGACCCCCGGAGCACAGGGTCAAGGCGGTTTGTCCAGTTTGGCCCCAATCCAGCAAAGCTCTGAAGCTCGTGTTCATCTTTCGACACAGGAGCAGTCCTGAGGACTTTAATGGAATCAGTCACATACTTAAATACGTGCGTCGTGCTTTGCTGGACCAGGGCCTTTATTTCTACTGTGTGAAAATGCTTTTTCTCCATAAATTCAGCCATGCTTTACCCCTCTGTACCTTGCCACGGACATCAGTCAGTATGTCGTCTTGTCTGCCAACACAAAGTGCTCCCAACACCGCACACAGTAACACTGTTGCTCGGGGACAGATTTTTGTCTTCCCCGCCCTCTGGCTGATGCTATTTCAAGGGCAGCTGTGTTGCAAGTTAGAGAAGGGATGTTTATTTGATCTTTTAGTTGCCCCCCCTTGTTGGGCAAAGGCCTTTGCATCTTGCCCCAGTTTTTTCGCCACACCAGCCGCTCCACCCCCAGCTAGACCCTGCAACTGCTACCGCCCTTCTTCCATGTGGAGCAGACCAAACACAACTCACTTCAGAGTCCATCAAAGCTGCTCTTCAATCAGCCGCAGGGAGGCTGCACAGTACCACGTCCCCCCGGGAGAGCGCGAGCCCGGGATTGACATGTCATGAAATGTAAGAGCACATTGCAGGCTGTAACGATTCAATCCATGGCTATGGAGATAAAGCTCAGCTTGGAACTCTACCATATTGAAAAAGAATCTCCGCTTCTGCGGCTGCAGCAAAACATGCCCATACGGGGCCCCTCGTTTAACGTGCTATCAGAAGAACAGAGGAAGAACTAATGGAGATCAATTCAGACAAAGAGAAGTGCATTAAGGGGGCCAGGAAGGAATGGGGATCGTGCTGGATATACATTCCTGATGCTTACTTCTGGCATCTGATTATCATCTCACTCACCCCAGTTTTACAGCAATGCAAATCTACTGGCTTCAGTGCATTTTCTCCTGATTTATACAGAATCAAGCCTTGCACCTCATTCTCCATTGTCATGTACCTGTGCAGGGCACTTTGCACTGGTGTAAATAATTTCACAAGGTGCAAGGCAACAAAGACTTAGGTCCTTTGGTTCCTTTACTAGTATATCTATGTTTAAACTAACAGCTCCCCTCCAATTCAGTCTCTCATTGTGTTGTAATGCTTCTGTTATCACCAGAAACAGGTGATAGAAATACAACTTTCAATTACATTTCTTAGGAAAGTTTATTGGGATAAATGTTTGTGTATGCTTTGAATAATTAACTTGTGGAACTAGCTGCAGCAGGATGTTATTAGGGCAAAAATCTTAGCAAGTTCCCATAAAGGGCTAGAAACCCATATGCATAAGAATAATGACCTTAGCTGTGATAAAAATTGCAAGGGTCATAGATCCTCATGCTTAAAAATCTAAACCGTTAGGGGGCAGGAAGACATCTCCACCGCACCATGGTATAATATCAGATAGCTGGGCAGACTCAATGTGTTTTTCTTTTCATCTTCCTCCACATCAGGTAGTGAGTATTGCCAGAGATGGGATGCTGGGCTGGATGGATCAGGGGCAGAGCAATTGTTTGTGGACCACATTTTGCGGGGGCTTATAAAGCACAACAATAGTTTTCAAATTTGTGTAATCTATACAGGGAGGCAAAGGCAGCAGATCTACGGTTCACTATGGGCTATCGGCAAATGTAGGCGGGCTAATGAATCAATCTATCTTCTGGATCCACTGGACCAAACATGCACATATGCAGGGAAGCAGCAGACGGCGTCTACTACTCTCACCCTCGGATTCACTCGCAATAGCTGAGCCACAGCCAGGCAGCTGCCTCAGCAATTGAAGGATGAGGATTCCATCCACATTTCCATGGGGAAAATTACTTTTCATTCCCGATTTGCTCCATGTTCCAGCATTTGGCCTTTTTGTGCATTCCAAAAGCAAATGAAACGTAAGCATGGAGTTTGCTAATTGTTTGCATAATGGAAATATATATATAGCTATCTTTGTGAAGGCTGATGAGTTCTTGGAATCATCTAATAGCAAATCTTGATTCCCTAAATCTCTCTCTCTTTGCATGTGCTAATTGGTCTTGGCATTAATTAATCTGATTTCATTATATTCTCTTTAATTTGTCAAGATATAATTTCTTTATTGCGCAAAGAAATGCTTTAGAGAATTGTCACAATTGGAATAATTTCCACAACCCCCTCCCTCTCTTTAAAGTTACCAAGAGAAGTCATCAATTAAGATAATTTGCATACACATTAGGTTAATCGTTTTAGTTTAGCCAAATTTGTGGAAATTTACATAGCAAATTGACCCTCCACATTTTTCACTTAAACATATAAAGCGCAAGAGAGAATTGTGTTGGAATTGATAATGAAATGGAGTTTATTTTGCATGGTTCTCTTACTAAAAGAGGTCTAATTAGACCAAGTAATTTTTTATTTCATCCGTAATTGCAAAACAAATAAGCTCTTTGGCAGTTTTTTTCCTCTCTCTTTCCCTGTGTCACATGGATGGGGAGCATTAATAGGAAAGTCATGTTCTCCTAATTAAGCCCCATTTGATTTCAGCACATTCTTCCATCAGAACCTCTTTAGTTTCTTCTAGTTTTTCTTCTGCTTGAGTTGCTTAAGCTTCCTGGAACACCTATTAATAGACAACTCCTCCATACTGATCTGCCTGAATTAAAATAAAAAACCAAAAAGCCCTGTAACTAAGACAGCATTCCAGCAACGACAGAATTTGTGTGTTAGGGAAAATGCAACCAGGATCTCAATTCCCCCTGTGGAAGAGAAAGAGAGAAGCTTTTAGCCATGAAAGAGCTGGCATAACAAAATGTGATCATTAACACCCAGGCACAAAAAATACCCATCCCCTGATTTTCCTATTTTAATTTCACAATTAGGTTTCTGCAGCTGGTGTTCCTTGCTCAGTTGCTGTGGAAAGAGCCAATTAGGATCTTCTCATGAGGGTACAGGCTGACAACCCTGCCTCCCTCCCCATGCCCCAAGATAGACTTTTGGGCAAGGACCATCTTTTTCTTCTGTGTTTGTCCAGTGCCTAGCACCAGGGGGTCCTGCTCCAGGACTGGGGCTCCTACGTGTTACAAGACTATAACAGATAAATCGTAATAACTGCTTAGCCTGCTGGGCAAGGTTCAGTGACTGGTCTTGAATGAGCTCCCAGAGCAGGGTAATACAGCCTCCAGTGAGCAGTTGTCACCACATCAACTCTAGACCTCCAACTCAAGCCCACATCCAGAGCCCATTGAAATCAACAGGAGTCTTTCCACTGGCTGCAATAGGCACTGGGCCAGGCCCATGCTACTAAAATCTGTTTGTAACATCATCCTTCCAAATGATGTTAGGTGCCATGAAAACATCACAGTGCTATCTTGGGGAGGTGGTGGGGTGCTGTTTGCCTAATGAGTGATGTTTATTTTGGATTGCGACCCAGTAACGTTTCTGTTTTGCTTTGTTAATAAAGCAATCCTGGAGCCTTAGCATCCATTGGATCAAATTCTTCCCTGCAGGGCAGCTGGAAAGTGAAGACTCCAGGACTGTCTCGATGGCACTTTGTTCTTCTCATCCATTTGGAGATCCTCTAGTGCTCTAACAACCATTATTGCAGCCTCATATAGCCCTCTTAGGTATCGTATCTATTCTGCAGATGGGGAAGATGAGCATGGAGATACCACAGAGCTTAGCACAGTGAACAGCTTAGGAAAAAAGCTACCCTCCACCACAGAGGGATCGTATAACTTTATCCAACTTCTCGCCATGAGTCTGTGGCAATGCCAGAACTCCTGACTCCCAGCCCTGGTCTTTAGCCAATGTCCATTCACCCTGTAGGGCAGTGGCCACTGAAAATGCACCCTGGAGGTAGCAGATTGTTTGAACGCTGCACCAATTAGCTGGGGACCAGGTGGAGTTAATATTAGCTAGAAAGGCTAGTCTGCCAGTCTATTATGATGAAGCCTGTTTGCATGTCCAGAGCAATTCTCATTAGTCGGTGTGAGTGCTGGGCACAGAAAAAGTGCATGGAGCAGATCTGCAGTGGTTCCAGAAAATGGAGTGAGCCGCAGCCACTGCTGACACCCAGAATGGCCCAGACACTCGTCCTGTTAAGGAAACAAGTAGAAATGGCATTTCTGAATAAGCCTGACAGTTCACCCGGTTTGAAACCCATTGAGTTGTGACTCAGTGTATTTCAGAAGCACTGATAGAATTAAAGAAATGTTAATGTATGCAGCTTGCTCGCCTCCTGCCTTCACAGCAAGAAGAGGGGAAGTCTGCAAGGGAGCTGAGCATGGCTGTGTGACCGGAGAGAAAGAGGTTGTGCTGGACTCTGTGCTGCCTGGTGTTAAACAAAGGCCAGTGTGAATTCCATAGGTCTGCCGGGAGCTGAGGAATTTCCAGAGCAATGTGGAGCCCTGTGCAGTCCTGATCCCTCCTGCACAAAGGGACTGTGTTTTATTTACTGGAGCTGTGTGCAGGGGCTATAGTAACAGGGATCTGACATTCAGTTCTCCAGCTTGATGCATTTGGGCCAGATTCCCCACTGCCTTCCCCCTCAGGTGTTGTCTTTTACTCCTGGGCAAAGTGGGCAGTGGGTTGCACGCACTTTGCCCAGGTGCAAAGGATGGTGCGAGGAGCAAGTCATTGGAAAATCATCCTCTCCGATTGTTAACTGTGCAGGGTTCTTCCTTCCTCACCCCCTGTATTTTTTGGCCTTGCGTGTTTTTAATGACAGCCGCCATGGGTTGATGGAGGATTTCACACTAGTGCAAGCATTACCGGTTCATTTGGCTAGAACAGAGTGCAGTTTTGCACAGTCAAACTCATTGCTGCTTGAGCTATAATGGAACTTTTAGCTCAAGTAGCAATGACTTTGACTGTGCAAAATGGGATGGTCCAGTGGTTGGAGTGTGTGCCCAGCACAAAGAATTTGCAAAGGGCTCGTCTACCGCCCGGGTGAGTGCCCTAGTCATGGGCAGGTCCCTTGCTTTTTGCCCTTAGAAGGTGTTCTTCATTAATTAACTAGTGTTTGGGCAATGATGGCACTATCACTCCTTCCCTAGTCCAGTGGTTGGGTCATAGGTGTGGGATGTGGGTGCTGTGGGTTCAGTTCCCCTGTCCTCTCTCTGCTGATGCTAAGAAAGATTTGAGATCAGGCCTGGTGCGTGTTTCCTGCTTTTTGGGTTCTACACTATGGGCGCGGCCTCTCTCTTGCCTGTGGAAACTGTTCCACTTTCATTAAATGGTTGTTGGGCCGCAGGCTTACAGGATTACTTCTGTGGCCTAATGGTTAAACTGTGCCCTTAGGGTTGAAGAGATGTGAGTTCAAATCTCCCCTGGTGCATGTGCTCCCATCTTTCTGTGCTAGTGTTGGGGGTGCCTTCATTCTTGCCTTTCAAAGCTGCTCCGCTTTAATTAAATGGTATTTGGGCCTCACTCTTACACAGTAGCCTCTGTGGGCTGATGGTCATGTTATGTGCCTGGGGTGCCGGAGGTGTGGGTTCAAATCTCATTGGGAGTGTGTCCCCCTGACCTTTCTGTAATAGTGAAGAGCTTGTCTGCTTCCTTCTTGCCTGTTGAAGCTGTTCCACTTTAGTTAAATGTGCTCTGGGCCAGCCTCATGGCAACCCTCACTCTCTTGTCCAGTGGTTAGGATACTCGCCTGGGTT
>NW_020664725.1:16175204-16261446 GCF_002925995.2 Terrapene triunguis | reverse complement strand
CAATCTAAGCAAGCACCCTAACCCCCGTACCATAGAGGGACTTGAAAGGTTACCTTGCTCCGGTTAATATATAGTTAAAGTGGAAGGCTTGAGCGGTAAGAGATTGACACACCCACCCCTTCTCAACAAGGACAGAAGGGAGCTGAACCAGGGTCACCCACAATCCATGCAAGCACCCTGACCCCCGTACCATAGCGGGACTTAAAAGTTTCTTTTGCCCCGGTTAATATATAGTTAAAGTGGAACACTTGCGAGGCAAGAGATCAAGGGGCCAACCCCGCTCAATAAACAGAAAGGGGGCTTGAACCAGCAGCTCACCAGTTTGGAGGTAGTAAGTAGCCAACCCACAGGGCTACCAACGGAGTCACAGAGAGTATCTGGGTAATGTTTATGTAATATTTACTGAATGTGTCCTACCTTCAACAGAAAAGACAGAGTGGAACCCCCACATCCCACTACTTCCTAGCCAGGCACTTAGGCCATTTAGTTGAGAGCTGAGTGCTAAACTCTCTTCTCAGCAAGAAGAAGTGGGATGGGAACCACCCACCTCCCACATACTGTGCTTTGCAATAAATTGTTTCATTATACATGACATAAGTCCAGTCTTGGCCCAGAGAGTAGACCATATCTTGAAAATATTTCATCCTGGTGTATGCTGTATTAACATCAGTTGCCAGTGCAGGAATCATTGCACACCAGCCAATATTCATAAAATATAAAATAGCAGACAGACAAACTTCTCCAATCAGTCCATTCTACAAATAATGACAGATATTTTGATGTATTACATGGTTCAAACAAACTTATACTGTCCTGTGACTACAGACTTCTGTTTTAACTGAAGACAAACAAGGATGGGAAAATGCACAAAACATATCACCCGGGGCTAAATATTTCCCACACTTTCCAGAACAGCACTATTTTGATTACATAGTTGCATTATCAATTGTATTTAGAAAATTTCTGCTGATGGTGGTGAAAATTAGACTGTTTCTTCGAGTTATGGCCCTTTTAGTGATTTTATGATTTTTCCAGATTGGATGCCCACTAACATTTGAACATTACATGATACAGAATAACTGCCCCACTTCCTACATCTGCAAACACCCTAGTGATGACCACCAGATAGGTGCTTAACGTGTTTAAGCGATGAATTTTTTCTAGCTGATGTGTTACCTTAGACTAATGGGCAGGGGTTTTTAGAACCTGTCTTCAGTACCCAGCCAAAATCAGGGCAGCGGTAGGGCAAGGTTGGAGCTGGCATGTCTTTACAGGTTGCTTGTAACGCAGTGTAACTCCGCTCATCAGATGCCAAGCCAGGCTTTCTGAGACCCGTCAGGAAGGACAGTGGCAAAACGTTAGGTAAATCACACCTTATGGCCCCGTGTTTAGTGCAGTTATATTTAGTGCATTTACTCGTCCATCGTTAAAACATTGTGTGTTTCTGGGTAGCTGGGAATGACAATAAGTAACAAGGCCGAGATCCCGGTCGTTGGTCCACTTGTGCAGGCTACAGCTGCTTTTTTAACATGTTATTCTTTATAGCTAACCTCTACCCCCATCTCATGTTTTGACCAAAACAAGGAGGCAAAAGGGGCTTTTCGTTGAAGCAAAATGTTCTAGATTTATCAGTTCCACCCCCCTTCTTTCCCTCTCACCTCCTTTCCCAAAGTGACTTGCAAGAAAAGAGATGCTTTTGCTTCTTGATGACAGAGCTGGAGGGCCTGAAAGTTCACCTCGTGCCCTCAGAAAACCCCCCTTTTCAGTGTTTCAACTTCAAAATAAAGTCTGGTTTGGGTGGCACTCTCCTTGGAGGAGCAGCAAACTGCAACCTGGGAGACTATTTAGAGACCTTTTCCCCCAACTGTTCAAGTAGCATTTCTGTTCAGTACCTATTACAAAAATCCTTTAATTTGTCTGTTCTTTGGATTTCACTTCCTTGCTGCTTATGATGCCATTATCCCATTGTGCCTGTCTGTTTCCAGTCAATTTCACTTGGGCTGGGTTACTTGAACCCTCTGCTCAATGTAGAGATTCTTACAGGATAGGAGATCTGTATAGCAGATTAGAAAACACCATACACAATTTTTTTAGAAAAGCCTATCAGACTGCCTTTACACATCAGTCAAAAAGAGGGATATCACCCCACCAGTCTCCCTTTGTGGACCACCATCCAGACCCTCCAGTTAGCTCATGTCTGTTCAATTCCCATAAAATACAGCGTCCACCCAATTCCTCAATACTCAGTTATCCATTAGTACTAATCACCTCAGCCCTCCCTCAGAGCTTTTGATAAGAGAATTGCACCATAGCCCCACCTCAAAGTCTTCCCATCTGTATCCATACTAATAGTTACCTAAAGCTAGGTGCATTTAAAGCACCAGCTGCTGTAATGGAGGCATCATATCTTTAATAATCGCTCTGATTTCAACAGCTATTTGTACTGTCTGGATTATGAAATTGAAGTATTGCTGTCCCATCTCACTGCATCCAGGCCTCTGATTGTTGGCTGGATTTTGATCTTTGCAGGTTACAGGCTGTGACGGGGTGTGCATACCCTGCACTAGGCAGGAAAGGGTTAATCCCCCACTATGGGCCGAGAAAGCTCCGCCCCTCAGACCGTGCTGGGCATGCTCCAAATGCTGTGCTAGTATAAAAGGAGAGCAGCTCAGCTCAATCTGGTCTGACTACCAAGGAGGAAGGACATGTGGTAGAGGCTGTAGTGGAGGAGCTGGAGATCCTGTGATCTGGTCTGGAGACCTATGGACTGCAGCTTCAGGAGCCTGGTAGGAAGTGACCCAGGGAGGGTGAGTGAGTGGTATCTCCCACCCATCTAAGGTAAGCATGTTGAGGTTGGATTCCCTATTGACCCAGTGGTGGACATGTGGCCATTGTTAGGGCACTAAGTTGGGACCCAGTAGAGTCAGGTGGGCCTGGGTCCCCCTACCCTGGCTGCCACCCCATCTGGTGGTGGCCCCTGGATCTAGCTGCTAGGCCATGCTGCCCTGCACCTGAGGGCTGTGGTAGGGACTCTAGCCATTGGCCCTCATCGTGGTGATGCCCAAGACAGCCTGGTAGACTGTAACTGTGGTGTCTGCACACCCACTATCCCACCCCCTGCCAGGAGATGGGGTGTGCATACACCACCACACAGACAAAGGTAAATGTTTTGCAATTACAAAAAATAAAAGCTAGTGCTCCTGGAACAGCCCATAACAGCTACATGTTTTCCCAAGGCACAAAGGGCAGTTAGGCACCCTACTCCACTTTGTGCCTTTGAAAAGCCACCCCTGCCCTGATCTACAGTATGAGCTTGGATTATTGTCACTTCCTCCCAGGAAATTTTAGTTGAATAAAGAAAACATCCCTTGTACAGTCAATTGTAGCTGCATGAGGTTCAGATGAGCAGGCTCTCTCCCATTGGGATACTGAAGGTGCTCCAGTCTTCTGCAGGGTCTTGTAACTGTGGGGGGTGGGAAACCAGATTAGGTTAGTGACATTGTGCAGTCTATGGTTTTATAAAAATATAAGTGAATATAATGTAACTAGGATATGCTTCATGCAAAAGGTCTCTTGTAAGGTATCATTACAAAGTTTATAATCTATGGAGTGTGATCATCCTATTTGTATAAATGTACCACTCTTGTATCTAAAACTAGAAATATAAAACATAACTCTGAGGGCCTATTGTAATTATGCAAAGTGTGGGCCATTAATAGTGGTTTGGAATCTTGATGACTCCCATTAACCAGGACCATTGTCTGCAGATGGCTGTTTTACCTGTGAGTCTTCCTGTATATGTGTGCTGGCAAGTGGGTAATGAAGTCTTACAGTGACATGTGATCATGTCACCTGAACTGGAATCCATCTTTAACCTGGTGCTTTTCCAATGAGGGGAGGGGTGGAAATCCAGAAGGACAAAGGGCTCCTGCCTTATGCAAAAGATATATAAAGGGGTGGAAACAGAAAATAGGGGGAGAGAGGAGCCATCATGAAGAATCCCCAGCTACCACCTAAGCTGGAACAAGAGCTGTACCAGGGGAAAGAATTGTGCCTAGGCCTGGAAGGTGTCCAGTCTGAGGAAAAAAATGTACTGAAGCATCTCTAAGGGTGAGATTATCTATATTTAGTTTGATTAGACATAGATTTGTGCATTTTATTTTATTTTGCCTGGTGACTTACTTTGTTCTGTCTGTTACTACTTGGAATCACTTAAATCCTACTGTCTGTAATTAATAAAATCACTTTTTACTTATTAATTAACTCAGAGTATGTGTTAATACCTGGGGGAGCAAACTGTGCATATCTCTCTATCAGTGTTATAAAGGGCGAACAATTTGAGTTTACCTTGCATAAGCTTTATACAGGGTAAAATGGATTTATTTGGGTTTAGACCCCATTGGGAGTTGGGCATCTGAGTGCTAAAGACAAGCATGCTTCTGTGAGCTGTTTTCAGGTAAACCTGCAGCTTTGGGGCAAGTAATTCTGACCCTGGGTCTGTGTTGGAGCAGACGGGAGTGTCTGGTTCAGCAAGACAGGGTGCTGGAGTCCTGAGCTGGCAGGGAAAATAGGAACAAGGGTCATCTTGGCACATTGGTTGGCAGCTCCCAAGGGGGTTTCTGCGATCCAACCGTCACAGTTACAGTAAGGAGGAAAGGTGCATTAGTTATAGTTATAATTATAGTGCACTCTGTGCATTGGGAAAGAGGGGAAGCATGCTGTGTTCTGCTGTTATGCCAACGCTTTGATTTGACTCTTCTTCCTTCCTGTCTATGCACATTGCAAAATCCCCAGCCTGGTTGCTCTCCCTTGCCCTGCCACACCTCACGTCCGCTATTGCTTCTGAGATAAATTCCTCTAAATGTGTTTGTTGGTTTGTTTCTTAAATTCTTCTGTATTCTCTCCCACCATCCTCCTGCAAAACAACATACCCAACAAAGTAAACAACCTTGCATAAATTGTCCCAATTCCTTACTTATGAGCAGAGACAGCTGTGACTGATTCTAGCAAAATACCTTTAGTCTGGTCTACAAAACCCAAGCTAATTTTCACATTGACCCAAAGCTGGTCCTTCCTGATCACATGCTTGCACTGCCAGAGCAGGGAACGTGGAGAATACTTGGGAGCCACTACAAATGCTTCGGAAAAGGCTCTGCCATGGTAGTAAACAGCTGGTGCATCTAATCCATTTTCCAAGCACATTTGCAAGATACATAATTAAGAGTTCTGCTGAGGGGAAAAGTAAAGCAAACCATTAGATTTGTTTACAACATTACAGCTACTGTAATGCCCACTCAGGACCTTCTTTCCAGGCAGACCGTATTAAGGTGATCCTTAAGAAATGGCCCAGGGACTTCCTGTTGATGACTACATGATATTAATTTTGAGTAAATATTTGCAGTGCCAGTTCCCATAGAATTAAGCACAAAGAATGGATCCTGCAGGTTGTTAGACCAATTCAGATGATCCCTGTGTCCCCTCCTCTGATTTCCAAGTCTACTTTTTTAAATTCTGTTCTGCTGTATATTAAAAAATAAAGCTCCTCAGCTCTGCATAATTTAAAGGTGCTTTGCCAATCTCCACTAGCTGAGAATCTGGACCTAAATCTGTCCAGGTAATAACATGAATCCTAGGACTTCAAGGTGCAGAGCCAAATTCTGTGGTCAGTTACCCTGGTATGTATGCAGAGCAAGTCCAGTGCTTTATCAGCATACCTGAGGGAAGGAGCCTGCTCGCAGAAGTCCCATTTTGACTGGAGTAGTATCCCCTCACAAAAAGATAAGGAAGGAAAATGTCAGAAGAGGGTTTCTTAGACTGACAGACTGGCATCGTGAGGTGACTTCACCTTCTTCCAGGGTTAGGGACGTGCCAACTCAAGAGCAAAGGAGGTAGTGTTTCTCTTCTCACGAGAATGTGTTCACCTGTTTTTCATGGGTAAACAAACATCTGCTGAACACTGAATATTCGCTACAGAAAGGCAGGGTGATGCTCCAACTTTGCCCAGCTAAGGGCTGGGCAAGCAAATTACCAGGAACCCAAGCGCCCTTACTATTTTATTTATTATTCTCCTAGTGCAAGGCAAGTTGCATCACAATGAACTGTAAACACCGCACACAGGAGTCCTTGGCCTGCAATCTTCCCCATTTCAGTCTTTACACCACCTTAAGAAGTGCATCACACTGCCACCTGAACCACTTGTGCTGCAGGTGCCCTCTGCCCCTGGTACCTGGCATCAGTCCCTGCAAGACGTGCCTCAGCAATCTTCATTCTGCTCATTGACATTTCGCACAAACTCAGGTTTTCTTAGTCTGATCGTCTTGACGCTATCGGGTATCCCTCTGGTTAGGCGGTAAATCTGGCTGATTACATCCTCATTAGTTGTGTGGTAGATATAGCTCATGTGCCGCAAACACCTGTAACATTTCACTTCAAAGGCAGAAGCCTCTGAATATCCTGTTTCCTTAATGTCCATGTCTCTCATGCATGTAGCAAGATGCTGAAGACAAGAGACTGCAGGAATTGAATTTTACATTCAGTTATACCTTTGCTTCTCCAAATGTGACTGGTGTTGCCAGACCAGCAGTCACAAGTCCAGGTCTATCTAACTGGTGTGTAACATCTCTTGTAGTCATGCTACCCGATATCTGAAGTGCTCAACACACTCGAGTGCTGCCTCCGATTTGGGCTGGAATGGCCTTCTCAACAAACTTAGATGTCCCCATTGTCTGTCTTTTCATGAGATTTTTAGAACTAACTCCTCCACTTCCAGCCTTATCTTTCTAGCAAATTTTGCACCTCTTCTAGTGCCAATCCAGTCAGGTCAATGTCATCGGGGCCTCACTAAAGCTCCATAAATAGACTGCTGCCGTGCTGGTCTTCAAAATAGAGGTGCAGCCTGGGGGGGGGAGAGTGGGGTTTTCCAAAGCACTCAGCATTGGCCATAGTCTGCTCCCGTTAATGTGGCAAGTGAATGATAAAACCCCTGTTGAACTCAATGGTAGAATGAGGCTCATGCTGAATGTTTCAGAAAATCCCTGCTTTAAGTTTGCAGAGAAACATGGGGCAATTAATTAATAATATACATTTTGATCTTCCTTTCCATCTGGGCATTGCAAAATCTCACCCATGGTACACCTACATTGTGCTTTGCAGACATACCTAGATTCTGTGACTTGGTTGCCTGGCTCAAGATGGAACATCATACCCTGGGGCCTGTACACTTGGCAAGTCCCAACTCTGTAATACAGAGGATGCAAACTGCAGGCTGCACCCTAGATCTCCCTGGGTTTCCATTCATCTGCACCCTCCATTGTAGAAGATGATGGGCACCTCTACTGCAGGGCTAACTTAACTGGGAGGGAAGCAGTAGGGCTAACAGGCTGTCATGTTCCTGGGAGAAGGGGGATGAGTCAGGACTTGATTTTAATTAGTTACTTGGGAAATTCTTCTCTTTTCTGCAAAAGAAGGTAATTTTTTTACTTGCTCTAGTTACAATGAGCATAGCTGCAAGATTCAGGCTGCTTGTCACACAGGCCCTTTGATTCTTTGTCCCTCTAGCTTCTGGATTAACTAACCACAGCCCATGCTGTCTACTGTCACCACACAGGGTCTCCCTAAGTCCTGGTCTGGACAGAGCACTCCTGGGTGGTACTACTGTATAATGCACCTAGCCCAAAAGGAAGAGACCAACTTCCCCATTTTAAAAAAAACCTCAGTACAGCTGTGAGGATGGATTGTTCCTCTTTCCCGCAGAGGGTGCTCTCTAGGATTCCATTCCCAGATGGTAGAGCAAGCACTGCAAAGTTTGGTGCACAGGAGAGGGATACAGGGTCATGCCATTCTGCAAGCCAGGGGCGGCTAATGAGCTCCTTAGCTAGAAGGAGCTGCAGCACTCCATATGGTGATTCCTTCTCTCCCCATTCCCTGCTAATGCAACAGGTGTAAGTGCACCAAGGAAAACCGCTGATTCGGTGGAGCCAGAGGCACCCTGCAGCTGAAGTCTCCAACACATTTCTGAAAATAATAAACTAGGAAAGCTTGGGGGGGAGAGGGGGGAAATACCCAGAATGAGAGTGCACAAGAGGCTGTGTAACTTACTTCAGCCCCAGGCAGCAGCAGCTAACGGTGCTGACAAGTTGTGTGTGTTTTACATGCCCATTAACTCGCTTACTCAATAAAAAATGCATAGTTACTGCAGCTTCAACATGTCACGGCTGCACGTGGCACTTAAGGTCCTGGGAGACATGGAGCGTCTCTCAAAGAAAGCCACTTACCAGCCTGTCAGGAGAAATGACAACCTTTAAAAGGGTATTCAGGGGAAAATATAGGGAACCAACATGCTGCAGCCACATTTTACTGATAGATTATATGTGCAGCATCAAAATTATACTATGTCTATAACATATGTGTATGTGCATGCTGCTAGCGCGGCCCTGCTGTGGTTAACATCGCAAAGGCATTTCCACTGCAACCCCCTATTTTCACAGGCTTCTTTAAAAATAAAAAATTACCCCTTGGAATGAAACGGTCCAGGCTTTGCTCTTGGCCCAGAGATGTTTTTTTGAGGGGGGACAGGAGGGAGGGAAATTGTTGCTGTTAGAGGAGTGTGTGAGTGTGTGTGAAATGTGAACAAAGTCCTGGCAGCTATTTCTTGAGTTTGTAGCATGAGAGGAAATCCAAATAGCCTCTCCTGGCGTTGAAAGGGTCCAACCACAATTTAGTCTTTTTGCAACACATCCGGCAACAAACAGCTGCATTCCAACACCTTGAAATTAGGCTCACGGAAATTACCCGCTGAGGGATAGCACCTGTGCTGGGTTTTGGGAGGAGCGGGTGGGACAATGGGTTTTCAGTTTAGAAAGTGATGGTTATTGGAACATTGTGTGTGAAGCTTGTGCAGAAGTAAATGTAGGTAAATTTGGAGATGCACCATGAAGGTTAGATACAGAGGGGCCTCTCAGGTTTCTACTCAGCAAAATTCCCATTGATCTAAGTAATGCCTGAGCTAAAGACTTCAACCGTTGGATCTTAAATTATGATGTATTAGCAGTAACACCCCCGGGTGCTAGGTGCTGTGTGTACGTACTCTCACACACTCTCTCTCTCTCTCTCTCTCTCTCTCTCTCGCTCTTAACAGACAGTCCAGGCCCCACACCGCTTACAATAGCAGTACACTGTGAGAGGCTATCGGTGAATACAGCAAACAGGGTGGAGCACATGATGTCAGGAGGCAATCCTGAGTAGTGTGACCAGCAGGAAGGGTAGTGAGACTTGTGCTGGCTGTGGGTGGGTACACTCAGGAGCTCAGTGCAATTAACACAACTGAGTGTGAGGCAGCAGAGGGGCTCTGGGTGGTAAGTAATGAAACTGGGGAGGTGCAGTAGGACCGTTGTCCTTCCCTCCCCTCTGTCAAATAGTCAGGCATGGTGGCTGACCCTAGCTGCCATCTAGCTGGACTTCTCTCCTGGGCTGAGCAGGAAGAGAAGGTTTAATTAGCTCCTTCTGCAGCAGTAATCTGAGCGCCAATGTGAGGAGGGCAGTAACGCCCCAGCTGTTAGTGTGATGCCAGCTGGTTGGACTCTGCCAAGGCAGTGCCGCAGTCTCTGTTCCTGTGTGCACACAGTCCTAGATATGTTCCCCACATGAGCCCCAGATGCAAACACAGGAAAATAGGGCTGATTTTGCCTGGTCTTAGCGCCCCTTCTCTCCCACCAGCAGCCTCTAACCCACCCCGTCTTGGCATGGCCTGTTTTTTAATAAATGAATCAAGAGCAAAGTCTCTGCCCCACTAGCTGCTGTGGTCTGTTTGCAGCCTTCTCAGCAGGGGCAGCTCTATGTATTTTGCCACCCCAAGCATGGCAGTCAGGCAACCTTTGGCAGCACGCCTGCAGGAGGTCTGCCGGTCCCATGCCTTCGGTGTACCTGCCGCCGAATTGCCACCAAAGCCGCAGGACCAGCGGACCAGCCGCAGGACCAGCGGACCTCCCGCAGGCGTGCCGCCAAAGGCAGCCTGACTGCTGCCCTCATAGCGACCAGCAGGCCACCCCAGGCACGCACTTGGAGTGCTGGTGCCTAGAGCTGCCCCTGCTTCTCAGAGGAAGAACTGGGCAAGGAGCAAGGCCTGGTCACCAGAGATTGCAGTGAGAACATCTGGGGAAGGGGCAGGGATGTTTGTGATGGGGCAGACCGGTGCTAGCCTTGCTCTCCAATAAAACAAAAGCCTCCTTCAGTAGCTTGGTGCCTGTATGGATTCCATAGGGAACCCAGGCTACCTGGGATGCCTGAAAATGGGCTGGTTACCTGAACCCACATTGGGCTGGAGAGCAGCTCTATGTAAATACACTTGGCTCAAGTCATGTGGAAGGTGAGCAAACTTCCCTCCCCCAGCTGTGCCAGTGCTCCTCAGCCTGTCTGAAGACACCCCTTGTTATCATCATCCTGGGCCTCTGTCCCCTACACAATGCGAATCAGTTCTGACCTCCAGCACCCACTGCTATTACAGATCTGAGGCCCCCACTCCCACAGCTCTGCCAGCTCACCTTAGTGCCTGAAACTGTGACGGAGCCCAGCTCCCTCCATCTCTTCCCTTTCTCCCTTTGTTTTTCAGATTCCCTGACAGGCACTCAAGGGCCCTGTGGCTCTGGAAAGGAATTGTAGAGCTGCGTTCCCCTGCAGTGTGTTCTGAGCCTGCCTGACCTGCATGCAGGGAGCTCAGGGCTTTCCTAATTACAGCGCGAACAAACCCAGGTGGACAGTTCCTTTTCCAGCTGCAGTGGGGCAGAGTTAGCAGTGAGTCAGAGGCCAAGCTGCAGAAATGAGGCAGGAGAAAGGCCGTGCCGCGTAATATTTTGTGCCCGGCCTAATCGCAGGGTTCACCTGCCTGACATTTTTCACACTGCAAAACACCATTTCCTCACAGAGGCCGAGGCTACCTGCAGCCTGGATCGTGGTACCTGTGCTCCTCAGGCTGACGCCTGCTAGCCTTTGCCTTTCACTTCAGTGCCTCCAGCAAGCAGCAGCCCCCTGGGCCATTAAATCTGGGTCATTTTTAGCCAGGGAAAGAACCTACCTCCTTTACAGACACATTTCTCGACAGAGGGAACTCAATTTGCCGCTCAGCCCCCAACTCTCCTCCTCCGGCCTTGGCAGCTGTTGGCACTTCTTTTACTAAATCAGCGATGCCTGCCTTTTACCTGTGGCCAGGATGGGATTTTCCAAAGGGGTCCAGGAATCCTCCACCTAATGTTTATTATGCCTGGTTAAAGCTCATTAAAGCCTTTGTTAGTGGAGCTGACTGACAAGGAGAGTGGATTAATATTAGAACGCCCTGTCAAAAGTGGTGAAAAGGCTGGATTGATTTTATAGGAAGTTTAGTCAGAGCTCTGTGTAAAGGCCTTGGGGGGTTACACTGCAGTGAATCAATCTCCTACATTAGCAAGTCCCTCTGGGAATAGTCAACTTCAGTGTTTATTACAGCCAAGGCTGCATTTAACAGATATGGCATTCACTTTCTTCTCCTTTTTTAATCTGCTGCTTGAAATTGCAGCCCCATAGACTGTCAGCTGAGCTAGCGCTGCTAGTGGTGATGGCAGACCATGCAAGTTGGGGGTGAAGGGAATAAAGCATGACTTGTTCGCAGGGTTGTTTGCTTAGTGCAGGACTTCATGTACTGGATTAAGTGTGGGATTTGCTGTATTTTACCTCAGCCCTGACCCTCCACACTTCCTGCTATTCCAGCCAGGGCCGTTACATATCTCTGGCAATACTCTTCTCTCCTGTCTTGCAGCATCGAGTTGTGATCCCGTAAACCGCTCATCCAATGCACTTCCATCAGCTCCCCTGTTACTCCTGTCTTGCAGCTCGCCATGCACAGCTCTGCCAATGTACCTGACTCCTGACCTGCAGCTCTTCCTGCTATCCCAGTCCTCAAACCAGTGCCACCAGCAATGAATCTGGCAAGTGGATTATCCCAGGTCTGGGGAGATATAATGTATGGGCTAAATCATCAGCCAGCTTTACTATGCCCACTAGGCACAAAGTGCCTGTTTTCTGTTGACTGGAGTGCCTGGAATCATTGTGATGTCGCCCATGCTCATGTGCAGTGACAGGCAGCAATAGGCAACTTCCCAGACTTCTCTCACCAGACATTTCACTGGGGTTTTCTTTGCTTGTTTTTCTTACATTTTGGTTTTGTGAGGTTTTTCCCCCTGCTCTAGAAATGCACTGCATCCAGCTCCAATAGGCACCAAGGGCTTTTTCAATTGCTGGTTGAAAGGAAAATAGTTTCTGCTTTTCAAAGTCTTGTTCCCCACCACCACACAGCATCCATGGGTTAGACTGCTGCCTTCCACATGGCTGCACAGACACAGACAGTTGTGTTTATGTCAATCCTCTTGATACTAGTCGTGAGCCCTCTCTTGTGTACCAAGGTTCCCCGCTTCTGATGTTTCTGCTTAGAGATGCAATTTGCAAAAGGGCAGGTTGTCATGTTTCCTTTTTTCTCTTGGTGCAAACCAAACCTTGGGGCCTACTTTTTATTTTGGGGTCATCTCTTAACTTCACCTTGATAGCTCTCATCCTGGTATCCAGGTAACAAAAATAATACATGTGGAGAAACATTTTGCATCTGGGCATCTCAGAGCTTTTACCATATTAATTAAACAAAGTCCCACAACACTTATACAGATATGTTAATAGAGAGGGCCAAGTTCAGAGGTAATGTAGGTTAGACCCCCCATTCACCCAGTTAGACCTGATTACATTCACTTACTGCTGTCAATCAGTGGAAAGGAGACTAAGATGATGTAGGTTACATGCCACCAAGGTGTAAGCTAAAATAGGGTGCAGCTTATGTTAGCATGCACATTCTGAACCCTCCTGTTACTGGCTTTTCTTGCTATACTCTTCTCTTCTGACACCTCAATATCTGGATTCACTTCCTTCACTTAACCTCTGTAGGTCTGTTTCCTAAGGGATGCAAAAGAGCTGGTCTGATTCCCCATATCCTTTGCAGCTGAGCAGTGTGAATATGAGATGGTGGTGGTGGTTGATCTATTGGTTCAGTATTAATTACTTTGATTATTTAGCATTCCCAATTAACACTCAAATTTGGTAGATTCTTGTCCCTAATCAGGCCCCAGTGTTACCCAAATTACTGTTCAGCGGGGCATCCTTAGCCTATTGTTTGGTATATTAACTCATTAGCATATGTCAATTAGTTATAACTACCTGCAGTTAAACATCTGCTGATGTCCTCCAAAAACACCCTAAACCTGATAGGTAACCACAAGAAGGTAGTTTGTATCAGCACTTGATGCTCCATTTCAACACTTGTGATCATTACAAAACAATCTTATGACTTAGTTTACTTGTGCCAACCCAGTTCAACAACTTAGTCCTTCTCAGGCTGTTAGGTCTCATTCTTAGGCTAACTGCTTAAGCTACTTCTTACAGGTCTAGGCCTATAGGTCTCTTGCATTTCTGCATTATTCTTTTATTTAATAATCAGCACATGGGCTGCACTAGTGCAAGTGAGTGGAGAGTTCTGATTCTGTAGCATTTTACACCCATTTTCATGCGCTTTGCACAGAGCAGGTGAGAACCACACTATAGGGTATAAGCTGCATGGTGGTAGGTGAGAGAGTCACCAGACAGTCTAAAGTGGTGGGATATGGTGTAAGCCAAACAAATTTAGACTCCCTCTAGGCTTATTAGACTCCTTAGACTGACCACATTTAGAAGATTAAAGATTAAAAGGTAATTGTGCTGTGAAAAGCAAGCCTGAAATAATGCCTTTTTTTACTGATTATGGATCGTGTGCTCAGTTTGCAAATAAAGACATTTTCTCTTCTAATAGCCAGTGCCCCTGGAAAAGGAGTTGGACTGGGCTCTTTTGGGCAGCATCACTAGTAATAAAGACCCTGTACTGAAAATCAGTGCACCAGTCTGACGCTGCTGTGTGAGCCGGAATAGAATCCAACTCACTTACCAGTGGAAGGAAGATTAGGAAGAGGGGCATATGAGGCATGTTGGCACTTGCGTTACTTATAAAACTTTTGAGGAAAAATTGCAAATGTCTCTGCCTACTACGGTCTATATTTGATTGTATCCCACCAGCCTTTGTATATTGCTTTTATTTTTAGATAGCAAGTCTCTTCAGACGAGGGACGGTGTCTTGATATGTTTGCCCAACGTCTAGCACAATGGGCTCCCAATCTTGACCAAGGCCTCTGGCCATTATGATAATAAAAATAATGAAAGTAGTAATAACCTATGTGTAGAGACTCATTTACTTGATGTTTGTACAGCACCTGCCATGGTGGGATGCCAACCTGGTTGAAACCTCTAGACACTAGCACAGTATCAGAGTTAAATAAGAATGAGAAGTCAGCAGCTCTGATTTGGAAGACCACAGGAAGCAGCACTGAGTAACAAGGTTACATTTTCACACTGTCACATCTCTGGACCATAACTATGCTTGAACTAGGATTATAGAAATAGTCACAAGGCCAGCCAGAATCAGAACTTGGGAGTCCTGCCTCCTCTAGATGGGAAAGTTACACTAGGGTCTGTATCCATGAGCCAGGTAGCCTGAGACTCCATGTGCAGTGGAAACAGATGACAACTCAATTAAGAGGCAGTCAGAATCTAGTACTGAGCTGGTTCCACCTCCCCCTAGGTGAGGCCAATATACAAGCTAACTCTCAGAAGTCACAGCAAGCAACTCAACTCATAAATCCTGCCAGGAACTAGACCAAGTCACCTTGTGTTTCATTCCCTCCCTCAACCTCCCAAGCAGTGAATGACAGTAATGTAGTGGTCTGGCATTGGGTTGGAAGCGATAGAGATGGGAGAGAGATTTAGCAACCAGCATGCCAAACAGGCTGGCTTGAAGTGAAGCAAGCTCCCAGGTTAAAAACAGAGCTGGGATCGAGCCGAGGGAAGTGGATGTGTGTGCTGATGAAATGTCATGGGACAGAGAGGAAAGGAGGGAGGGAGCGAGCATGTGTGTTTGAGGATGAATGGGCAGTTCAGGGAGAGCTAATGTAAATATCACCATCACTGCTCGGCAGGGGAAAGCCTGGGAAGGTCAGAGGTTTGGGATGGAGCAGCCCCAGGCTCTGCTGGTAGTGCAGTGACAGGCTGCTTGGTGCTGATTTAGGAAGGGGCTGTACCATGATCCACTCCTCGTGTGCCTGGGCAGTAATTCACAGCCTCATTTAAAAAAAAAAAAAAATGCTCAAACCCATCATGCCAGGATGGCAGCTTGCAGAGCAGATTTAAGGGTGGGATAAAATCAGACTCAGAAACAAGGTGTCAGACACAGTGTGAGGGAGGGACAGAATGAAGTTACAGCAAGCCGAGGACAAACTGTCCCTGTGAGACTATTAGGAGAGTATGTATTTTATGGGAGGCTTAACGGTGACTGAATCCTCTGTAAACCAAGTACAGAGAGCCTTTCCTCCTCACCCACAGGGGCCAGGTGGCCAGAGCACATACACAGATGGGAATAGAGTGGGAGAGAGGTTTTCAAAAAGGCCCAGTGATTTGGGGTCTCTTTTCATTTGCACAACTTCTTGTGACATTATCTGGACCCCATTTTAAAATTTGCTAAGCACTTGCAGCTCCCCTGGACTTGGGCAGAAGTGGTTGGAGCTTAGCCCCTCTGAAAGTCAGACCAATGTATCCTAGGTTGCACCCTAAAACAAAGTCACCCAAAATGACTGGTTACTTTTGAACCACTTGGTCTGTCTCTCTGTCAGCAGCCACTCTTGAAACCATGGACCAAATTGCATCTCTCAGTCTCTCTCCGTTCATCCTCATGCACGTCATATTTGCATACGGGCTAGAACTCCAAGGACATTAATTGGCCAGCTGAAGATGTTCCAGCTACAGAGGAAAGGCTATAAATAAGTATTTTGATATTAAACATCTTTATTAGAAAACATCAATGTTTTATTGGCACGGCTGCTGCCTTCTGGCCGTTTGTTTTCCTTCTGGCTCAGCTGTGTGCATTCCCCTCTCCCTCAATCAAGGCAAAAGTCCTGTGAAGCTACACGGAAGGGCTTTTTCTGCCACTCATTCATTTATCTACTAAATGAAAGTAGAACCATAGAAATATAGGACTGGAAGGGACCTCGATGGGTCATCTAGTCCAGTCTGCCCACCCTGTGCTGGGGCAGAATTAAGTATTGTCTAGACCATCCCCAACAGGTGTTTATCAAACCTGTTCCAGAAACCTCCAGTGATGGAGATTCCACAGCCTCCCTAGGTGATTTGTTGCTGTGCTTAAACTGCTCTGAGAGTTAGGTTGGACATTAGGAAAAACTCCCTAACACCTCCCATGACTCATTGTCCTGGCCCTAGTAAATAAGGAAAACTGTTTATCACCCTCCTCTTTATAACAACAAACTAGCTCTGCATACAAACAGAAGGGGAAGGTTCCTCCTAAGAGGTTTAAAATAACTTCATCTCTGTGAGCCCAAGTGCTGGGAGCTTGGCAGACACAGCTTATGGGGAGAAAAGAAGTAGGGCATGTGTATTAGTGCGCTCATATAGCAGCTGGCCAGTCACACCCTCAGCCTGGAGGAAGGTCAGTGCTGTGCAGGGCCATCTTCCATCCTACAGATGGATGCATTCCAAAGGGGATGCACTAAACGGGGGGTTGTAAGGTGTAACACAGACAGGCGCCCAAACGGATGCCCAAAAGTTGAGGTGGTTTGAATCTGAGCTTTGTGGTTCAGGCCTATCTCTGCAGCTACAGAACGTAAAGGGGATTCTTATGAATGAGCAGTTACTAGCCAATGCCTGTTCACAATGCACGCACCAGCAGGGGTGACTTGGGCACACTTAAATGTGTGATCTTAAACTACCTCTACCCGATGAGCTGGGGTGTGATTCCAGCCGGGGTGCACATCCCCACATTAGCACTCACCCTGCTAGTGCAAGTATACATAGCAGTACACTGTATACAGAGCAGAACCAACAATAGTCTCCAGGTTTTCTGAATCCCAGTCCAGAGTCTATGCACTAGGCCACACTGCCTCTTTTGGACAAACTTCCCCAAAATACATCACCATTAATCCAGAGGGACTCACCTTATACAAAAAAAGGAAAATTTGGGTTCTATGGTCCATTTAATCCTTGGCCTCTCTTCTGAGCCTGCCAAAGCTGCAAATTGTGATGGTATTTTTAGATGTGATGTAAGCGTTAGTTTATGAGGAACTGCTCATTGCACTCAGGATACTGAATATTTGTGATTTGTGAGAGCAGAGCTGAGCCTCTGTATCTCTCTTCCTGCTACTGGACTGTAGGTGTAAATCAAATCACCCATGGCACACATTCAGAGATTTGCCCCTGCAGCTAATTTTGAGGGCACACAAGTGTGTCTGCAAACCATACTCCTGCAAACAAAGGCAGAGACGCTCCAGTCTGCATGCAGCCAGACTCCCCTGAGGGCCAGGTCTCTCAGAAAGGGCTACATACGTAGCCCAGAATGCAGGGAGAGCATGTCTGCCCCAACTCAGGTTTTTTTCTGTTCCACACGTGAGCTGTGCAGCTATGCTGCTTGTTGTGATTATGTACCGACCACGCTAACACCCCGGGTTTACAAACTGGTCTGTTAAGATTTGCCACACTGGAGGAAAACAGTTCAGACTGAGGAGGAGGCAGCAGGAAACAGACAGAAAACAAAAGCACGACAGTTCACAGCACACCGCGTTGAACTTGAGAGTGCTCCCCCACTAACGCCCTTCTCTTGTTTGGTCAGTTCAAATGATTTCCCTGCTGCTTGAGATCCTTGATGGTCTCCTGCCCATACCCTGGACATTTTGCTGGTCTCCTTTCCATCCTGACAAGTCCAGTCCACCACTTCTAGAGAGACAGGATACAGAGACCAGTGGGGGGTGTTTGAATTGACAGGGCAGCAGGGGGTCACCTTATCTAACACCCTTCTCCCCCATCACTTCACCTCACATTCACCCCTTGGGACAGAAGTGCCAACCAGCCTGTCCTTCAGCAAGATGGGGGGGGGGGAGTGCCTGCGGCAGCTGGGTCCTATGGGAGGCGCCATCCCTCCTGCACACTTATTAGAGCAGCAGGGAGAAACCGGAGCGAGACTGAGCCTTTGCCCCGATGCTTCAGGAAACAGGACACAAACCACCTGCTGGACTAAACCACCTTAACAATTTTGTTGAGAACACAAAATAAACCCAGGAGTTCAATCCACTAAAATATTTATCTGGGATCTAAAAATAAATTGGTGGTCCCCCCAGTGATGAACACACACCCCTTTTTGTGTGTTGCTTAATAAGCCAGATGCTTTTTATTCCTCCTTGTCCACTGTCATTCCTTTCAGATTTTTATCTCCGCTACAGAAATTCCTTCCAACTTTTCCTTCTTCCCACCCCCCTCGCTAATGCTCTTCACTTTCAAATGCTAATAATCTCCAGCAGTAAAAGGCTTAGAAGTGGTTCTAGAGTGTTTGATCTTTGGCCTGTGATCTGCTTTCATCTTTCAGCTTTCAAATGTTACTTTAGATTTACTTTAACCTAGTAACATGCTTGGTATTCATAGGCATGCACGTTTTGTATGTTGTGCGTCAAGTCTCCCCAAATTCTAATGAGGCAGGGGAAAGTTAAACTTGTAGCCATTAACTTTTCCAGGTGTATTCATTTATTTATATTTAACAACCACCGGGTTGGAAAAGGGAAGGGTGGAGAGACCCCCGCTCAGAACCACCATTGCTAGTGCTCCGGATTTAAATATCCTACCTCCTCCCCTGATGGGAACTGTGGCATGGTGCAGAAATGTTGAATTACTACTTAAGATTTCTAGCTCCAGGAGTTGTTCCGGAATGTTTGTTATGTTCATTTCCACAGAACTAAGAGCAAGGAATATAGATGGAATTCCTCACTGAGACAGCTCTGGTAGAGTTCAATTATTTGCAATATGCTGTAGCCTACAAAGGGAGTTCCCCCCCCCCCCTTGTGTTCAGGTGCTTCTAGGAGGTGCAGTCTGGTTTTTCCAGGACAATCAGGGCTATATTTTTCCCAAGTCAGAAGGGAGATGCTGAGGGCATGAGAATAACCCTCAAACAATAATCTCCAAACGGGATGACCTCAAATGGGGATATTAGAAAGGTAGGAAGAGAAGACATACCTCCTTCTTCCCCTATTGTAATTACACTTGTGGAGAAAATGACTTTGAAAACTACTGCTGGTTCAAAAGCTGCTCAGGACTGCCTGGTCTCCAGTTACTGTTGGATGCCTGAGCAGGGGCACTGATGTAATAGTCTGGCAGCCCTGCCACCCTTTGCCAAGAGACCAAGGAAGCAAGAACACTAAACAATTTTCAGACATCAGTGACTATAATAAATCAGAGCACAGGGATGATCAAATACTTTGCTAATGGAGTCCCCCTTCCCACTCACTGCATCCCCGCTCAGGCCACATTGCAGGCACAAAGACTGCCCCCTCAAGCACTGGAATGGGTTACCTAGGGAGATGGTGGAATCCCCTTCCTTAGAGGTTTTAAGGTCAGGCTTGACAAAGCCCTGACTGGGATGATTTAGTTGAGGATTGGTCCAGCTTTGAGCAGGGGGTTGGACTAGATGACCACCTGAGGTCCCTTCCAACCCTGATATTCTATGAAGGGGAAAATGAAGGAGGGCTTTGCTACATAGATTCATAGATTCTAGGACTGGAAGGGACCTCAAGAGGTCATCGAGTCCAGTCCCCTGCCCGCATGGCAGGACCAAATACTGTCTAGACCATCCCTGATAGACATTTACATTATGGTCTCCACTGGAAAACATACCCATGGAAGGATGGTGCAAAGTGAGCAAGAGTGCCTGTCACCATCTGAAGGGGAGCAAGGCTAGTCACCAAGCTGTTTGCTGCAGGATGTCCCAATGCTTATGGTGCTGGATGATACTCATGAAGTTTGGAGAGACATACCCATAATTAGGAGACAGGCAGACGAGCTGCATTGTGTGTACCTCGGGCTGATTGCCCCAGCCACGGAAGATAAATAAACTGCAAACATAGATCTACTCCAAAGACAAGGTCACTTTTCTTTCAGTGTTTCTGGCGACAGCCAGCATTGCCAACTCTCACGACATGTGATGTTTTCCACAAAGCCCCAGCTTGCGCCCACAAGGGATTACATAAGAAGCCCAGCTGTCGTTTAACAAAACAGGACGTTTCTCAGCTCTGTGGTCTATGTTTGTACAGCACCTAGCCCACTGGGGTCCTGATCCATGACTCAGGCACCTATGCACTATAGAAATACAAGGAATAAGAATACTAGTCCTCATGCTTGCAGAGAAAAGCTTGAAATTGTGACCCTGAAGCTCAGAAACCAGAAGGCAAAGAAAAATCATCCAGAGTTTAAAGTTTTTTTTTTTTTTTTAAAAACTTCAGTATTTTTGAAGATTTGTTCCGGCAATAATGGGCATCCCACAGAGATGCAGCTGCTGTCATAGATTTCCTTGCAGGGCTGGTACAGAGACTGGGGGAGAAGGGACCAGAGTACAAAGCAGTGGGGTTTGGGTGTTGATTGTAATCCAACAGTTTTAGTTTCGGCGCCATTGCATTTTGCAAGGTCTCTCCCTATGCGCAGGGCAGCTGCCATTTCGGGAGGCAGACCCCATGCCGCCCAGGTTCATCATCAGAGGGGTTTAAGGCCAGAGAATTCCACCCAGCATTGAGCCCAGTGAGCTGTTACTCTTGTTCTCTTTGTATTGTTTTACTTCATGTAAATCAAAAGCCACTGAGCAAGTGTCTGCTCTGTGCACACAGGGTGTGTGCGCAAAACATAACCAGGGTAAAAGGGGAGGGGGGCAGGGTCATGAAGAAGAGAGAGGGGAACCGGACTCGAAGTGGAGGAGAGGGAAAGGGAAGCAGGTGGGAGACTGTTGAAGGCTGTCTGAAAGAGCATATGTAAATGCGTGCCAGAGGCAACGGGCTCACTGTAAGTTAACCCTGTGCTCCTCCTGGGAGCTGACATTTTCCCTGGTTCAAACAACATCTGCGCCTCACTGAGCTTCAAGACAGGCGAAGGATGTGCCACTAGGTGCAAGGTGGAGTTTCTGCAGTGCACAGTATGAAGAGCAGAAAAGCCCATTGCTGGCAGATCATACACCCCCCCCCCCCCCCCCCCCCCCCCGCCCACATACCTACAGATGAACACACATGCATCTATTCACTCACATGTGCACACTCAGTTCTCCCCATACACCACACCCCTAGTACTGCTGCAGGGGGAGGAAACATTTCTATATGGGTAAGTGATCAGGGAGACTTTTTAGCTTCTCCCTAGGAGAACCCCAAACCTAGGCCACTCCCGTCCCAAGAAGAACCATGCTGTTTAATATTTAAACCCAAATGGCCCAGGCAAAGCTGCTTTTCTTTTTATTTATTCTCTTAATTAAACGCCAATTTAAAAGGGAGAGAGAGAAAAAGGCACTAACCACTTAAACCCACACTACACCCAGGTTGCTTAGTTGGAGCGGTTACGGGCTAATTAGATCCTTAAGTGATCATTTGAAATTCCATATCAAACAATTCATAATCTGGAGCAAACGAAAACAACAACAACTAGACTGCAACAAGAGGAAGGTTCCCATGCCTGTCTTTGTGTCTGTGCTATTTATAAAGCCCCAGTCATTGACTGTACTATCTAGGCACAAAAGAGTTCCAAAAAGAGGCCTCTGCTCTTGCTTTCCTCTGATGTTTAAATGCATCCAAAATCCATCTGGAGATTCCCCTCCCCATTGGGGTAGGGGCATATTTCACTCTTGCTCCCAGCTTTAAATTGCTTCCAGATGACTCAATTATTTTACACATCTGCATGGTAACATCAACAGCATCTCCGCTCTGCAGGGGACAGACCTTGGGCAGCTGTTTGGCAGCCGGAATATTAGAACCAAAGATCCTGGGTTCTGCTTCCCTGCTGCTTATTAGCTGTGTGAGTTGATAAACTGCCTGGACGCTTGGCCTGACTCTGCAGCTCATCTGAGCCTAGGAATACAGTTGTTTTGAGGCTCAGAGGTTCTCTACTGCATCTACACATTAACCTGCCCTATACATAGGAGACAGAGCTGGGAAGAGCGAGCTGTACAGCTCTACCCCGATATAACACGAATTCAGATATAACGCGGTAAAGCAGCGCTCCGGGGCGGGGCTGCACACTCCGGCAGATCAAAGCAAGTTCGCTATAACGCGGTTTCACCTATAACGCAGTACGATTTTTTTGGCTCCCAAGGACAGCGTTATATCGGGGTAGAGGTGTATTTTGTAAAGCTGGTAAAAAAACACCCTGTTTTTCCTCCCCCGCACAGAATTTGGAACATTTTGTTCATTTGAAGCTTCTTATTCAAATGTCTGGATTTTTCGTGAGAGATTTCTAAGTTAAGTGAAACAAACTTTTTTGTTTCATGTCCATTCAAAACAGGAAATGTTGGTTTTGTTTTGATTTGATTCAAAAACTGAAATTTTCCATTTCATTTTGGAATTTCCTGTTGAAAGATAAAATACATATACATATATAATATAGTAATGCTCCCCCAATGGTTTCCCTGGGGAAAAAAAGTTTTGATAAAACTCCATTTTTGGGGTGTAAATTTTTTCAGTGGAAACGTGTCAACCAGCTCTAGTATTCTGTGAAATGCGGAAACAAGAGAACGCACATTTTTGTGAAATTACCTGCAGCACTTTAGGTGTCAGGGTTGTCTTAGTCAGAACAGGACTCCTGGGTTCAATTCCTCGCTCAGCTGTGTTGCTTTGGGCAAGTCGCTTCACCATATGGTGTCTCAGCTGGATCTTTTGTAAAATAGAGAAAATGACACTCACCTACATGGCAAAGGACTGTGTGGGTTTTAATTATTTAACTCAGTGTGCGCCTGGCCCATGACTAGGACATCTAGGCACTATGGTAATGCAAATAATGAGAATAATAATACAATGCATGAGGAAGAAGTGTTCTGAGATCCTTGGCTGGAGGTCATGGTGCCAAACGTATCACAACTGAGGTGATGTGACATCACTGAGTAGGACTGGGAAACTGTAAACCCTGTATTGGTTAAGCTGACTGGCAGGGTATTTCCCTGGGAATGCCCTTCTCTTTTAAAGCCAGGAGTTTGCTAGCAATGGTGCTGTAATACACTAAGGCATTGGGGATGGAGATGGGGTTCTTCTCCATTTTGGGGCAGAAATAAATCTCCTGGGTTTCTATGGTTTCTCTGAGTTAGCCATTTGGGGGCTGAGCTGAGCAAGGCCAGTATTTGTTTCCCTGTTGGCCATCCAAGGCCAATCTCTCAGTAGGCCGAGATGGCCCTATAGTAAATTCAGGCCATTTCAGCTCCATATTCAGTCAGGCTTCACACCCTCATCCTTCACTCCCCCATAGGAAGCAATAGCCGTGTGACTGGAGTGGCACAAGTTGTCGGAGTATATGAAGTTCCTTCCTGGGGCAAGGATGGGCCTGGCCATTTTCTGGGACCATTTCAAGCCCATCAAAACTTCATTTACTTTCTCCCTCAAATCGCATCTAGCATGGGAAAGTGCTGCCCTCCAGCTGAACTTTGAGACAGCACCTCCCAAGGGTCTCTCTCCTGTCACAGCCCAGAGGCCAAGGTAGCTTGGCCCCTGGAGCGGGCTTACAAAGTTATAGATCAGAACCTGAACACTCAGGTTTGTGAGCCTTGTCCCCCATGCTGCAGGAGAGCAGTGTCTGGAGAACAATACGTTAATTAGCACTGGCTGTTCAGCTCCCACCGTGATCAATTTGACCAGTGCCGCTGATGCCTTAACATTTGACAAGCTATTCTATTCCCCTCTGCAAGATTTATTAATTGTCAATGTCTACCTCTGTGTGGCATGCAAAGGAGGGAGAGAGAGGGTGGGTGTTGTGGGCGAAGGAGATCCGTCTGAAGGGGATTCCCATGCTGTAGCAGACTGCTTATGTTACTGGGAGCTGGCTGTGGTTGGGGGGGGCGGTGAGGAGAGGGTTCTCTCTCCTTTTAATTAGCAGAATCTGTCAGGTCCCCCGGCCTGGGAGAAAAGGGAAGATGGGTCAGTTTGCCTGAGAGAATACACTGTGATCCTAACCAAAGGAGGCCAATGGCCCAAAGCCCCCGTTTTTCAGTCACCGGTGCATCTGCACAGCTGCAGGCCACGAGTGCAGGCAAATGTAATGACACTTGTACAGAGAACAAACCCAACGCCTCTTAACCCAATGGACTGGGACCTTAGCGCAGAGGCAGCTCCAGATTCATGAGCCTCATTACAGGTGCCAGCCACTGCAGCGGGACAAAGAGCCGCCATGTGCATTGGGCCGTACACAGTGAAAGAAAGGCGAGGTTTGCACCATCACAGCTTGCGCCAACAGCTGTGGAGATGGGGACTAACTGCAAGTATAAACAAGGCCTAAGAGCAGACTCTGCTTTGGCACTGCTTTCTCAGCGGTAAATCTCAAAGCACTTTACTAAGATGGGCACCTTGGTCAACCCTAATTGGAGCCCAAAGACGGGAAGTGATTTGCTCAAGGTCACACATCAGGTCGGTGGCACAGCTGAGCCTAGAACCCATGTCTGGACTCTCAGCCCACGTTCAAGCCAGTAGAGTGGCAAGATCTAGTGGGGAAAGGCTGTAGGTGGCATGAAATAATTAGTCAGCACTGCCGACTCTTGTGATTTTCACAAGTCTCACAGAATTTATGGCTTTTATTAAAGCCCAGCTCCAGGCATCATGCTGTCATGTTAGAATTTCAGCTGTCTTTTCAAGTAAAAAGTAAGTTTCTAGCCCAGTGGTCCCCAACCCTTTTCGTCTGGCGGGCGCCAGACAACGAACCATGGAGGACCGTGGTGGCCGACGAGCATCCCCTGAAATGCCGCCAACAAGCGGCAACGTCAATAGGTGTCGCCGCCGAAATGCCGCCGAGAAGCAGCAGCATCCAGAGGCGTCACCACTGAAATGTCACCGAAAATCGGCGGCATTTCAGCGGCGACGCCTCTGGATGACGCTGCTTCTCGGCACCATTTTGGTGGATGCTTGTCCGCCAGCCAGTACGCGGGCGCACTTAGATGCCCCAGCAGGTGCCATGGCACCCGTGGGCACCGCGTTGGTGACCCCTGTTCTAGCCCTTCTGGTTGTGGGGAAAAAGCTCTTAAACAAAAAGCTCAGGAACCAAAAGGCAAATCAGAAACCCCACATTGCATTATTTAAAAAAATAAATCGCATGTTTTTTAAGCCAATCTCATGACTTTTATATGTGTGGGATTGGCAATACTGGCACTGGAAGATGGATTTCCAATACTTAACAATACCAGTTCGGAGGACAGGAGGAGAATGGGCAGCTCTGATTGCTGGGGTACAAATCTTGGATCACATCCCAGGGACAGCCAGGCTGGTCTCCTTTGTGTCAGGATGTTTCAGGGAAGAAAAACCACCCCTTTTTGTACCCACAGAAAATCCCCTCACCTCCGTGCTTCACACACACACACCCCACCTGGCTGCAGAAAAAACACCTGGGGCATCTAGTCAAAGCCTACCCTGATATGCTTAACCTTGCCCCTTCTGAGCTACCAAGGTCCCTGCAGCCCCACGACAAGGAGGACAGTGCTGTAGGTGCCAGGAGTCTGATCAGTATGCAGAGTCTTTATTAGTATTGGCTTGAGTATTGATAAGAAAACATTGTTTCAAACTTCAGACCTCATTTGCCTCCTAGGAAACAGCAAAGCAAGTGAGAGAGACTGAAAGGAGTCTATGTTCTCAGAGGCACATTTAGAATTCCAAGGCACGTTAAAGTGGGCATGTGGTCCGGGAAAATATCTCATCTCAGTGCAGGTTTGTTTCAGCTGGAATTAGCTGATGCTTATTTTAAGCTCCTGTGGCTCAGTCATCTCCAAGTCCACCTCCGTTCCCTCCTCCTCCCCTTCCAAGGGGAAACCACAATTCTGCCTCTGGTGCAGAGTGCATCAGATGGGCAGGACAGCGCAGCTCCGCTACATAATACCGACAAGATTGCCAGCGGATTGCTGGAGCAAAGTGTTGCATTTCAACTAAAGCCAGGGAAGATGGAGGAAAAGCTTTGGAACGTTGTCACTAATTTCTAGTGAAGGACAAACCTCACAGGGAGCAGAGGTTCACTATGGCTAAGCCCGCAAAAGTTTAGCTCCCCCCCCCCCCCAAAAAAAGCTTATCTGAATGCTTAGGCGAGGTAGGCAGCAGTCTGTTTCCTGGCTGCTCGTCATACGCCAGCACTTCGAGACCCTGTGTGGTGACACTGGGCAGCACAGGCTGCATTAGTCAGCCTGGGCACTCCAGAGCCAGACAGAACTGCAGGGTCTGGCTGTGTCCAACAGCCTCGCAGAGGAATCCTCGTTGTATTGATTGCAACCGAGTCCTGGCGCTGCTCTGCTGCCAAGGACCTTTACATCTTGGCTGGGCTCCTTTTCGTTCTCTTCCGCCTTCATCCCTCCTCCCCAAACAACCGGCCCTGCCCTGCTTCTCCCTTCTGGGCCTGTTCGGCCTCCTCCAGACTGAGGGAGGATGGGAAAATATTAGTGCTTGAACTCTCTCTTTCCAGTACAACACAGGGACGGATATTTGGTGGCCCAAGTGACATGAGTTTGGCAAGCCTCATTCCAAGTGTCCACATGACAAGAACAACCCTGTCCACACCGCTGGCAGCCTTGTTGGCTGTTCTCAGCAGGGAGGCCAAGAATTCAGTGGACCCCTGAGAATGAATTAGTAGAGGAGATGCTTCCAAGAGAGCAGCTGGACCCACCGGCAGGCAGCAGGGTGTGTGGGAAGCCGACATGGTTCGTCCTCCCATGTGGTACCTGTTCTATGGATACAAGACACCAATCCCCTGGGTTGTTATCCTGGCACCTTTTACCAGCATAAAATTCACTTAAAATAACAGGTGTCTCATCCGACATGTTCAGCATCCTCTGTGATCTACAAGGGAACCTCTGCCAGGCCTGGCACAAGATGGAAGGAACAGGCCGCTCTGCTGGGGGGGCTCAAATTGAATCTGGATGCCAGTAGCTGAATGCATAGCTCACCCGTTTCTCCCCCCTCTGCCCTAGACACCTGCAATGAAACAAGCTGCCAGCTCCCAGGATGAGATACGGATGTTTCAAGTTCCATTGTTCACTCTATCAGCAGTGATTCAAGGCTTCGTCAGACGCGCCCCTCAATTAAAAGGTAGCCAGACAGCAGCAGGCACCAGGAACACAGAATATTAATTCCGGACGCTCCTGGGAGACAAACAGTCAAAATGAGAAATGCCACCGCGAGGGAAATCCATTTCAAAGGGCAGCTCAAGAGGAGGAGAGAGATGTTTTTGCCAGAGTCTTTTATGCTTTGTTTCAGAATAATTCCTCTTCGTCCTCAGCCCTTCAGCTGCGTGGGGACTTGGTGCATGTGTTCACACGTTCTTCCACCGCTGTAGTAAATCCACTTCTTTGAGAGGCTGTACCTAGGTCGATAGAATAATGTTTCCACCAACCTAGCCCTGTCTACACTGGGCTTAGTCTCTCGGGGGTGTGAATTTTTCACACCCCATGGTGATGTGGCTAGGTCGAGCTCGCTTTCTAGTGAGGACCAGCCGTCAGACACTAAGCGTCTTCGATACAAGAGAATCCTCTTCACGCTCTCCCAGGGCATGACTCGACAGTAGGCATTAGCTTCAGAGCTGGGTGGGAAATGGTTTCCCCATCCCATGAAAATTTTTGAGGTATTAAAAATGAGAAATTTTTGATCGGGACAAAAAGTCAAAATCTCAAAAAATTTTCAAAAATCTGGAAAAAAAAAAAACTTTGGGTCAGTCAATGCATTTCATTTCAACTGTTCTTTATTCTTTAACAGTTTTGGCTATCATAGCTTAATTTTAGAAAAAAAACTTGAACTGGAAAAATCAGAATTTTGTTTTGATTATGTTGAAACAAAATGTTTTAACAATTTAAAAAAAATTGAATTTTTTTTGAGTCAAATATTTGTCAAAACCGACCCTTTCCTACAAAAAGTTCTCATTTCGATGTATCGATATTTCACAATAAAAAGTTTTGGCAAAATACTCCCAACCAGCTCTAATTAGCATCTCTGGGCTCCAATGCTCAGATCCAGTTTAGGATTCAGATTCAAAGTGAAAATCTGAACTCAATTTCTCTCTTGCGATTGTCAACACCAAACTGCAGCAATTTCTCACAGCCAAACACACGTCTCCACCATCCTGAATTGTGGAAATCTCAAAAGGCTAGCTCTTCTCATGAGACTTCCACCACCTTGGCCTCAAATTCTGTGAGAACAAATTCCCAGTTAGGCCTTTTCTGATTTTTAATCCAGCATGGAATAAACTCTGTTCGGATGGATTTTGCTCTGGGAATTCAGATCCATCTCCCGTCACATGTGCTGAGATAGAAAAGGGTTAGGGTAGAAGTTTTGGCCCCTTCCTAGTATATAATATAAATAAGCATAGAACCACCACGACTTTACACTACCTGCTAGGAGAGCCAGTGCAAATTGCCAAATTGGGGCCTTATTCAAAGCCCACCAAAGTCAGTGGGACACTTTCCATTGTCTTTAATGGGTTTCTGGGTGAAGTCACTTGTGAATTGGTGAGCAAGTGTAATGATAACTCAACATTGCTGCTTCCTCTAATATTTTTCATTAAATTTAGGCAAGAGCAGTTGACTTGTAAGTGATAATGATACTTTGTATCATACACTAGTGAGCGTTCTATGGAAGAGCGTGTAAGTAATTGAAAGCTCAGCACAGTCCCTACTATGAAATCAGAGCTGAGAAGAGGGCTGAGAGCAGGGACAGGTGTCTTTGGGGAGCATTACTGGGCTTGTGGATCGGTGATGTGTGAATTAGCAAGGCTCTAATGCATGTCCTCAGAGATGGGAATAGCTCCCTGGCTGTACCTGGGAAGTGGAGAATTGACCCCCCTTTTGGGGTAACCCTAATCATGAATTACACATGAAAATCTGAAACAGGGGGTCCGTAGTGCGACAAATTCAACCAAAATTCACTCAAGAGAGACACTAGGTGTGACTGTTGCTGCCAATCCTGCTACGTAAAGTGCTATGGGCTTCTGCTGCAAAGCATCCGCTGGACGGGGCGTTGGGGGCAGTGCAAAGAATTGCTATGGTGTCTTCAGACCCCTTTGAGCTGCAGGTATAGCCCTGGAGCCAACAGTTACCTGTGTAAGGCTTCCCTCTCGGTCTCTGGCATGTGTGATCAGGTATTTAAAGATTGTATCGTGATGCATACACACAATGGGGGCAAATTAGGCACTGGCAACCTTAATTCTGGCATTTCCTGACTTTTGAGTGATTGACTTTGAAATCTGAATGCTCTTAAAATGGGGGAAGGTTTTTGGACACACTACATATTTATATGGCCCCAGCAGTGTATTATATCCATCTCTGTTTTCTCGTCTCCTACGAGAAGGCCTTTTTCTGCACTGTCGATTCCTTTTTATTAGAAATGTCCCTACATTTAATGAAGCAGCTTATTTCTCCCTGCAAGTGGATGTACACTGGGCTCCTGACTCAGCGGAGCTAGAGGGAGCAGCTGCTCCCACCGTGCTCGTCCGCTTGCATCTAGTCTCTGCGCCGTCTGGTGCCTGGAAATGTCAACTCCTCCTTCAGCCAAAGCCAAAGGCTCTGGGACCACACAGCGCCAGCATTATTACCATAAAGTTAATAAAAATAAGCCCGCAATAATGATAATAAACCCAAAATTAAATGTGATGCCAGGGGAGTAAAAGAGAATGGATCCAGAGCCCTTCTCCTTAACAACTCTCATTCCCTCCTGTCTCCTTCAGACTGGGGGGGGGGGGGGCGGGATTAGCATCTTAAGCATTCGGAAAGGGTTTTAACATAGAAAGAGAAATGCTATTAGAGTGCGGTAAGAACAGATAGGCCTCTCTTGCGGGATTAGACGCAGCCTTCCACTGGAGACACCACTTGGGTCTTTAAAGAGACGCTCCTGCCCGCACGTCCCAGGTACTGTCCGTCCAGGTAGGCTGCACCTCTGTGTGCCTCTGAATATTTCAGGTAGGTCTGTATTGCTGCTGAATTGCCAAAAGTACAGTACCAGGTATCCTTGGCTCTTTCATCTGCCCTGAACATCCTAAAACGAATACCTGAACCCTGTGCATGAACCTAGCTTGCCTTGCCCCGTTGCGTTGCACTGCTGCACATCAATATTGACCTGAATCCTGATGCTCCGTCTCCCTGCACTGTGCTGCTGCATCTCCTTGCACTAGGCCGGTGCATTTCCATTTTATCTCCATCAGAGTGCAGCGTGCACTTGCAGCAGGTTGCACCACGTTATGTTAGCGACACCTGCATGGCAATAGGCTCTCCCTGGGCATTATGCTGCAGGTCTCTAGAACTGAAGTATATTCCCGTGCACTCTCCCCCCCACAGGATACTACAGCAGAAAGGGCACTTCCCAGAGCTGGAAAGTTTCTCACCTGTCCTTTGTGCCTCAGAGTTTTGCAGGGTTCGGAACTGACACAGCTGGGCTTCATTAGCCAGCAGCTTCAGAACTCCGAGGGCTGATTTGTTGTTAATGAAGCTTTGAAGTAAGCAGCCAGCACTCGTGATGGACTGAATGCTCCAAACCTGGGCCAGCTCCTGCCAGATATCCCTGAAGTCTCTCACAGCCTCTCTTTGGGACACTGTTCTCTAGGATGCCTCTTGCAGTGAAAACACCCCACTGACCCTGCAGAACGGATGTGGCCAAGCTTCAGTGATGGGGTGCCTGCCTCGGAGTTTGACAACATTGCTAGGTCTGTGTTTAGTGGAGACTGCTAAGAAAGCAAACCAGGGGATTCGCCATTTCTGTTTGGTTTTTCTTCAAGAAAGAGTAAATTCCCTTCATGTTTGCACAAATGGGGCCTGCAGGTTTAACTGCTTACTGGGACTAGCTCCAGGGATGTCAGACAGCCTGGGAACACTTTTCCTTTCATGTTGTAGCAAGAGACTTGGAATTCCATGAAGGAATAACTGTTTCCCCCTTGTGAACTAGCATCAGGTGTTTAAGGCAGCTACGTGCCTCCCGAGAGGATATTAAAGTAGAACAATTGTGGTACTTTTCCCTAAATAACACAAGCTGCCAATACAACTAAAGGATACTTTCCCAGCTCCTGAGCAGACAAGAAAGTTTGGAGCCTTGGAGTGAGTTATTTCACTCCTAGCGAGGAACTAAGTGGACACAGACTCCAGAGGTTCTTTCCTAGTAGAATATTACATAATGTTATGATAGCGTGCAGAGCCCCCCATAGGGATCAGGGCCCAATGGTGGTAGGTGCTGTCCAAACACATAGTAAGAGAGTGTGGGATTAATCCAGTGCTGAGCTCAGCAGCTACCAGATTCTGGCCTTTCTGGTCACTCTTTCCATCAAAACCAGTTGGCCCAGGTGTCTGTCAAAATTACAGACCGAGTTGGGTGCGGAAGTTCTCAAGGTTGGACAGTGGTGTCCTTCCTCATCTACAGCTGTTTTACAACACAACACTTTTTTTGATTCAGTAACCCTTTTTGGGTATTTTTTCCTAAGGCCATGTCTACACTGGTAATTCACCAAATGAAGCGAAATCCACATAATCCTCTTGCAAAATGATTTAAGTGTTCCTACACATAGGCTTGCATTCGCTTCACTAAATTGGTCCAATACATGATTTCAGTTAAACTGGTGCTGGTTTTGCATGCAGACCAGCTCTTAAAACCAAGGAGCAACATTCTGGCTCCATTGAATTCAATGGGACTTTTGCCATTTACTTCATTCAGGCCAGGATTTCATCCAAGGTCTTCAGAAAGTTAAAATCGGCACAGCTCCATTTAAGTCAACAGGATCTGGCCTAAGAAATTTAATATTAGCTAATTGGTTAATTAGTTATTAGTTGCTAATGAACAGAAACTTCACAGGCATCTATTGTCAACATTGGTGATCAACCTAATGCTGAGCTACGTGGGATCTGCAATACAGCTGCAAACAACTTATCTGCCAAGATCCAAGGCAGATCAGAAGTTCCCCCAGGTGACGGAGAGAAAGAAGGCAGGCTCCAAACTCCAGCTCCCTCCTGGAATCCGACAGCTCTTTGGCCCTACCGAGTCTCCTCCTGGCCTAGAGCTAAATAACGTTTGGTCTCCAGTTGTCGTCAGCCCTTTAGATTTCAGATCAATCATTTCTGAAACTCGGAGCTGCAGCTAAAATGCTTTTGGAGTATAACAGGATTTTTCACAGCCTACACAGTGGAGGCTAAAGTTGCTCATCACCTGCTGTTGTAATCTGCACCGCTAAGCCTCCAGCTCTATACAGAAAGCTTAACTTTGCTTTGCTTATTTGCGTTCTCTATTCCCTTGCATCCGGCAGCCATATTTCAGGGAGGAAACGCTAATCTTTTTTCCCCCTGACTCCAGACAAAGGCATTTCAAATGAGATACAAATTGCTGATTAAATTATTGGCTTTGAGCCTCATCTAGGAAGAGCCCAATTAAAGAAGAGTCCGTTAAAGGGAAGAAAGACATTTTCTGTGACTCTCACTGAGCGCTGTCGAGAAAGAAACTCTCCCCCCTTTGCGAGGGGATTATATTTGTCTCAAGCTAAGAAACGGGCCTGGTGGTCCCCAGTCTGTCCCATCTAACTTGTCTGATTCTCATCCTCAACACAAGGCTAAAAGAGTATGTTTTTGGGGAGTAGGGTGAAGACCCTGAACTGGGACTCTGGATATCTGGGTTCAGTTCCCTGCTCTGCTCATTTATCATTATTAATCTATTTATTTCCATTACAGTAATAACAGAGATTGGTGACCCATTGGGCTAGGTGCTGTATGAACACATAGTTGGAGACAGTCTCCACCCCAAAAAGCTTGCAATCTAGACAGACAGTGTGCAAGGGTGGGGGGCGCACAGTGACGGGAGGAGAATTGTGCATGGTTACACAGCAGTAGGGTGACCAGATGTCCCGATTTTATAGGGACAGTCCCAATTTTGGGGTCTTTCTTATATAGGCTCCTATTACCCCCCACCCCCGTCCCAAGTTTTCACATTTGCTGTCTGGTTACCCTACACAGCAGGTCAGTCGCTGACCCAGAAGTGGTATCTAGGTCTTCTGAATCTGATTGAGTGTCCTATCCACTAGACCACACTGCGTCCTTTTTCTCGGATTCCCTGAGTGATATGGGGGTAAGTCATTTTAGCTCTCAGTGCCTCAATTCCCCATTGGTACAACGTGGACAATAGGCCTGCTTGGTTTTTTTATGGGGCAGGGCCTGTCTTAGTACGTGTTTGTACAGGACCCAGCACAATAAGGCCCTGATCTTGTTTGGGGCCTCGAGGTGCTACTGTCACGCATTAAATAATAAACCAGTTCAAACCAGGAGAGCCATTCAGCCATTGGAACAGAAGGTTTCAAGTAGCCCAATCTGTTCTGCACATTCAGCTTTCCTTCGGGAGCTTCCACGGCCAATACCGGGGAAGCATAAGGAGGAACTGCAGTGATCTTTGATTAGTTGCATAGTGTAAATGCTATGACAGCTCCCGCGTTTCTTCATAAACCCAGTTCTCAGGCTGACTGTGTAGCAGTTCGTGCATCTTTCCATGAATCTGCCTCATGTAAGCCTGGGCAGACTGATGGTTCTGCTCAGTGGTGTCGATCCCAAGCTTGTCCTTGGTTTCAGCTGGGTTTCATTTGGGTTTTTTAAATTAATATGAAACCAGTGATGCACAGTAAATCTCCGGGGCTGCAAACCAACACTGGAAACATGGTTTGTGTGAATGCCCCGACACCTCGTATCCCCACACACTGACCCTGCTGAATAAAAGAGCCTGCTGCCAACGTATGCCGCAGGGCCCACCCCACAAAGGTCTGAGGGAAACCCCTGCTAAGTGACATCCCTATGGACAGATGCGCAAAGGTTTGAACTGAACCCCCCAAAGTCTGATCGCTAGATGTTTGCACAAGCCCCGACTAACTGGGATCTGTATTGATTTTTCCCCATGGGTTTGCATAAAATCCCTGTTCCTTGCCTGGCTCTGCTCCTGATCAGCTCCAGTGCATCATTAACAGACTAAAAAAAAAAAAAAAAGTTTCAAAGAAAAGGAAAACAAAAATAATAGACTCTCTAGGGCCTGATTCTTCTCTGCTGTGTGTCACTGCAACCCATTTGGAGTCAGTGGAACTGCACCTGCATAAGTCTAGTGCAACATGGTGGAAAAGCATCTGTACACTGCCAGCTGTTTGGGGCAGGGATTGTGATACTCTCCGCCTTTGGAAAACACCCGGCTCTACAATCTAAATAACTAATAATCATTGGATCAAATTCACCTCTGGTGTAACTCCATTGATTTGTCTCCCTGCAAAGCTGTAGATCAAGTTCATCCTCCTGCAATGAAGTTACTTCAGGGATGAATTTGACCCATGGCATTCAGACTAGGTAAGCATCCAGGCTGAAGATGCTGGGATAGTGGAGGACTCGGACTTCATTAGATTCTATTATAAAAGGGATGATATTCCATCTTCACAGATAAACGCAAACCTTAATGCAGAGGATTGCTGTGTAGGGAAACTGGGGAGTTATAGATGTTAGGTTTGTAGCTTTGCAAAAAGCACTTTCTTATGGAACCTGAAATGACCAAGATTAGATTGAATTAATATGTACGGGTGTTTCTTTTAATAAAGATTTCCAGCACAAGCATTTCATAAAAATGCAAATCTCGGTTGAGATTTATAATTAGTAAGGATATGTGCGGAGCTAACAAATTATCAGCAAAGCCAAGCTCGCCACAGATAATTGCATAGATCTGAGCTCAGTGTCCGATCAGACCCTCTGAGCCTTACAGACGCCCAGTGGGTTCAGGGTCTCTGATCTCACAGCTTCACTCACTATGTAACAAGAGGCAAGACTGGATGGACCACTGGACTTTCCAGCAAGGCAATCCTTCTGTGCCTGCGTTTTTCCTTTTTCATTTGTAATATGGTAGCATCTAGGAGCGCTAAATCAGCGTCTCTCAAAATTTTGTACTGGTGACCCCTTTCACACAGCAAGCCTCTGAGTGTGACCCCCTCCTTATAAATTAAAAACACCTTTTTATATATTTAACACCATTATAAGTGCTGGAGGCAAAGCAGGGTTTGGGGTGGAGGCTGACAGCTTGTGACCCCCCCCATGTAATAACCTAGTGACCCCCTGAGGGGTCCCGACCCCCAGTTTGAGAACCCCTGCCCCAAATGGACTCAGGACCCCATGGCACAAGGCAACACGCACAGATATAGTGGAAAGACCGTCCCTGACTCAAAGACTTTACAATCTAGTATAGCCTGAGCCATCGGAATTCATCTCGAGTAGCCACACTTTCCATACAAGGGCTATTGATTGTCACAGCATTTCTGCCACTGCCTTGGAAATGAAGTCCTGGCATTGAAACACCCCCCTCTTCAGAGCCTCGCCAGGCCAAACAGAGAACAAGGAGCTCTTGAAATTGCACAGAAGCAGGGCCGGCTCCAGGAACCAGCTAAGGAAGCGGGTGCTTGGGGAGGCCAATACAAAAGGGCGGCACTCCATCCGCTATTGGGGCGTCCCATCTTCGGCGGGAATTCGGCAGCGAGTCCCTCAGTCCCTCTCTTTTTCTTTGAGCTGCCACCGAAGAGGAAGAGAGGGAGTGATGGACCCCCACTGCCGAACTGCCGCCGAAGAATGGAGCAGAGTGATGAAGCTGCTGCCGAAGTGCCGCCGATTTTTTTTTTTTTTTTTTGGCCGTTTGGGGTGGCAGAAAACCTGGAGCTGGCCCTGCACAGAAGCCCCTCAAGTTTTAAGAGCAGGAACGTAAGAATAAGAGGAGGGGCAGGCAGACCCCAGCTATGGCTACCGGTTCTCCAGACAGCCCTCAATGGATCATACTGAAAAACACCCCTTCTTCCCTTTCACCCAGCCTGGGCCATTACCCCATTACTCCTGGTGGAATATTAACTCTCTGATCACTGTCACCCAATGGGAGCCGAGTGGTTATTCATTACTAGCATTGCTTTCAGGTCCTTGGACACATCTCTCTTAGGCCATGTCTATATGTACAGCTCCGAAGCAGCGCATTGGTACCAGTACAGCTGTGCCGCTGCAGTGCATGTGGTGAAGACGCTCTATGGTGATGGGAGACAGCGGCGTAAGTTATGTGTGCAGGAGAAGTGCTCCCGCCGACAGAGCGCTGTGCACACGAACACGTATGTCGGTGTAAGTTATGGCGCTTGGGGGGGTGGAATATTCACACCCCTGAGTGACATGAGTTTCACTGACATAGGCTGTAGTGCAGACATAGCCTTAGCCTGCAAGGTGTAACAAATATGGTGGACCAGTCCTTTGTACAAGGGGATCTAGAGGCAAACTCTCACAGGGTGCACCACTCACCGCTTGTCTGGCGCCTCCTCTTGGTCGCTCTGGGGATGAGCTCTTGAGGTAGATACCCCTTCCGCAGTTTGCACACTGTTACTCTCTCTCTGGTCTGCGGCTCCTTGCTCACTCCAGGACCCTCGGCATCTCCTTTGTGACTTAACCCTCCAGGGTACTCCACTCCGGGCAGTACAGTCCATCAGCAGTCCTAGGCAATCCTCCCATTCACTGCCTCCATTCCGTGGTGGCTGGTAGGGGAACCCAGGCCTGCCCTCTTCTCCAGTCCAGGGACCTTCAGTGCCACAGTTCTGGGCTTCCTCTCTCTACTCCTTCCCTGGACTGCTTCCTAGGCTGTGGTTCCCCTTCTCTCTCTGGGAGTGCCAGTTGCAAAAATCCTCCACCCAAGGAGTCACTGCAAACACTTCTCCCTCTTCCCAGGAAGTAACTGCTACATGCAATCCTGCAGCCTTTCCCAGCAGCTTGTCTGTAGCCTGCTACTTGTTCCTGCACAGGTGAGCCTCTCTCTAATTAGCTGCCTCCAGCCTAAAGCTCCCCTGTTTGCAGCCTAATTAGTTGATTGGGCCCACCTGGCCCAATTCAGCTCTTGCAGGGCCAGTGTGTGGAGCAGTCCCCCTTACACAAACTCAAGGGGAAGAAAAGAAATAATAACCACAATGGAGACAAAATTCTATTTGCTGGTGCCTTAGAGTCCAGCTGGAGATCGGACCTGAACTAGTCAATGGGAAGTATTACATTTTCTGAGTTTCTGGTACTGACACCCTTTTACTCCACAAATTAAGATGAAAGGTACGAAAGGCTGGAAGAATTGGGCCCTAAAGTTGCCATTTAGCCCACCAAGATTTATCCAAATCCGCTCTGCAATACAGCTGCTTTAGCGTCACTCAGGAAATGGGAAAATAGAATGCATCTCTTTGGGTAGTTCTACCTTGTTCTTCTCCTTGACCCCTGGGCTAGACAAACACATGCCAGGAACGGTCTCGGTTTTCTTGGGCCTGTCTCAGCACAGGTGGATGGACTAGATAACCTCTCGAGGTCCCTTCTAGCCCATTTCTGTGATTCTATGCGGAGTCCTATGCCCAACAGGTGCTGAGATATTACAGTGATGAGCGTGGTATAAAAACCTCTAGAGACTAGAACAGAACAGAGGGCATCACACCCGGCCCGTATGGAAAGACAGGGACCATGGCTGAGCTGTCCTGCCCTGTGTTCTGCAGCAGAGAGACATTCAGAGGAATGAGAGAAACGAGCTCATTTAAATGGTATTTGAATCCCCACTGGGGGCTCTTACCGAAATGGAATTTGAATGGAGCGGCTGAGTGCAAGGTCGAGAGCTGAGCGCGGCCCAGGAGCTGCTCTCTTCTGGCAGAGTTATTTAAAATTTAAACCCACAAATTAAACAATTCTTTTTTATGATGATAAGAGTCCATGTTCCGAGTCCCTGAACACCCCTTCGCTCTGCGCAGCTATGCCGAGAAGCCCAACGCTGGCTGAAAAACCACTGTTCACAAACGGCTTATGGATTTCAAGAGCAGGTCTGTTCATTCCCAACCAGCCCACATAGCCTCTCAAATCCCCTTTCTGTGCCCAAGTTGCTAGGCCGTGGCACTCGCTACTCCCACTGGACAGTGTTCTGCATGGCCTTGGAGGAGGGAGAGGGCCTGAATCTCTTCTCATTTACGCCAGTTTTACAAGGGGGTAACTCCACTGACTTAATGTTGCAGTCGAGTTCCACTTTGTGTTTGTAGATTCAGATTTAAAGCTGTGATTCACAGCAAAACTCAGGAGAGGAGGTGGGAGGAAAACGAGCCCTGATATTTTTACGCAGGATTTTTTGTATCACCAAATGTAACCTATTTTTTTTTTTTTTTTTTTACTCCTTAAGTGCTTGTTCCTCTCCCACGCCCACCTGCTGCACGGATGTAATGGGGTTAAATGGAAGCTGGAGCATGAAAGGATAGAGATTCTCACCCATGCGTCTAACTATGGACAAGAGTAAATGACTAGAACAAGAAATGGAAGTGTCTCACATAAAATAAAACAGAAAAAAATAGGTATCAGACAGTGTACAATTTGATGATGCAAAGAAAGATTTGTCTTTCCCAATGCAAAGCAGAGTTGCACTGTTAGTGTGAGGTCATTTACTGGGGACAGTGGGAAAATTTAATTGGATTTTTTTTTCTATGGAAAAATACGATTGATTAAACAATTATTTTGGAGGAATGTGTCTGCTTTCCTCAACAGTTTTTTCATTTTGCTCCAGAAAGCCAAACACCCAAAAACCTTCTTGGCAAAAATTTTCAGCATTTTTGGCCAAGAATGTTCTGGTTTTGGTTTTTTTGATGAAGAGTCAAAATTTTCAGTGGGGGGAGGGGGAAAATCCATTTTCTGACCCGTTCTAGTATCTGTTTTTAGGCTTCAGGGATTCATCCATGCGTTCGCTTTTGAGAGCCAGGAAGAAGTTTTCCCTCAGGGCAGGTTATCCCATAACCGCAGGGTTTGTTGCACCTTTCTCTGAAGCAGCTGGTGCTGGTGGTGAGAGGACACTGGATTCTAGACAATGGTCTTATACAGGATGGCAATTCCTATGATGCTCTCTAGCCTGTCTACACTTGGCACGTTTTGCAGCATGGCTGGCATATTCAACATGAGGGAACGGTGATTAGTACAAAGAGCAGGAGCAAATCTCTAGCCTGGCAACTGGAGATAGTGTCCATTCCAAGCTAGATTCCTAGGCCTAGTTTGGTTTTCATGGCCCTATTTAATCAGCCAGTCAAAAAACAAGGCAAATAAACTGTTGCTCTTCTGCAATTTGCTTTCCTTGAGGTGGCAGACACCTATGAGAGGCTAATTAACCTTCGGGGTTTAAGGCAGAGGATTTTATGTTTGTTTGTTAGAACCTGACTAGTTGAAGATTACTGTAAAATTTTAATTAAGTTATGCAAATTGTTTCCCCACTTATGTGCTATAAGAAGATGGCTGGCAGCAGTCTGTGTTTACATCCGCGTGCAAACGTACACACGCAACACACATATGCTCCACTCAGAGTCACTGCGATGAGGGGAGTCAGCTAGTGTGTACTATCTCCAGGACATACCACACTCTTGATGCTTTCTGCTTTGATAATGCCATTGCTTCTCCTGCTGTCCTCAACTACCTGTGGATCCTAGTGCCATCGCACGAGGCTGCGTCATCGCCGTGTGGCTTTTGCTCTCACCCTCCTGCTGCCAGCCCTCTCCATCCACTTGCCCTACCTCTGTACGGCGGTGGCGAGTTGGTGCCGACCCTCCGAGCAGCACCCTCCATTGGGGGGCCCAGGAACGACTGAGCAGGAAGAGCCAGTTCCCATTGGTCAGGCAGTGGCAGCCATCTCTGTGGGGCCCGAGCGAATGCACCAAACAGATATGGCAGAGCGGGTTACCAGCCGGGCATGGCCTGCTCCCAAACCTCTCAGGGCTGCAGTGTTTGGCACTTGATCAACAATCGCAGCATGAGCAAAATGACCCATGAACAGGAGCAGTGGTGAATTACAGAAACAGCCCTTGCCATGGCATTCTGAATGGTGTGTCTATGTGGCATGTGTGTACGGGCAGAGGGTGTCCGTGTGGGTGAGCACCTGTTATTGTCTATCTGACCAGCTGTCTCAGGTATTTCCCAGGTGCCCATACCAAGGGATCTGAGCACTGGGTGTGCAACTCTTGATTTCTCTGACCCTGCAGGAAGAGCTGCTGTTGCTGCTGGGTGTGCCTGCAGGGTGGAGTGGGTCACCCTGCTGTCTGTGTTCCGATAACCGTGGTAATGCATGGTACTGGAGCCTCAGACCCTGGCTTCCCATTGTGAGGAATTTCTCTGTTGTGTTAGCCAATCATCACAGCGGAGGACCCTGGATGGTACCTAGTCACAGCTGGACCAACGATTCTGAGAGCCAACCGAAGTGTGAGAACCTGCCATGCTCAGCTTCTTGTAGGGGTTTTCAAAAAACTGCACCCCAATCTTTTTTCCTTTTTGTCTGTGCATTTTCAGCAGCTTTTCCCAGCATAGCCCCCCCCCCCCCCCAGTCTCCTCTCCCTCACGCGTCCCAGTGAGGGAAAGGGAAGCTGAACTGAAGTTTAAAGATGGGAGTCCAACAGCTTCATGGTGTGGATCACCGAAAAAAAGAGAGGGATCTATTGATGGACCCAACTCCTGCCCAATCCCCTGGTCTTATCCTCACAGCTCAGTTCTCCATCTACCAGGAGTGGCGTGTAAACCCCCCCCAATGTAAAACCACTGTGCAGTGTAAATGAATTGGGTATTATTCCTTTAAATAGTTTGGGAGCCCTAAGGGCCTCGCCCGACTGCCTTCTAGTGCACAAGACACCAGAACCTGAGAACAGCAGTGCACATATGGAGGTGGCCTTGTGAGTTGGTGTATTGCTAGGGAAAACACTCCTTTGGAACCCAACTGTGGTTTTCTCACACCCTTAGAGCTGTGTGGAGAGCACAGACACAACGTGCCCGTTAGCCCCCTTGCTAGGGTTAGTGGTGCGTGCAATCAGTGCACGTGTGGGATGGCTGGTAGAGCTGAGAGCTGGTACAGGGAGCGCCGCAGCTAGAAGCATGCCCCAGCAGGCCCCCGTTTTAAAATGGGAGGTATTATGGGACTCAGAATTCCTGGGTTCTCTCCCTTGCTCTGCCACTGATGCACCATGTGACCTTGTGGCACTCACATCTCTGACTTCAGTTTCCCCCCGTTGGTGAAGGCCAGGTTAATATGGACACCGGGGGCTGGGAGGATTCATTCATTTATGGCTGCAGAGTGCTCTGAGCTTCTCTGAGGTAGATGAGATGCTCCGTGAGCGCAGTGCCTATTTGTTATCCTGATGCTGATTAAGGTCTGTTCCTGCCAGAAAACATTTTCAAAGGAAAGGGTGCAGACCCTCTGCATGTTGGGGCAATCAGACACTTGCTTAATGCCTCGGGTGTGCTATAACTTTCTTTTTTAAAAGAGAGTGAGTGAAAGAAAGGGAAAGAAAAACTATTTTATTTCAATGCAAAAACTATCTACTTTAAATACCCTTTTTATTACATTATCTGCATAGTAATACTAATAATAGATCTTGTTGGCAGTTCTAATGAGGCTGGAGAATATAAGGTTTCCAATAAAGTTAATTGTTGCCTTTAATATTCTCATACATTTGTACATGATAAATCTTTAAAGGAGAAAAACCCTCATTTCTTTCCTATTAAGCATTCAAGAATAGTCCAATATCTGATGGGGAAAGAGCACATGCTCCTGTCGGCCACTCCCTCAACAACTAACTTCTGCTTTCTGCCCCAGACAATGTCAGCCCCACTTTGGGCTAATGAACTTGAAGGGGAGGGATTTTCCATTTCCTGAAGAGGGGGCTTGAACCCAACATTAGGGCACGGGTGAAATGAGTGAAAGTTCTCCACTGAGGTCAAACTGGATATTTCTGCAACATATAAAAGCCCTACATGGTGTGACACAGTTGGGTAAGATAGGAGGAGCCCAGGAGTGGTGTAGCAGAGGGGGTTGCAGAGCAGCTCCAGCCAGTGGAGCTCTGGCCCCACTATTGTTTGCATGGCAGAGAAATGTGTTAGCAGGCAGGTCTGGCCCTACAAGCCCATCACGACCCAATCCCCTTTCCTTTCCTGCAGCCTCATAACACAGCTCCATCTAGGCCGTTTTTAGTGTTGGCTCTAAACTTCATCGTAGCACAGGAGGAAGAGGAGCTGAAATGGCAGCTATCTCCATGCTTTGGGGCTGATTTCTCATGGACATCTCCCACAGCTGTGTTAACCCATGGATCGGTAGGACAACAGGAATCCCAACTTGAGGTGCTTGCAGCCCAGGTACATAGAATCATAGATTATTAGGGTTGGAAGGGACCTCAGGAGATCATCTAGTCCAACCCCCTGCTCAAAGCAGGATCAATCCCCAACTAAATCCCCAAATGGCCCCCTCAAGGATTGAACTCACAACCCTGGGTTTAGCAGGCCAACGCTCAAACCACTGAGCTATCCCTCCCCCTACATGATGTAGGAATGGAAGCATGAAGGCCAGGGATGTAATGAACAGTAGTGTAATGTCTGGCAAAGGCTTGCTCACTTCTTGTTAAGTCTGTTAGTGCTGTTTGGAACTATGCTGGGTATGTGTTTGGATTTCCACTCTCTAGCTTTATCACTTCTCTGTAGGGAGGGACTGGGATCAACAGGCCTTTTAGAAAAGGTGCACATCAAGTGGGACTGGAAGGAAGAGACTGCTGAGGCATGATAGACTAAGTCTGAGATGGGATTTGGATGCTACCGTGATGGGTTTCAACATAAGAATTCAGAGGGATGATAAACGGACAGATTCTTGGTGGCTGCAGATACATAGAAAAGGCCCCAGAAATCAGACTGCAAGAGACAGACCCAGGCGTTGGCTTGAAGCCTGGTATGGATGGAGTGAGGGGGATAAGGGGTAGGGTGAAGAAAGATGAGAGCATGTTGGCAGGGGAGCTAGCACAGAGCTTGGCCAAACTTGCCTCTGAAATTGCTGGTTTCTTAGTTTCAGCTGAGTGGCCACGGAGGTTGGGCAATTCCTTTCCAATGCTCCGTTCTACCCACGTGGTGTGTCCCTCAATTATTCCTGCCCCATCTCCCCCTTTCCCTCAGCATGTCAATAAGCTACTACTACAGCAGCAGGATAATTTATAAGGGATCCCACCATTGGCTGTGCCTGAATTCATAACAGGTGGTTGGCTAATTAAGTGTGCATTATGCACACAACACTGTTTTGCTCAATGTAATTGCAGATTCCATATAAATAATTCACAGGGAATTATTATACTGAGGACGTCACCCGCCTCCTCATAATTTGCTTAACTGAAATAGGCTCTTTCATCATTTTGCACTGATTTGCTTTAAGACCATGTACACAGCATCATTTACAGGCAGGCTTCAGGGAAGATTACTTAAATTTAATTAAGTTATGCAAATTATTTGTCCACTACGTGAAGAGCAAGTGTGGACCCCACTACAAGATGGAGTTTAAGGGCAGCAAATAGGAGCCTTAAACAAAACAACAAGAATAGCTTACCTTTCATCCTGAAGGGGGTCCTAGTGCTTTTCACAAACGGCAGATAGAAATCGGTGCATCCACTGCTGAAATGGCATTATTGATTTGCATTATAGTAGTGTCTAGTGGCCTTAGCTGAGATCAGGGCCTCATGGTGCTAGGAGCTGCACAAACACAGTGAGAGATTGACTCTGCCCTTAAGAGTTTACAGGCTACATAAACAAAAGAGAAAATGGGGGCACAGGAGAGAAAGGAAGGATTATTCTCCCCATGGGCCAATGGGGAAACAGGCACAGAGGCACAGATCATCCAAGGTACTGAGTCACCTAACTCCCATTGAAGTCTGCAGGACTTGGCCACCGGACTCGTGCAGGAAGGGATAAAGCAGGGGCAGAGCATGGGACTTTAGCGGCAGGATGCCTGGGTTCTACCGCTAACTGACTGCAATCTGAGGCATTCACTTCTCTGTACCTCAGTCTGCACCGTGAGGAGAACGGTACTGCTTTCGCCTTTGAGGCCAAAACCATGCTCTGTAATGTTTATTATTAAGTATGGATCCAGTGTTTTATGTTAAGGATTCCTCTTCCCTTCCTTCCTTTGACTGTTGTGCAGTGCTGCTTGGTGCTGGTAAACAGCGGCTATGTTTCATCCCAGAGATGGCTGCATTTCAGTGGCGGGTGAAGTGAGCCCTCTGGTTAGTTTAAGTCTGTTGAATGATTTGGGATGAAAGGTGCTGTATAACTAAGATCCTCACCATCAAATACACAAACAGCAACACCACACAGGAGTTTAGGACAATCCACTGTTAGGTGAAAGCCTCTGTTGATCCTGCTCATTCCCATCTGAATGGGGAACTTGGCCAGACACTTGCCAGGCCTCACATGAGAGCACTGGCAGGTATTTGAGGTTGCCAAGCTCTTGCTGTCACCACTGGATTTGGAGCCATGGGGGAAGTTGTGACGATAGAATGACCGGGGGAATTCTCTGCTGAGGGAATTTAGGATGGAGGAGGGTAATACTTGTCGCTCTGGGAGAGCTGGCTTTGCACTTCAGCTTGACTTTACTGACCACAAAATGTCACTTAGTTGGAGACGTGTTGTACCTAGGACTGAGGTGCTGTGGCAGAGCTAGGACTCGACCATTGAAGAAGGGGTTTGCGCATCAGGACTGAATTCTAGTGGCAGGGCTGGGTGGCAGAGAAGGTATTACTTTCCTCTTGGGATTGATGGGAGCACAAGAACCCTACCCTGGCACAACCCAAAGGCTCTTGCACCCTTGTTTTCACGAGCACTGAGATTCAGCCCCAGCACTGAATTAGAGGGGTAACATTTGGCATGGTCTACTTCTGCCATCACAATCCTTTTATCTTGGTTGGAGATTGTTCTCCCACCCAGCAAGATGCCACAGTGACACCAGATTTGCACGGAGGCCTGAGCGACCAGCCACCTTATCTTGTTGTAGCAGGCGGACGTACTTGGACTGGCTCATTGAGTACGCCAGCAATTCATTCCCCACAGCTGGATAGCCCCCTCCTGTCACACCTGACTTTCAAGATTGTGGTTACCATGGCACATTGGCTGCTCACACTGATAAGGGAGTCAAAGAAACTTAAATTGTTCTTTGCTATTCAGTGGTGCTGGCAGAGATGGGGCTGGCGGCTAGGCAGAAAAGGCCATTCTAGTCCTTTCCTCCTCTTCCTCGTCTCCCTCTATTTCTGTCTCTTGGACTTCATGACAGGGCCGTGGTGCTGACTGTTCATCAGCCTGAGCTTGGAAAACCAGAGCAGGGGTGGGCAAAACATTCATTGTTCTCAGGACTGGGGCTAGAAGCCCTTGACCCTAGGAGTGGAATCCAGAGGTAGGCTGCAGGATCTCAGTCTAGGATTCCCTCTGTGAACATCACCACCAATTTCTTCACTCATGTAATCAGGCAAGATAGACACTCCTGGTCACCTGTGATAGGGAAGGGACAAGAAATGGAACTGAATTGTCCCTCAGGATGAGCAGTGGCCATCCTCATGGTTTTTAGAGAGCACGTAAGGGGAGGGCATCCAAGAGCGCTAGTCACATCAACCAAAATATGCAAAACTGCAGGCCATAAAGATAGCCCTCCCGGCCCTGTGAAATCCTAAATCCATGGAAGTCAACAGGAATTTTGCCATGGAGTTCAGTGGGGCCAGCGTTCCATCCTCTAGATCTTGAAATCACTGGGAGCTGCAGGTGCTCAGCACCTCTGAAAATCAGGCCACTTAGTAAATGCTTAATTATGCATTTAGGTGCTTAACTGTAGGCACCCTTCTCCAAACAGTTTGGGCCAGAACCTCTCTACGCATCAGTTCCCCCCTCTACAAGGCTGATAAATAATAGCTGCTTTGTGCGGTGTTCTGAGAATATGAATATTTGTCTAGTGCTTCAAAGGCATACATTGCTGTGTGAGGGGTAAGTATTATTTTCCCAAACATCCAGTTTCTGGTCGGTACTTATTTTGTATCCAGCCTCTAGAATGTGTTATGACTGAAGAATTCATTCCCCGTGTCTGACGGGGGGAAGGGGTTCCCTTAACTCAGCCTGGCCATTCTGACTGTTCTAGGAAAAAGGTGAAGGGGGCTAGCTAAAAATCTTCCCCTTTGCCTCTCTCGCCATCATCTTCATGCCCTCCTCCACATCCCCCCTTTTACTACATGTAGTACCAGGGTTACTGCCAGCTCCACCTCCATATCCCTGCAGTGGGGTGGCAGCAGAGGGTAGGGGGGCCCAGGCCCACCGTACTCCACCAGGTCCCAGTTAGTGGCAGGTGGTCCCGTCCCTCGGTTAGCAGGGAAACATACACGCTGTCTCACTTGCCAGCAGTGTAACCACACTAAAGTCTGGTTCCCTGTGGCTACTTCCTACCCAATTCTGCCGTCGTTGCTCTGTCAACACCAGGATCCATCTTGCCGCTTGGCAGTCGGGTGGTATCCTCTCCAGTAACTTCTCAGAGCCTTCAGCCTCCTCAGGCAGCAGGACGCTAGTCTGCTTGGCCACTAGCCCAGGATCCCGGAGTGGGCTCGGCTTCCTAGAAGAGATGATGTCTGCCTCCTTCCCTGTTCCAGCCCCAACTGAGCTACAGGGTCCTCCTTTTATACTTCCTGTCCTGCCCCACTACTTCGGGCAAAGGAGGCTGAGCAGGTTTGGCTCCGCCCACCAGTGGGAGGGTAACAGTCCCTCGCTTTTGTGTCCAGAGGGAGACCACTCAGCCTCACTACACACCGTCATGCCCTGAGAGCACTGGCTGAAGCCTATAGGGAGGATTTCACCTGTGTAGGGGACGCTGGAAGTTGCACAGAGCCACCACAGCTAGCAGCTCCTATGCGACGCCCCTGGGGCCAGCAAACATGGGCCAGGCAAGTGGAGAATGGACAGGTTCTGTGTTAGCCTCTCTCCAAACATACAGAACAATTCCTTTCTCCATCCCAGGTGTTTACAGCCTTCAGGGTAAACAGCCTGGAGAGCTCAGGGTGACTATTTCCTGGGCAGGCAGGCTGCTTTCTGGCCTGTCATGAATCTGTTTGAGAGTTTCCTCAGTAATTCCCAAGCAGGATCTTTGCCCCCTTCTGAGTCACTAGGGTTTGTTTTTGTCATAAGGAGCCCTATGTTTCTAATGAGCAGTTAATGAGCTGTCAATTACTTATGCAAATCAGGGGAGCAGGCACTGAGAGCACTCTGTCTGCACTTTACAGCAAGACCATTACCTCCAAACGTTTGGGAGCAACTCCTTCTCTTGCTAGCAATGCATCTATCTTTTATTTTATGTTATGTTATTTATGGCATTGCATTGGAAAAGTCCAAGTACGACTGATTAGCTAAAATAATTAATAAATAATGAAAGTTAGCACCTTCCATCCAGGGATCTGAAATTAAGAAGTAATTCTTCGGCTCTACTCTGCATTGTTTAGGCCTCAACTGGAGTATTGTGTCCAGTACTGGGTGCCACATTTCAGAAAAGATGTAGACAAATTGGAGAAAATCCAGAGAAGAGCAACAAAAATTATTTAAACTTTTAGAAAACATGACCTATGATGAGGGAAGATTGAAAAATTGGGTTTGCTTAGTCTGGAGAAGAGAAGACAGGGGACATGAAAACAGTTTTCAAGTACATAAAAGGTTGTTACAAGGAGGATGGAGAAAAATTATTTTTAACTTCAAGGATAGGACAAGAAGCAATGGGCTTAAATTGCAGCAAGGGATGTTTAGGTTGGACATTAGGAAAAAATCTTCATAACTGTCAGGATGGTTAAGCACTGAAATAAATTGTCTAGGGAGGTGGTGGAATCTCCATCATTGGAGGTTTTTAAGAGCAGGTTGGACAAACACGTCAGGGATGGTCTAGATAATACTTAGTCCTGCCATGAGTGCAGGGGACTGGACTAGACGACCTCTCGAGGTCCCTTCCAGTCCTATGATTCTATGAAGACTCCTCACATAAGGGTTGTATGGGTTAAACCCAGGAGAATGAAAGTGACTAGAGAGAGACACTCACTGAAGCACTCAGGGAGGTCTCTGAAATTTAAATCTATAAGCAGCTAGGGTGACCAACAAGCAAGTGTGAAAAAATCAGGATGGGAGGTGGGGGGGGGGTAATTGGAGCCTATATAAGATAAAGCCCCAAATATCGGGACTGTCCCTATAAAATCGGGACATCTGGTCACCCTATAAGCAGCTCCCCATTCTATTGTTAAAACAAAGGAATAAATAATCTTTCACTACTAGAAGAAAGATTAAAGCTGAATGTAATTTATCTCTATGGAGAACAGGTGCACATAGTTTTACATTTCTAGGTATACTCTGATAATAAACGTGCTTGGAAGAGCCATATAGACAATAGTACAAACAAATGTAAGGGTAGAATTGATCTACTTGTAAGTATTGTTGGAATGAATTGGGGAGCAGATAAAGTGCTCATGACACCATGTAGAGCATTAATAAGATCAGTCATAGATGATGAGAATCAAGTCTTAAGTGCTGCATCGAGATCAGAGCTTAAAAATTTAGTCAGTTCAAGCTCAAGCACTACAAATTGTTTGTGGTGCATTCCCTACAACACCAGTGTGTGTAATGCAGGTCGCTACTGGATTAATGCCTATCAGTTTAAGAACAAAAATGTTAATCGGACATTCTGAACTAAAGTCAAGGGAAACAGAGCAGAGAAGAATAGTGGACAAATATATGAGTCATGTTGGGAATTAAGCAGATGATACAAAGCCCAACATAATCTCGCTCATGCTCTTGGGGTTAAAGTGTGGGTAAAAGAGTTAAGCAAAAAGGAAGGACAAGAAGAAAGTAAGATCCATAGTTGTGGGGTTGTAAATTATACCTGGAAAATCATCTCTCCAGATTTGGATTTAGAATTATGTAATAAAATAAAAGGGGAAAGAGTCATTGTGTATGACAGATTAAGTTTGAGTTATATATGGTAAATGGGGTTGCCATTGCCGAATGTATAGTGATGGATCTAAAGATAAAAACAATAGTAGAGTTGGAGAAGGTTTTTGCATCCCTGAGATTAGAGTCAAGAAATTTAAGAGAATATTTAATTTTGTAGCCATTATGACAGCTGAATTGGTGGGAATAATGTTAGCATTAAATGGGATAAGGCACGTACAGCCTACCGCAGCTGTTCTCTTTTCGGATTCATTATCAGGTATGCTGGCAATTCAAAAGAGTACCTCAGAAAGCACGGATGATCTAAAAAATGAAATATTGTTTTTGACAGAGTTAGTACGCCTGGGTTAAATATAGTACTAGCATGGATTCCAGCACCTGCTGAGATCCCAGGCAATGAAATGGCAGAGAAAGAAGTGAAAAATGGTCTAAAAATGGAGAAATTGTTATAAAGATTCTTTTGAGTAAATAGGAATTATGAAGTTTTGTTAAAAAAGGAATGGCAAGAATTGTGGACCAAGGAGAAAAGAGATTCTATAAAGTGTGCCCCAAAATAGAGGGTAATGGGCCATTCCAAAGTTCTGAAAAGATCAGTGAAGTGCTCATATTTAAACTGTTAACTGGGTACTGTGGTTTAAATAATAATTGGTATGTATTGAACAGACACAGAGCTGGGTTATGTAACACATCAGGTTAAAGAAACAGCCAATCAGCTGAAGTAGGCTGTAGCCCAGGAAAGCTTATGCTCAAATAAATTTGTTAGTCTCTAAGGTGCCACAAGTACTCCTGTTCTTTTTGTGGATACAGACTAACACGGCTGCGACTCTGAAACCTATGGGAATACAGGGAGCGATCCAGGAAAGACAGGCTCTTTCTGATGAACTTAGACACTTTACGGTGACAGAATATACTATGAGGGGTTTAGTGAGAGTGTTGGGAACAGGGGTGTAATGCTAAAAAAGCTCTCCTACATTTTTTAAAGGGTATAGAGTAGGAGAAGAGTGTAACAGCTTGAATGTATAAGTAATATGGTAGCTGGTGGTTATATGGCGAGTCTGCTTCACCATAAAGCATAAGAAAGACGACGACTCCTCACATCTGCGGGAGGTACTTAGTATTATTGTTCCCATTGTACATATGGGGAAAACTCAGGCAAAGAGAAGGGGAGTGACTTATCCAAGATCAGTGTGGCAGGGGCAGAGATACTTAAAGGAAAAATTATTTTTCAGCTTACCTTTATTTATTACATTACAAGTAAAACAGTTATCAAAGATCATAGTTTTTACCTAAAAATTTTTTAAACTTGAGCTAGATCCAGATATGCTAAATGATAAATATAGTTATCAGAATAAGCTCTCAATGAATTTACAGCTAGGATTTTTCAATGTGAGAGAGAGAGAGAGAGAACGAACACGCACACCATTTATAGTGTGTATATAGAAGGGCAAATACTTATGTAACAGCATATTGTCAACTTGTGTAACTTAATGCCCCAGGAAATCAGTAGGGCTAAAAGAGCAATTCAATTCCTAAGAAGGATTGGCTATTTGCATCAATGAATCTCACAGCTACACCTGCTGGGAACTGGAGTAACAATGTTACCAGGCACATCAATTGTCATGCTGCAGCATGAAATGCAGCCCAACAAGGGTCAGGAGGGAATCCCATCTTCAACAGAAAAGTATTCTATCTGTAGCTACTTGCAATTGGATATTTTACATGGAAGTACTATGTGCACAGAACACCGGTGATCTGTGTGGCACAGACAATGTTCATGCTCCTGCTATGTGGACAGCCTAATGGGCCATTTTTTATAGTTTGTCATATAAAGTTGCCTCGTTTCTGGCATGCATGCACATACAAAAATATGCTTAGCCGCCTTTGGCACATAAAGTGTTAAGCTCTGCCATGCTAAAGGTTAGCAAGAGACCCGATAAATGCCCACTTTAACAGAGAAACATTTTTATCAGTAACCTTTTGAGAAGCTAGTTTAATTGCATGCTAACAGACATTCACAAAGAGCTGCTAGGAGTCACACGGAAGGGAAATGACAAGCATTTGAAGGGTTGTTAAAATTTGAACCTTGGCTTTGTGGGGTTTTACCTGGAGCATTGCCTGGGTGCCTGAAGCTGGCATGTACTCAGCAGCTATAGGGATGAAAATCTGCTCATGCAGGTATGATTGTATGGTGCTCCGGTATGTGCCAGGCTGTAGTATCTATGGCTAATGGCTACAGTCCTGGGTTAAAACCGATACACGTGCGTGCATCTTAACAGGGGGTTAATGTGGCAGTAGGAGACCTTTAACAGTTGTGTGAGGGGAGAAGATGCTTGCTTAGAAGAATTCTACAAGCCCAGAGACAAGGGAGCTTTTCTTTTCAGCGCTGCAGTCGTTTGACATAACGTGTGAGACTCTGTAGAATGCAGAAGGGGTGTATCACATGCATGTCACATATATGATGTGTGTTTGTGTGACTGGTTGCAGAACCAAGGTATGAGGAAGAAAAATAAGATCAAAGCTCTCAACCAGAGACCTCACCAACCAGAAGCCAAATATCCACCAGGTATTGTATAAAAAGATAATGATTGGCTGCAGCTGTCCTCAATACCTGGTCCATCTACCTAGATTTCATCACCTGCCCCAGCTGGGAGAGTCACAATAGGGGTAAGGGTGGGGTAAGAATACCCCAAAGGTCTGGTCCAAAACAAGAAATACTGCCATAACTGTATGAAAGGGGTCACCTTCACTCTAACACCTGCCATCATTCCTACTTTAACCCAGGGCGTGAATGTAATGGTCATAACCAATTCTTCCAGCGGTACAGCTATCATTCAGATGCATTATTTATGAGTTGTGGAGAGATGTTAAAAGGCAGGAAAGAATGTGTAGCCATTGCTTCATTGATCCCCATAGCCCATGCCAGAAGCCAGCTGCCTTAGATAATTAAATAACAGTGTCGCATTCAGACAGTCTCTCTGGGGATTTAATTATGCTAAAGACTTTACACTAATGCTAAGGGTTGGTGTTGCCAGAGCATCTTCCACCCCAGGGTCTCTAAGCCCTTTGCAATCCTCAGAGCCACCCTGGGAGATGGGTGGCTGTTATCTCCATTTTATGGGGCGTGGGGTACGGGAAGCTGCAGTACAGAGTGAGGAAGTGACGTGGGCAAGGCCACCCTGAGGGCTACTGGAAGGTGCCCATGTATAACTCAAGAATCCTGACTCCCACTCTGTGCATGCTCTAACGGCTCGGCCTATTACCTGCTGCCATAGGGCAGCCTAGCATCAGGATGGGACACCAGTTGTAAAGGCTGGCAGGTGAAAGGTTGAACGCTGCCCTGTGATGGGCCGAGTTGAGAGCTTGTGAAGTGGACAAGGAATTAGCAAGGGGCACAGGTGAAAATGTTAGTGGTGATAACTGAAGGCTAATTACATCCCGCTGGCAATAGACCACCAGCTACTGTAAGCCATATAAAAGGAGAGATTAGAGTAGCGAGCAGGGTTGTTCCTCCTAACGGGGGTGTGTGTGAAGCTCTGTACTTACTGTAGAGAGGCTGTTTTCTTTAAAGGTTCTTTCCTACCCTTATTTAGTGATGTAACCTCTTGGGGAAGGCCAGGGTGAGTAAAGCAAATGAGGACTGCTAACTGTTTGTGGAAAAACCACTTTCAGTTTGGTTTTCTCGGGGCTTTTTCCTCAAGGGGACTGAGCTGAGGGAAACCCTCCAGGTTTGCGACCACCATGCTCGTAAGTGGGTTCTACATAGCATCAGCTTCTGCGGCCTGTTACATTCCCACCACCCAATAGTCTTCCGCTCCCAGTCCTCTTTCCCTGCCCCTTTAATTAGGCTTATTTTAAAACTTGTCTGGTTTTATCCTCCTTGCCTCTACATATCTATTTATTTTCAGCTTTTTCCTTTCAGTTGCTGAGTATTTACAGAGCAGAAATTAAACACTCGCTGATTTTAATGGCTTAATTTAAAATAATGTGTGAGCAGATATGTCATGTTATTATTTCTATAGCAGTAGCACCTAGGGGCCTCCATCGGGGATTTGGGGCTTCATGGTGCTAGGGCTGCACACACATGAAATGACAGAAGTTTTCGGTCTTCAGAGAACTTACGATCGAGGTCATGACTATCCTTTCCTGGGCATAGGCTCAGTCCTACTGCTCAGGCTGGCCATGTAAGCTAGCACATTCAGCAGAGAGGCCTCAAAATAAGGAAAGGAAGGACTGGTTCAGGTGTGTTTGGGAACACAGCCGGGAAGAGGGAGTATGGTCTAGTGATTAGAGAAGACAATGACTAAAAATCTCATGGTTCCAGGCATTAGCCAGTTGCCTGTAGGGGTCGGGAAGGATTCCCCCCCCCTTTTGTATAATTGGCCAGATTTGCCTTCCTCTGAAGCATCAGAGATTGGCCACAACTGGTGATGGGACACGGGATGAGGTGGACCAGTGCTCTGAGGTGGTACAGGACATTCCTCTTTCTTGGATGCCTGGTTGGCGTATCTTGCCCACACGCTCAGGGTCAAGCTGATGGCCAGCTCTGGGGATGGGAAGGAATTTCCCCCAAGTTGGATTGGCAGGGACGTTGGGTTTATTTATTTATTTTTACCTTCCTCCACAGCATGGGGCATGGATCACCTGCTGGGATCTTACCTAATCGGTCCTGTGCAGTGGAAGGGGGTCTTGTGCAGTGGTAGCATCTCAGTCTCTCCTGTTCTCTGCCTGTAGCACACAGCGGTTTAGTGTCCTGAAAAATGAAATACTTTGGTCTTACTAAAGTCACTGGGCATCACAAAGGGGGTATCTGGGTGGAACTGAATGACCTGTGCTATAGGTCAGGTGGTCAGACTAGATGACCTGGCCTTAAACTCTATGAAACTGGGTAGGGAGAAAGGATATCTGGGTTATGAAGCCTAATGGTTGTGAGCCTTTGATGAAAGGGATGCATAATAGTTTAACTATGCTAAACTAAACAGGAAATAATTCCTGGCAATGATGCCAGTCAGGCAAGGGGCAGCTTCCTGCTGGAAGTCAAGGAGGCCCCATCCCTAGACACATTTCCTGAGAATGCTGTATTTAATGCACAGAGAAGCTGGGAGGAAGAACCCCAGCACTTGTGTAAGGGTTTTGGATTGGGCAACTCATGGTCCTTTTCCAACCCTAAAACAAACCGGTCTGTTTGAAGCCTGGTTTGGGGAACCCTGTCTCCCAGCTTCATGTAGGACTCATGCAAACTCAAGCCAAGTGATTAAATAAATCAACTGTAAGATACTTTGTAGTCAGAAAATGCCCCTTTCCTCTGCCCCACTTCTCCCACCTTGATAGTCTAGAGCTCTGAGCAACAGCTCATCATACCCAACCCCAGCTACAATGCAACCCTGAAACCAATTTGGGATCTTGAGCCAGCTGGATTCTTGTAAATATTCCATTCCCCCCACTTCTGTTATTTATTTATTTGTATTCTTAATAACATAATATAAATAAAGCACCATTATAAAAATGGCAGGGAAAGTTCAAACCTATTCATTATCCATTTTGCACAGATTAAAATTTCCATCAAAGCTGCTTGGTTTTGACTTGAGTTGCTTTCCTTTTAATGAGCTTGATATAGAAGGCAAAAGATGCTAATTCATCCTTACATCTCTATCATATCCTGGCTTTTGCTATATAAAGCATCAAGGTCGCATTCTGGGGAAATGTCTTTTTAACCAAAGGTGCCATAATAATAATGAAGAAGCAATTTGTTTCAGCAAACTGCCTACAGTAATGGAGCTTAATTATAACCGTGTTATTAATACTTCTGCTTAAGGTAATTCACTTCTGAGCGGGGCGCAGAACAGTAAACTATAATTTAAACACGAATCGAGACCTAATTTAAATCATCAGATCTGCTATGGAAAAAGGCAAACAGAATGACTGTGATCACATGCAATTCAGCTTTCCCTCTGCTCAGCTTCCTGTGAGTTGTCTGGAATTGGAAACGATGCTGTGAAATGTCTTCGCTGTGTTACAGTTAATAGGCGCCTTTCTGATGGGTTGGAAGAAATAGAATAAAAGCTGCCCCTCCTGGGTGTACGCACAGATTAGTGTGTCAGCAAATATATACACCACATGCAGACTGAAATCCTGGCCCATTGACATCAATAGAAGTTTTGTCATTGACCTCAATGGAGCCAAAATTTCACCCTTTATTTTTATTATTTGTGTGTGTTGCGATAATAGTACCCAGGCCCCTAAGCCCTGGACCAGGCCCCCATGGTGCTAGGTTCTATACAAAACAGAACAAAGACAGTCCCTGTCCCAAAGAGCTCACAAACTGTCCCGAACTTCCTGCACCCAAGGCTTTGTAGCAATTATTCTGCTTCCTCTTGCACCATTCCTGGACTTCCTGCTATCCAAGGTCCTGAAACACATCCCAGGAAGAGGCTTTGGCACTAGCTTTCACAAAGAAGGTGCACTACTATTACGAGCCCAGAGCTAGAATTTTTCTTCGCCCGTTTTTAAGGTGTGCGCTTAGTGATTGGGGACTGGGGTTGTGGGCAGGATCTTTTGCCTCCTGTGCATTTGCTTCCTCAGTGCAGTCACTGGAGGTTTTAGGAAGGTCTCTGCAAAGTCAGAGGTTTTCTCTAACACAGGTAAAACTTTTAAAGTCTAAAGAGATTTTTTTCCTTAAATGACTTGGAGATTTTGGGTAAACTAAAAAGTCAATCAATGAGTCAGTCGGTGGCTCTAAATAGCTCAGAATGCTTCAATACACCAGGGCTTTCACAGACACTTGGCTTCCTGACTCCTTAGAAACTCCACTTCTCAACTATTTCTCCTCTCCAGCTGGCTTATCCCAACTCTGGATCACTATCCTCCAAGCTCTAAAGCAGTCTCTCTACTTCATTTCCCTTTCTCTACTCCAGCCTCACCTCCCCGCCACACACGTACAACTCTTTGCGGGAGGCGTCTCCTCTCTAGAATGCTGTCTTTCCTCCAGTCCTCCACTTCTGGGCTCCCTCCTCCCAGTCTAGGCCTCCATCTTAGAACCTCAAGCCCTGAAACCATCTTTTTCCTTCCCCACACTCCTGGCTATTTTGCTTTCTTTCCTGTACTTTCAGCATCTCCAATCACAAGCCACACCCACGCCCTCTTCCAGACCTCTCCCTCTCAGCACTCATGGTTATATGAGCTCTGTGAAGCCAAATGACATGAAATGATATTTCTACTTTGCTGGTAATGACATTTCCTTGTAAACCCTGCTTGAGGAGGAAATAGAGTGAGAAACCAAAACACACTCTCCCCTTTCCCATTCCTCTTTAGGGCTTGCTGTCAAATCTGTATTTCCAAATTCTAGCATGCAAAATTCATTCATCCGTACAGGGTTCAGGCAGCTCAATTTGCTTGGTGATTACGCCTAAATTCACCCTTGGCATGGCCAGGTATGGCTCTGCTAGAAACTAAGAGAAGGGGACATGTAGAGGAGGAGTAAATATATGGAGTGTTTCTTCTTGGGAAGGGGGGAAAAAACCTCCATCACAGTTCCACTTGACTGCAACCTCCTGCAGGCTGTTTCATCTCATATTATCTAAGCTCCAACGGGGTGTCCAATTTAAGGAACAATAACTATAAAGCCATTTACAGTCCCCTGCTGAGACACAGCATTACGATAGCCTGGGTAAAGCAGCAAACAGACTTGATGGCCCCTTCTGCAGCGCTGGTCCTGAACAGAGTCCCTAAACAGGGCAGGTGCAGCAAACCCTCTCCCAGCCAGTGAAGGGAGAAGGAGCAGCCTCATGTTAGCTCTTCTCAGCAAGTGCTATGAGAGTACAAATGGGGGAGGCACTAACTCTCCACACCTGTACCACCATCAAGACAGGTCATTGGGGCAGGGGCATCAGTTTGAACAGAGCTGAAATGCAGCTGCCACATACAAGATACGGGCCTTGCCTACCCTACATCTTCCTTCCAATTTCCTATCGTCCTGCTAGCGCCAGTGCCCCTTACTATGGTGGTAATTTTGGTAACGTGGGCTCTTTGTACTAGGAACTGGAAGAAAAGAGAAGTTCAGGCAACCTCAGATACTTCTGGTGCAAAATGTGCAGGGTTGTTTAGCTTGTTTCTTCACTGCTCACTCAATCCTCAGCTTGCTCATCTTCAGATGGGTCCAATGCTAAACATCCTCCACCTACCTTCCTTGCTACTGTCTCCTGGAGCCCCAGCCAAAACCACCCTGGACGGTAGCATGCACTGCTCAAATCTTCACCAATTGCCATAGCTGCGCTGTCAGAGCTACAGAGTTAATCCATGGTAAGAGACTGGGTCTCAGCAGGACCGAGTCAACGGAAAAGCTCCAGGAGCTGTGTAAATTGGCCCAGCAGGACTGACTTCATTAGCTAGAGATTACTTTAAAAAAAAAAAGAAAAGACGGGGTGGGGGGCAAGAGAGCGCGTGTAAAGATTTTTCTGGGCATGTGTGTCACCTTGTCAAACATCGGTGATTCCCCAAGCCCCCATCGCACTCACCTGTATGGTTACAAATATAATAAGCTCAACAGCTGGCTGGGAGAGAGCAGATTAGCACTCGAGGGCAGGGGGTTGCCCCTGTTTTGCGCAGCACGTCGTTCTCAGCATGGCAATGAGTCTCTCGCGCCATGAATGGGGAAAGATTTGAGAAAGCACTGTTAGAGCCGAACTCAAAGTCCTCTGAAGAGAATGGGAAGCCTCCCATTGGCTCCGATGCATTTTGGATTAACCCCTTCTTGCGCAATCGCTGTGGTTCCTAGCTGCCCATTGCCAGTGATGGCCATTCTGCTGAAAAGGGGGATTGGCTTTCAGACCTGTGGGATGAGACTGTACGACCCCCCCCCCCCCAGAAAGCTGTACCCTTAATGGCAGTCCAAGCAGAAGGGTGAAGATCTTATTGGTCTTGGGTAGCGAGTACTCCCTTGTCACTAAAGGTGATCTCACAAGGTCAGGAATGGGGCTGATTAGGAGGGAGGGGGATGTTTTCTCTGCCATTCCCTATGCTGAGCCTGCTCTGTAGTTAAATACGAGTCCAGTTTCCAAAGATGTCAGTCTAATACTTCTCACAGAAAAACATCCAATAAAAGGGTCATTCCTGGGTAAGCTCTAAATGCGTTTGCATGTGAAATGGGCCAGGTTCGTAGCTATGAGTTCCCCTTCTCATGGAGGTGGAAGCCTGCACCTTCAAGAGACACCAATTGCTGCAGATGCATTCAGTGACTGGCAGTTGAAGAGGAATGCTGCTTACTGCTGGGGTTTTCAGAGCACGACGGTGGCACCCAGGAACTTTCTTTTCACATAATGTGTTTCTGTGCGTTAAGGATCAGATCCTGCATAGCGTTAGTCTGGAGGGCTGAGCATAAAAGCCTAACACAAACAGATAAGCAGGACAAGGAGCGCAGAGCAGCCTGATTTAATGCTAGTCCAGATTCAGACCTACTAGATAAGGGTAATGATGTCTGTAGGCCTAGTCCAGATTGAAACTGGTGCATGCAAGATCAGACTAACCCTTTCTGAGATTGCAGCATTCAGTGCAGTCATGCCTAGCACTTACCCTGATTTCACCCGTGTGTAGCCTTCACTCACCTTTGCACTGAAGTGCAACAAGCTGGAACTCCCTGCTGTGCACCTGCAAGGGATTGCAGGGCCAAGGCTTAAAGAAGCTACCTTTCCACAGACGCCTCTTTCAAGCCCTGCCATGTCGTCCGAGTTGAAATGAATATCTGAAAAAAAGTGAATAAACCTGTTAAATGGGGCTAGAAAAGCCTCTTTCTGAACCTGAAGCAATACTACTATTCCTAGGTCTGTTAAAAAGTAAATTTAATTAATCGTAGAGGCTCTATATCAATTTGTATGAATGGTCTATGTGATTCAACACTGGGAGGGGGGAGTAAAGGGATGAACCTATTATGGTAATTACGTTATTGCACATCAAAGTAAATGTGCGAAGGAGACTTCTGCTGGGCTGTCGTTTTATTCAGGTTTAGCAAAGAAATAAAAAGTCTGGGGAACTAAGTGTTCATTCCAGGCTGCTGCAGAACTCCAGTTCAGATTTCTTCCTTCCATTGGCTTTACCCAGAATCCATTCCAGATGGGCTGAGAAATCCAGTTCAGATTCCACTGGCCCCCTCGGAAATGCCCGAGGGTCCATTCCAGGTGGACAGAGAAATCTAATTTCAGTTCTTCTCCCAGGACCTGATCTGAGAGCCATTCCAGCTAGGCTCAGAAATCCAGAGCTGGACTCAGCAATGGGAGTAACATGGACCTTTGTTCTTTAGAGGACTCACTTGATTTCCAAGGGGATTGGTGGGTCCAAAGGAAAATGGCATCACCTAACCAGGTGTGTTTAATTTGGAGCCAATTTAAAACAGGCAGGAAGGGGAGAAAAAGTAAAGACAGAAGGAAGAGCAGAACTTTTAATTGGGTTTTCTCTGATAGTTAATCAGGAAGTATCTCAGTGACAATTAAGTCAAAGTCTCTGGCATATTTGCAAGGCTGCCATCTATCATTAGCCCAACTTGTGCTTGCAGAGTGGTATTTTTCAGCTTCCAACAGGCAAGAAAGCCAGTCTCAGAAATTAAGGTGAAGCCCATATTACAGACCAAGGAGGTCAGACAGTCGGCAGTGACTGATGACCTGGAGCTGGAAAGAACAGCTGTTGGTTAAGTCCAGCTATGTTATAAACATATTTGCAGGTTAGCAGCAGCTGCCGATTCTTGAATAAGTGGATGCAAGGGCTTGTCTAGACATGGTGAATTTGCATTGGTGTATCCACATGAATGTCACTACACCTGTGCAAACTTCTCATGTAGACATGCAGCAGCAGGGCAAAATGGGTTTGAAGTGGTGCAACTCACCCTAATGTACAGGAGTAAGTCACACCCATCCAAGTGCCATCTAACACTGTGCACCATATCTACAGTGGGAGTTTGCATTGCTGTAGTTAACTCAGTGCAAAAAAAACCCCAGTATAGACAGGGCTTGAGTTTCTGCTAGGGTCTTGGGAGCCGGAGCTGTGCATGGTTGAGTTCAGATGTGTGTATGTTCATCTACCCAGAAAGCAAGAAAGCAACCCAGACCTCTTGCATAGCTCTGTCAAATGCTAGATACAAAGCAACTGGGCCCCACTTCTCTGGAGACGGGAGAAGTGATGGGCATTGAACGTTCGCTGTACAAGCAGTCATAGGAGGCAAAGGATGTGGCTGCATCCACAGTGAGCTCCATGTGCAAAGAAACAATATTTGTTTCTCAAAGCTAGGCAGCCTGTGTCTCCACAGGCCGCTTTAACCTCATTGTAGCAGTGAGAAAATGTTATTTTCCCTGAGTCAGTGTGTGCACATGCCAGTCCAAATGAATATTATTCACACAGCTCTGTCCAAACATGTTTAAATCCTTTAAACCTGGTTAGGCGCCCAACACTCTTTCTTTCTCTCGTAGAGAGAAAATAAATAGGGACACTCTCCTGGGACTGCTACTGTCAGTCTAGCACTAGGGTGAAGCTCAGTTCAGATAATGTGGGTAATGCTGCGTGAGTGGGGGAGAGATGAGGGAAGGAGAGGCAAGGAGGTAGAGAAGCTATCTAAGCTTGGCCAAGAATTTGCAGCCATTCTTCCTGGCTATGGCACCTTGGTGTATTTATCCCTCTAGCTCAGATTATTACAAGATGTGAGCAACAATCAAAGACCACCCAGAAACTGGTAGATGCAGATTGCAGCTCGCCCCATTAATTATGTGGGATCTCTCAGAGCACAGTAGTCCTTGTAAACTTTATATGTCACTAGCTCCCAGGTCATGTCTGGGATCTGTAAGGGCCTGCGGAGTGCTACTCATTACAGAATACACCTCTCCCCTTACATTCTAGCCTGGCAGATGAGCGCCAATGGGCAATTTGAGCTGACTGTCCCTAGTTTTGTGTGTCTGGGGCTGGGGGAAGAGACTGTTTTCAGCATTTTTGCTGCAGTATTTTTCCAATCGCAAAATGCCAATTAGTCAAAACCAAAACTATTTGTGAGAAAGGGTCAGTTCTGGTGAATTTCTCCATTCTCCTGCATTGGCAGGGCAGCAGTGGAACACCCAGGAAGACAAAAGAGTGTGTGGCTAAGGCACTAGCATGGGAGGAGCAGGTTCAAATCCCACTATTGCCATGGACTTCTCATGTGACTGTTAGCACTTCACTTAACCTTGGGGTGCCTCAGTTCCCCATTTGTAAAAGGGGATTGCTAATCAGATCCCCTTCACGGGGCTGGTCGGAGGATGAACCCATTCATAATTGTGAAGTGCTTAAATACTACAGCGAAGGGACCACATAAGTGCCAAGGTTGTATGCATGTGGGGCGTTCAAGCACACTATACAATTCCTGCCCCAAAGTTGGATCAGGGTGGGAAGTAGACAGGGTGAATGCAAAGCACCATGGGGGGAGCAAAGAAGATGGTGTGGGGAGCGTCTCAGCCCCACACCATTTTTAGCATGCAGTGGGCATCTCGGCGTAGGAACAGGAATAGCAAAGCCAAGGTTGCTGCACCAGAGGGTTTTTCAGGCTGAAGGATTCCCAAGCAATAGGGTGGAAACAATAAACTGAACGGGCCCAGTAAGAAAGAGGTTTTGATCAAAGGACGGTTAATTGGGGCTCTTATTCACACTCTGTTTTCAGCCTGTCTAAGTCGCAGGAGAATGGCAAAAAGAGGGGAAAGGGCATCGGCACCAGTGGAAGCTGAATGAGACTCTGCAGTTAAACACTCAGGATGGAGCAATTACTGGAACTTTTTGAGCCAATTCCCATTAGGAAAGTGCCAAGCTGCCTTTGTCCTATGGAGATGAGGGAAAGGTCAGTGTTATATGCAGAAAAAACATTGGCGGAAAGAGACCGCTCAAGGGAGCGGAGGGAAAGGAAAAGGTCTCTTCAAAGGTGAAAAATGAGAGCGCGAGAATGACATTTGGAGATGAAGCTGAACCAGAAGGGAGGAAAAAAATAATCAAAATAAAATTACATGTGAAGCAGACTTTCCTTTAGGACGGCATCCGTGAGGGAGGCTTTGAGTGGAATGGCACGGATCTCAGGCTGAGAGTGTCAGCACTTTGCTTGCTCCATTACACAAGGTCCTTCCTTCAAACACAAACTCAGCGCAAGTTTGCAGAGAGGCCGGCACAGCCCATAGCTCTTGCCTTTTAATGAGCTCTAGTGGAGGCTATTCAGTAGTAAATATATTGAACTGCTGGGCACTCTGGGTATGTCCCTTCTCTGGGTTAAGTGGTAATTAGTCCTAATTAGGACCGAATAAATATTTTAGATCATAGGGACTACCACAGGTGACCACTGGAGACCCAGAAGTCTTGGAGCACCTCTCCGAGCTGGCTGTAAATCTTTGACTAGGTTGCCACTGTGCCATACTCAAGCTGCTGGAGAGAGGCAGGCAGCTGTTTCAGCTTCCACAACACATTACAAGAAAATCCAATAAAAATTCACTCAGCAATGTGCACCAGAGCCAGGCATTTACACCTGCAAAGAACTGCGTCCCTAGGAAGGTACACGGGCTAGTGTAACGCCAACTGACTCCGGTCATCGGTGGGAGGGATTGAACTGGGAACCTCTGGAGTTTAGCACATGAGCCTCTAGTGCAGGAGCTAAAAGCCAACAGGCTGTCAGCCAAGGCTGCAGAGCAGACTCATTTTCTCTCTCTAAGTGGTCTTGGTTCCACTAGATGGGACAGAACACCACACCGAAGGAGGTGTGGGGGTTACACTAGCATGGTCCATGCAGCATTCAGTCTGAGGAGAAAAGGGTCTTGAATTATACGAGGAGGAAAAGGCTGTAGAAACCTGCTGGAGCAGGTAAGTCTCCCCAAAGTGTAACTCCTTTAATAGAACCATAGAATATCAGGGTTGGAAGGGACCTCAGGAGGTCATCTAGTCCAACCCCCTGCTCAAAGCAGGACCAATTCCCAACTAAATCATCCCTGTTTCTTTAATAGGCCTGTTTCTTTAAAGGGTGCTGATACCTTCAGCAACCTGACCAAAGTCCAGTGATTATATTGCATGCTGCACGTGAGTGGATGGATATTTGCCTCAAGAGACATACAAAATCAGGGAAATTTTAGCGTCCATGTCAGGGACACATTTAAAGCCAAATTCATTTCTATTGCATTCCACTGAAGTCAAGGGCATTACATGAGGCATCAATTTGGTCCTTATGCTTCTATCTAAAGCTGGCAAAGTGCAGATAGAGCTGTGAGTGGAGAATACTCATGCAAATGCTGACAGTGAGTCCTACTTCTGACTTGCGGAATAATTCTGACAGCCCTCCCAGCTATTCCACATCCCTGCTATTCCAGTCCTGCAATCTGACACATCTCTGCAAATGTACCTCAAATTTAACCCACAGCAAGTCCTCCTTTTTTCAGTGTGTCTCCTCACACAATTCTGCCCGTGGACTTGGAGCTTAACCTGCAAATGCCTTGGCTTTTCTCCTCCTGGGATCCTCTCAGAGCTTGGCTGTAATCATGGTGTAATACAGACTCCTGAACTCCTGTGCTCCAATGCTCGATCTCCCACTGACCTGATGGGTGACCTTGGAAAAGTCTTCTCCTGTCTCCGTGCCTCAGTTTCCTCATTAGTGAAATGAGGAAAATAGTTACCCAGTTCACAGGGATGCGGGGAAGCTGAATGAATTAACGTTCATGAAGTGTTCTATAAAATGCTCAAACTTACTGCTATCATGTTCCCGTGTCACTCAGATCTTTTCTTTCAGCTTCTTAACTGCGGGCCTGATGCAATGTGTCCTGTAAGGAAAGATGAAAGGCAACTGCAGCTTTGTCTTTCATTACCTTGCTACTCTGTAATAAACAGCAGTGGGTATTCATTATTATTTAAACATCCCATGCTTACGGAGTCTTCTTTAGCTGGCATTTTCCCACTGCACATGTTGGAATTTACAGTAGGTGCATTCATTCTACAACAAACATTTGATTTCCTTCACCCACAGACTGCAGTGCTAATGAGGGGAGGTTTCCCCTTGTCATCTGGGGGGGGGGGGAAGAGATCAGGCACACAATTAGCATTTTGCAGAGATCTAAGAACAGAAATGGTACAGCTTATCCTGCAGTAAGGTATGGAATACAAGCTCTGTACAGTAGGAGGGAATGGAACCCCTCAGGTGCTAGGTAGTACATACCATACATGGGGTGCAAAGGCCTGTACAGCAGACTGAATTTTTCTGCTTCCTTATTCATCAAAGCCACAATCTGACGTGCAGCGAAGGCTAACTGGCCTCTCTGAAACTAAGACATGTATGGACTATAAAGGAGAAAAGGAGAAGGAGGGCGTTCTTAATCAGAGCTAGCTTCCTCAGCATAGTTCTGCTTTGATGCAGCAGCTGCTTCTCTTTCTCATGTCCTCAGGTGGGTTAGCGGAGGTGGCTTTCCCAGGCTCAAACAGTGAGTGGGTGGCACAGTCCTGGTTTTAGAAGCCAGATTTAACATCTCCGGGCGGGGGGGGGGGGGGGGGGGGGAGAGAAGAGAAGAGAGAGCGATCTCTCCACGACAAAGCTTTGTATCCAAATCCAAATGCACCCTGACCATGTTTGGCCTTGCCAAGCATTTAGCAGTGCTCAGACCCGGTGTTCTGGTTCAGACCCCCTCTGCATTGCAGTAGAATCAGTCCTCAGAACATCAGACCATTTCTCCTGCTTTTCGGCTTACAGCTGCTCTCTACTATACCAGGACGCACGGGTCGCAGCTGGGGCCAGCATAGGCTGCAATCACTAAGCCTGCAAGTTCCCTGACTTGTTGACAGCACCCTCTCACACCCCTATTGTCTCTCCTAGACAGTGCCATCCCAGATGGGCTCCCCTCTAACTACTCCATGCTGGTTCGTGCTTCATTGGAAAACAAGGGGTGGAGGCAAATCATCATTATCTAGTTGCCAAGTGGAAACTAGAGGAAAAAAATATTTTCAGGCTTCTGCAAAAAGACCAGCTCTGATGGAGAACACAAGGGGGCTTGGATGGGGCCTGGGATACGGGACCTGACCTGAGCCCCTAGAAGTGAGTGGAAAGACTCCCCATCCCCTGCAGGTGGAGGAAAGTGGGCAGGCAGGAGCGGGTGGAACTGTGGCTCCTCTCCAACACACCGGGGTGCTGGCGCACAGGGGATGTATTCTGTGCCAAGCGTAGGGAGGACACAGGGCACATCACTCTTGAAGCAGGAGATTCGCTCCCTGCTCTGCTCCTGGGGCAGCAGAGCAACTCACTGCCCCATAGATTGGGCTCATGGCAAAGCCAGTTAACTCATAACAAAAGCTTACATTTGGCTGCCCTTAATCACATGGCAATGCCCACTACTCTGCGATGAGTCCCACGGGTTTCCACAGGAGGGCTCACTGAGCAAGATGCTACTTGGCGTGAGGAAGGGCATCAGAGTCTGTCCCAAAGTATTTGTGCAGTGCCTGATGCAAGCTTTCCCGGCAGGGCTTTGATATTCCAGAATCAATTACATTACTTCCTTCTCAGAACTCCCTTCCATGCCAGCTACGCCAGCTCTGTGGGCTAAAGAGCATTGCAACCTCCAGTCACTGTGGCAGCTCGAGCAATTTCTCCTTTTACACATACACACAATCTAACAATAGTGGAATGGGACCCTGCAGGCAAGGAATATCAAGCAAAGCAGCTTTTGTGATTCTGCCTGCAGAGCGGAGTGAGCCCTGCTTCACAGTTCAAGATATTATCGGCAGGCTGCTCTGTGTAACTTTATTTAGATCTTTCTGCATTAATTGCATGGAGAAGGGCTCAAAAGTTGAGAATGAGAGAGGAATCTTTGATGTAGGAGGCAGTTGTCTCTGAATAAAGCTTTATATTATTATGTAAAACAAAGGGCATTAGTTAGAGTTCTTCAATTAACCAGCACAGTTGTCTACCATCTTGGGTCCCCCCCACCCGCTTTGTTTAATGGAAGGTAGCAGCACTTGAGAAATGAACCTTTTACTACTGGGCTCATTTCAAAAGAGGTGTCATGCAAGGAAGAGATGAAACTGCAGTCTTGCTCTAGTCACAGATCAGCTGTGGAATTTCATGAGCCAATTATGGGGGAACCTGTCAGGAGGTGTGAGTGAAGCCTGCAGTTTTGGTCAGTTAACCATTCTACACCGTTATGGCCAATGGGTGAAATATACAGTTCATGTTGCACCCTAAGAGAGTGGAGAAGTTGTGCTGAAACGTAGAGAAAAAAATTATCCCAAGTGCTCAATAAAGTTTGCATAAAGCCAACGGATGGTCTAAGTTAGTAGACAGTATATTGTGTGTGTGTGTGTGGGGGGGGTGGTAAGTACGCTGGAAGGAAGTACGCTTGGGTCTTCTGGCCCAAGAGCTGGGGCATGCCGGATAGCTGAGAATTCACCTTATACAAGATACTACATGCTCCTGGTGGCTTCTAGCCATGGTGCTTCCCAGTCATCTCTGCAGGGTGCTGTTCTGGCAAGGCTCGCCGCCCATTTCATTGCATCCTTACTTGGAGGGCAGGAGCACACAGCAGCAAGTTCGACCTGTTGCTGGCATTACAGAGCCACCTGGGGGACCTTGGGCAAGTATCTCGGAGTAAGACAAGGCTGAGGTGGAGTACAAGTTCTTTGGGGCGGGGACTAGCTCTCACTAGGTGTGTGTCCAGCCCTTAGTGCAATGGGGCTCAGCTGGGGCACCAAGTGTTACTGTAATATTAGAATAGTAGTTATATTAACCCCTTCCCTGCTGGCATCTGGCTTACCTAATATGTTCCTATGTATTTTCTGATTCAAAGGAGCATGGCTGTAGTTCCCCCTGGGTCTGATTTCTCTCTCTCTCCTCTCCCCATTGAATCGAGCTGCCTTGCTGGTCATGGACTGGAGAAGTAGGCCGCAAACCCGGCCACTGGGAATGTAACAGCTGTGTGCTGTAGTATCTGAGGTTTTTTCCTTCTGGCTTCACTTACTACAGCTGCCTCTACCAGACAACAAATTATTCTCTCCCCCCCCGCCCCTGCCAAGATCCTGAAGCCTCCTAAGTGGTCCCCGTGACACCTTGTGAGGTCACTGCTCTCACAAGGGGTCCCTCATCCCAGTAGACAGCACTGCTACTGAAAGTAATGGAAAAAACTACACCCCCTTCCCCTCAAAAAAAAGATCAATAGAGGGACCCAGGAGGTCACCTAATTGGATACTACTTGCCGAAAGGCAATTACAATACGAAACCCAACCACAACGCTTCAGATGCTCTGAAATCATAAATCATATTCCGAGCCTGGCTCAGCTTTCTCTCCATCTGAAAGCTTCATTGATTTGATGCTTCAGGTCTCCTCTGCATGAAAGAGCAGCCAGCCAACAAGGAAGTGCCTGATGATCATGTCAAGGAGATCTAGATGGCAGATGGGCTTTGTCTGTGCCCTCCCCAGTTCACTGGGAATCAGGGGGCTGCACATGCGCAAATCTCATGAGGAGCTCTCTGGGGACTCTTCTCCCTGCTGGTTTTGTGAAAAGTCAACAAACTAAAACAATTCCTGTGTCTGATTCCCCATTGCCCTGCACCTTGTCATCATTACCCTGTGCAATGTGGGTGCTAAAGGCTACAATTCTGCTTTGGCAGGGTTGTGCACGGATGTGCAGAGCAAAGGGGATTTTTCTCTTTCCTTCCCTCCTCCCCAGATCTGAGCCAAGCCTTTTTGGTTTTGCTTCCAGACAGGACCGGGAGAGCCAAATCCAATGGGAAAAGCTGTTCTTGAGCTATTCCTCACCTTACCGAAAGCATAGCTCTATGGTTCCAGCTAGATACAGACTATCTGCCAGGGAAGAATACACCATTGATAAGGGCTTCCTTTTATCTTTATTTTTGTCCACACAGCTAGCCCCAGTTTCTTCCACTCTTACATGGAGCCATACCTTCACTCTGCCAATAGCCCCAGTGAACTCAGTGGGCAGATCACCAAGGAAGGTAGACAGCAACATGAGTGAGGTGGTAGAATCTGACCCAGAGTGATTTAGAAATTGCTTTTCCCTTTTTCACCTCCCGCTTGTCTGACACTCTGCAAATGCCTATTTACTACATCTCCAATTTCCAGAAATGTACCCAACTACAGCTCAGAGATGACCATGCTAGTCTAAAGGAAAGGTTCTGCCCGCATAATGGGTAAATGCATAGCCACAAAAACTGCTGAGCAAACATGAGAATCAACCTCACCAGCTCCCGTCCCCGGCTTCAACAAGAGAAAACTAACTTGACATGGGCATATGCTTTGGAATACTCCTTTGGGTCACCCGTCCAGGACTAGGGTTACCATTTTTCAACAAGCAGCAGACCACAGAAAGAAACATCCTATTCAAAGAAACTACCCAGCTGTGGTTATGTAATCCTCCTTTCAGCTGTATAGAAAGGAGAGAAGCCCAAACGACAGTTTGGATTTGAATCTGAACTATTTCAAGGTTTGGGTGTTTGGATCTGGGGTAGGGGGCATGTCTGGACCCATCTCTGTTACAAATACAGCTAGAAGAAAGTTCATTTTTGGAGGTACAGAAGGTTCCTGCAGCCTGCTCCATCAAGAATCAGTATTTTCAATAATGTCCTCAGAAAAATGTAGGGAACCTACCCAAGAACCTCTATGCTCGGCTTCTGTGCTCTATAAGTACACCCCAACGAATAGCTGTGAGACGAGCAGGGAATAGCCATCTCAGACCTGAAAGAAAAAAAATAATAATCCAAGACAAATCCTAAAAACTCTTCTTTAATCTTTGTACTTCCAGACCTAGTCTCCCTTTCATCTAGGACTTTGCAATTCTGTCGTTATTCCACAGTTATAGAAACCACAAAAGCTATGAGAAAGGGAGAGAGAAAGAAAAGATTAAATTAATGAGCAGGTAAGCAGGTTTATTATTTCATCTGATCCTTCCTTCCTTCTTGCTAATTTCTGTGAGCCAATTTGGGAGGTAGAGCCTATAACATTAACTGACACTATTGTATCCCTTTTCTTCCTTAAACCATTTATCTGAATGCTATTACGATCCAATTTGCATAGCTACTTTAAGGTATTGTACAATGTGTGTGTGAGCTAAGCTGTAGTGCCTGACAAGAGCATATTCGAGCATGCACACACACCAAAAAAAAAAAACCAATGAAAAAGGGACTTTCAACCTGCCTTATTAGTCCCAGGAAATACTTAACACTTGTATATAATGCCAAAATCTGATGCTCTTACTCACACTGAATAGTACTTTACTCTGCAAATAGCCAACACATTGGAATAACTGTTCAGTAATTTGAGTAAGGGGTTTGCAATTTGGCCATAGTTAATTAAGCCTCATTACATCTCTCTAGCAAATTGATCCACTGAGGTGCTCTTGGAAGGAACTGAAATGACATCCTATGGCAAGGAGTTCCCCATGCTGAGGAAGGAATATAGAGGAGTGCCACAAGGACCTATCAACTCCCAATGGCCATTCCCAGTGGGAGCTCAGAGGATCAAGTCCTTATAGGGACATGGTGAAGCTTAATTAAGGATCAAGGGCAAATGTAGGTGTTTGTATTACAGATTCTGTCAGCAGGTGCAGGTCGCTTCTCTACAGGGACCTCCGTGATGTGCCAAGGAGGAAGATGTGGACTTCTCCATGCTGGGCCTGTGGCATAAAACTCCCACAGATGCCAGTGCAGATTTATGGAGAGTATCACTATCTGGTAAATAGCCAACTGTCCCACAAATTCCCAGCATAATACTCTTCGGCGAACTAACTGCATCCAAGATAACTTACAAGGAGATGGGGAAATGGCACTCTATTTACCCCTACCATGCCCTCTTTAACCAAACATCACACAACTCTGTGCTAAAGACATGCTCTGTTTCTTTCTCTGCCAAGTAAAGCAGCACCCCCGGACCTCATTTCTAACCAGCAGCCAACACTACCCCTGTCTGCAGGTCCCAAGACTTTGCACTGACGCCTCTGGAGCGCCCAACCAGTTTTCACCTTCATAAATATTTAAAGCTTCAGCAGTCTTATTCTGGGGATCTAATGGAAGTACGGCACCAAAAATCAATTGTTCCTTTCTTTGCAAAAACTTCTGAGCTGCCTGCTTTAATCGGCCCAAGTGTGATGTTTTATCAATCAAGTCTTAAGAATCTGTTTCTTTCAGCAATCAAAACTTTGCTTCAGTCTTTTTGACCAACTTGAAATGCCGTCCTTGAGCGGCAAAGGGCCCCGCACATTACATACACTTGGAAACATGAAAGCGGTGCATGTGCATGCTGCTGAGCGCCGTCCCATGAGAGTGCCTGTGAAATATCTGTGTTTGCTGTCACACAAAGGGACGATTTCTTGAAGGAGCTCATTTGAGAAACAGGAGGAGTCGGGGGGAGGGGTGAAGGAAAATATCAAGTCATCGTGTTTGTTGTTTGTCTCAAATTGGCTAGGACTTAGGCAGAATTCAGAGAGGACTTGATGGGGGAAGGTAAGTCTCGAGCAGCCACATACACTCCTCCTCACTCCCTACAAGCAGGCTATACTGCTGTAGCCACTGGATGTTTGTGTTATGAGGAGCCAAGCTTGGCATAGGTCTTCCCCACTGCTAGTCAGGAATACAGGGAAGTGCTGTAAGGACAGCCCCCAAGTATTTAGTCTGGTCAACCTCATAACAAGTGAGATCAGGGGGTCATCTATTTCCCAGAAGGCAAGATGTCCCGATGATGCAACCTTGAAGGTGTTGTTAGGCCAGATGTAGAACTTAGTCTTAACATGCTTATACATGTGCCAAGTCCTGTACCAGTCCTTGATCTTTCCGGGGAGCAACCAAAGCCACCACATGTCCTTTGATCCACTGCGCCAGGGCTCCTTAAAGTAGGCCAGGTTTATGGGCAGGATCGTAGTAGCCCAATTCTGCTTGGGGTTGTCACCGAGGGGTCCCTGCCATGCGCGGGGATTAAAGAAGCCACGGCCCCAGAGGCTAAAGGGGTTTCCTTGCAGGGAGTACCTGACTGAGACGGTGCAAGGTTGAGAGCCAACAAAACTCGTCCATGGAGCTTGCTGTTGCCTTCGGAACGGTCATCTCATCCATATCCTCTTCCTTGTCTTCTGTAGTCCCATCTTCGTCAAAATCATCTTCTATACATGGGCGTCTATTTCTTGCTTGGCCACCTGGGAGTGTGGGCTGCAGCAGTTGGCCCAACACAGAAGTACTTGTTGAAAGAACCAGTTCTGCACCTGAGCAGAAACAGATGGGGTGCTGATGCAGATTCCATCTACACTCACGCCTGCTAGCCAGTCTTCACTACCCACGATCATTGAGGACCCATGGCTCTCAGAGAAAGATTAGCTCCTTCTGTGCCCTGGGGGAGTCCACTTCTTGGCCAGAATCTATGGTCCCCAACCCTAGTTATTACTTTTAGCTTATTAAATGAATACAAAGGTCAAGTTTTCGGGCCAGATTCTCAGCTGAAATAGGTCTGTTGACTCAGGTATGCTAAACTTTACCAGTTGATCTGGCTTCTAAACATGGGTTATCAGGCCTAGTTGACAAAAAAATGCAATAGTTTTGTGGGGAACATTTTCCACCTTTTTTTTGTATTTGTTTTCTTCAAAATTTTGAAATGCTTTAGCATTTTCTGGCCAACTCCAGTTATTAGCAGCTTCCCACCACCCGATCATCTGGCACGTGCCCTGCTCTGATATGCTATGACTAGCTAAGCAAATAGTCCTAGTCACAAATGTGAATTTGGGTCTCAGCTGTCTGCCAAGCTCCTATCAGAGGGGAGAGAATGCACAAAAAAACCACAGGGATTTTCAACATGTCATATCTTGGGGCTAGCTCATCCCTACACTGACTCCCCTGGGAGTTATGCAAAGGGTGAGCTTTGTTAGTCTCGGTGTCTGGCTCTTTTCTACATTCTGTCTGGGGGACTTCTCTGAAAGTAGAAAGTTCCTTCCTGCATTAAAGGGCCAGACCATCTTATGCCTTCTTTCCTTGATTCCCAGAGTGTACATGAAACAAGGCTGGGAATTAGATTTTCTACTGATCTGGAAGCAGGGCCGGCTCTAGGCACCAGCAAACCAAGCACGTGCTTGGGGCGGCACATTTTCAGGGGTGGCATTCCCACCATCCATCTTCCTTTTTCTGCACAGAGCCGCCTGCAGGTGCCGCAGGGCGGCTGCCCCCCAGCACCGCAGCCAGGGCTGGGCGAAGCGGCCCGAGCCGCCAGGGGCTGTGGCAGGGCAGCCAGAAGCAGCAGCAGCGGGGCCATAGAGGGTGGGATGCTGCCATGCAGGGCCTGCGTCCCGCTCTCCGGAGCTCTGCTCCCTCTGGAGCTACCCTGCCCCAGCTCCTCAGCCCCCTGCCGGGGTGGTCCCCCGTCTCTGCCGTCCCAGGTCCCAGCAGGTCCTGGAGGCGGGAGCCCTGGCTGGAGGAACCCTGGGCTGAGGCATGGTTGGGGAGCCCCGCTGCTTACCCCGACCCTGCCAGCACTGGATAGGCGAGGGGGGAGCGGGTGGAGTCAGCACTGGTGGGGGGGAGCCCAGGGCTGGGGCGGCAGGGGGTGCAGGTGGGGGAGGGCACTGGTGGGGGGGGGGTGAGAGCCCAGGGCTGGGGTTGGGGCAGCCAAAAATTATTTTGCTTGGGGCAGCAAAAAACCTGGAGCCGGCCCTGTCTGGAAGAGGTGTGTTTCAAACCCAACACCCGATGAAAGAGGATGCCAGTTTATGGCACCATGCAATAAAATAAATAAGAGGCCTGGCTCAACTAGTTCCCTGCATGGCCCTGTGATTTACAATCAAGTACCCACAGACCAGATGGAGAGCTCAGGCCATGGTGTGCAACAGCCACTGGCTACTTGTCACTCTGTTGTTCACATAGGTCAGTGCTGGTCTTCCTGAGATGAACAAAGGAGTTCAAGGAGCGCTTTGCACTTCTCCATGGCTCATAATAAAGTGCTCCTGGAGGTGGGAGAGGAGGGCAGGGATTATAAATGAGAGAAATAGCGCTGGGAGAAGGCGAACTATTGACCACCACTTGAATGCAGCCTTGCTCTTGGCTTCCCCAGAGGGAAAGGCGAGAGAAGATGTGGAGGGAGGGTGGGTGTAAATATACCAAACAGAGCATTGTCACAGCCTGGATTTCATTAATCTAGCAGATGAGTAGCCAAATGTGAAGCTAGGTTGACTGGCCTCAATGTAAATGATCTGTTTTGGGCTGGGCTTTGTCAGATGGTAGCAAAAGCAAAAAGAAAACCCACCCCCGTACAGGGATGAGTGTGGGGGAGAGAACCAATCATCATAACTTACAAAAAGGTTATTTTGCCTGCTGCTGCAGCCTATAATTTCCAATGGCCCATTCAGAAAAGCAATAGGAGTGATAGATTCTCAAACCATAAGCTCGGTCTTACTTGCTGATAAAGCTTTAAGTTAATGGTTATGGACTGGAAATAGGAAACGCTCTAGTGCAATATGCTCCATGCTCATGGCTTATTTTTAAAGCCTTCTTGTTTTAGAAGAAGGGTCTAACTTAACTCCCCCCAAAACACACACCCCTAGCTATGAGCCTGCTCCATGGCCCATTGAAGTCAATGGAAATATTGGACCAGCCCCTAATGGATCAACTCATGTCTTCCCGCTGGCAAATTAACAGTGGCTTCAATGCACTTAGCTGGCTGGGGCTTAGCCCCTTGGATTGTGCCTCACTCTGCCATGCCTTCAGCTGTCCCTGGTGGCTGTCTGCACCTGCCTCACCGCAAGGGCTGCCCAAAGTAATAACATGGGGCTCAGTGGAGGGCTGCACAAAAGGGAGACCAGCTCTGGCACCAATAATCCCCATGGGCTGCACAAAGCAGAGGGCAGCCACCGGGCACCTTTCTCCCCTCTCCATATTTTGTTAGCTCCCTCTTCGATCCCTTCCTAGGCCTGGGTTTGTCTTACACCTTCTCTTCCTCCCGGGCTGCAGTCTCAGCGGTGCCATGCCGGTCTTTACAGTTACTGTGAGTGAGCTAAACTTTGCAGGTCATTTATCACAAAGGCACTTTGCAACCAACCACGTTGGCTCAAGTCACTGCCATAGGAGAGAAAAAAAATCTCACAAATATGATTTGCTTTGCATTGTAGTGCAGCAGCCTCTGCATTAAGACCCTGCAAGAAGAGGGCATGGAAATGAAGCCATGCAAGCCTCAGCTCTCTCCCCATAGGCAAATCCTGCCACCAACCACGAAGGGGTGCTTTACACATTTAAAGGACAGTCCCCCCCATTTTTTATTTAGTCTGACCTCACATGAGCCTCTGAGGTTCTCCTTGAAAGGAGAATTGCCTCAGGCCTGGTATGGTCCTAGGGCTGATTACTTGTTAAACATCCTTGTCCAAGCAGTGGAGGTCTCTCCAGTAGCAAAATCAGTCAGAATAATTGTCACAGTTCAGGGCAACTTTACTTGTATTTTCCCCCCTCTGTGGTTCACCAAGGGCCCACACTCTAGGCTCCTCAGCCATCAGAATTCCTTGCCTACACTGATACGCCCAGCAAGCCAGCATCTGCGCTTGGCTTTCTCTGAAGTCTATGAACATCTGTAATTGCCTGCAGCTGTAGGTTACCACAGAGCGCTGTATAAGCAAGTACATTTATTCTTACGGTAAAAGCATTAGAGAAAACACATTAAAAGCAATATCAGAACCTACATGCATGCTACAAAGCTTGCCAGAGGTCACTCCCAACTCCAATCTCGGGCTCTAAGTTTTCCCCTTGGTTACAGGTTCATAACGGTCTCAGATTCAGAACCAGAATAGCCATGATTAGCTCAGTCTTTCCTTTACACAGCTTGGAGCCTTTGATCTTGAGACTCCAGGAACCCCACAGAGTCTGGTGCAAGTTTATGGAGAATAGCACTATCTGGTAAATAGACAATGGTACTCTCCCCGGGGCTTAGCTGCAAAAGGCTGGGTTTTTGCATAAGCCGAGGTCGGAAATTTGCTTTCACCTCCACAGGCAAACCACCTGACACTGTCCCAAAAGTCTATTCTTGTCTGGCACATCATTCAGTAGTCCTTTGAAGTTCAGGATTCACATCCCCTCTGCCCCCTAGAGTAGTCACATCGTGACCCACAATAATACAGAACCTTTGCATTTAATGGATTCCAAAGACCAACTTAATTCACACTGTTTTTCAAGGATGTTGCAGGAAATTGTCGTATTTGTCACAATGAGTCCTGAATGTCCTGGGCCAGATTCATCACTGTGGTGTTAACTGCCCTCATGTGAAGGGAGTGTGGAATGCAACCACTGTGGTTTGGTAGAACTTTATACCTGCTTTGCACAGGTGTATATGAATGTGTGTTGCTCTCTGGCCTTCTCCTATTCAGTAGTTTCTATGGAGAGCCCATCCCCAGAACCAATTTCCACAAGGAATCAGATGTGCAGAGAGGGGCTGATGTGTGACTTGGTCCACCCATAAATTCCAAAACCTTCCACCCTGCAAGTTACGAATGGGGTCACCATCTGTTTATCTCCTGCACCAATGCTCGGTCCTTTTTCTTCCCCAAACTTGTGTTTTTAATGATGCTTGTTCCAAAGCTGTTTTCCTGCTTTCTTTACATCTGTCTCCTCCTTTCAGTCCAATTAGTGCCTTGTTGATAGTTCCTCGAATCTAAGTGATCTTTCATTTGACCTCTGACCTTCAGGTTTCTCTTTCATGCCCTTATAAGGAGCTATCTGACAAGTTTGTTCATTTCATCTTCACTCACGGCCGGAACCGTCTGGAGTTCTCTGAAGTGTTGTTGCTATCTCCAAAGTAAAAAGCTTTTTAATTAAGGAACTTATTTTTTCTAAAGCTCATTAAAAAAAGAAAGATTTTTCTCTTCTTTTTGGGTAATTATTATTAATAGGCTTTTTTTCCCCAAGGAGTTTGTTACTCTCACCAGTAAGGTGGGGAATGCGGGTAGAATCCTGCATTTTGGGGTCATAAGAGCGGCCTTGTAGAACAACAGCTGTTGCGTTATTTCATCTGATGCACAGAGCAGACTGTCTAATAGACTATGTGAAGGGGAAAATACGGGGTCTGATTCCCCACAGCCTTGCAGCTTGTGACGTAATTCATGGCACAAAACACTACTACCTGAATGGCAACGAGACACCCATTTTGTACAGGTGTCAATGACAACACAAGATGCAGGGCAATGGAGAAGCAGGCCCGGGGTCAGTTCTCCTGTGGCAGCTTCTCTTTTTGCCATTATCTACACTGCTACAGCTTGCACATGTGTAAAGCGCCTATTATTTAAGTATCCTAAACAGAGGAAAGGCAGGGACAGCTTGGGTGATACAGGGAAAGAAGGGCCCAGAGAAAATACAGAGTGACTGAGCTGGGGACACCACATTGGACTACATGCTTCTGCTACAGCCACTCTGCATTGACTCTGGGCCCTTTTCCTGTTCCCCACAGCTGTGCCGGTCATTCCTCTGTCACAAGCTGTGCAGTGGTGCAGCCACCAGTAATTGCTGTAACATGGAAAGAAGTCAGGGAATCAGTACAGAGCAGCTACTGCGCCAGGTCAAACTCCCAGCACTGCACTAGTAAAAGCAGTTCAGTTGGACGGGGGCTCACTGTCATTTGAATAGTACCAGCAAGCGGCGAGTTCCCCAATCCTCCTTCCTTTTCTTTACACATCAAAGCATCTCCAGCACACTACTGTACATGACCCACTTTTGAATCAGAAGCATGCACTGTTGTTTGAAAGCTCATAATGCCCACTGTAATCCCAGATGATCAAAGAGTCCCACATTCACCCAGAGATATAAGATAGAGAGATGCTATGAAAAACCCTGAGTGAGGCTGACAGGGAAAGGTGCTCTGGGCAGGGAACTGTGTAATGAAGCCCTCTCCAAAGCAGATCAGGAACTTGTTACTGCTGCTTTGTCCAAGATTCACACTATGGGGAAAGTTCCCCCCACAACAGCCTCAGTCATTCTGGAGAGCTCTGCTCGAGTGAGATGAGAGCCCATCAGAAGAAACCCCTCCACTCTCGGCCACACAAAAAGGATGCAGAGTTTTCCACAAGTGAGGAAGGCACGTTCTGTCTCAGTTCCCTGCTGGTATGAGGCTGGAAGAGGGTTGGCCCTTTGGCACCATGGAACCTTCCCCCAGTGACCTCGTGCTTTAGTTCAGTTACAGAGAGGTCAGTTTCCAAGGGCTGCTGAGTCTGGGAAGGGGGAGAAGGAGGTGGGCAAAAGAGAAATATTGAACCATCACGTGTGGGATAGAAAAGCATGTGTCAGAACAAGGGAGGGGATCCCAAATAGACCATCCAAACCTTCCCAGCTGAGTTGAAATTAAGGATTGCTTTTAAACTAGCACCGTTGTTCCTGAGCCAAACTTACCAGGAACCATTAATGTCCCACTTGAAACATACTGTAGTGGAATGAGAAGTATTGGGCCAGAGTCTCAACTGGAGTAAAGTGGCATCACTCCCCTGAAGGCCATATAGCTATGCAATTTTACACCGGCTGAGGAGCTGGTCTACTAAGCAGTCAATAGGCCAAGGGATTGAGTGGCTCAGGAGACTGGTGCTTGGGCTCTGTCCTTTTTCTACTTTCAAATCTAGCCCAGACAACCTAGGCTGATAGCATTCAAAAGTCATTCCTCTAACAGCTGTCCAGGGGCTTGCCTGAGAGGAGTTAGTGAGTTTTAGTCCACTGCATAATGCAAAATTTCCCTAACTTTCAAAAGCTGAGCCCACACTTCAGGAAAAACAAGTTTTTCCCTTCCTTCCCACTCCTACAACCTCACCATGTATTGTTATTGGCTAATACATCTCACCACTGGTGTAGAGCTTCAGAATATGATCCTCCTTTCTTACATGCGTTGGTGAACAGTGATGCAGTTACCAATGTTGACATTTAAAGTATCATTACCATCTGAAATGAATGGGACAATTCACATCTCAGATACTGTTTCAGGCTTTCTGCAAACCCAGGCAGACACTGCTGCAGCAGTTACATTTGCTTTATATTATGAAGGGTTTTTTTTTTTTTTTTTTAAACACCAATAACAGGTAGACACTTTTTTTAAAAATTACCAACAAAACTCTAGATAACAATTGAAACCATTCTGTGACTCCCAGGTAGTTGTCCAGCGCCCCTCCCAGAGAGGGGGGGACAGCCCAGACTTCAATACACACTGGCCTAATGCACAGGTTTCTATGTCATAAAAGCTAGTATCCCAAGTGGCACTGATTGTCCTCCTTGCCACTAATCTTAGCAGAGAGATGAAGAATTTGGTTTTAATGGAGGCCAACCTCCCCTGTCACCCTTCTAAGTCAGGGTTGAGTCACGTGGGCAGGGTACAGTGTGTGGGGAAAGCTACCATTTAACTGTTCCTTCTGCCAAAGGACTCCAGACCAATTTCTGAATTTCTCCCTCCAGGCATATTTTCTCTGCCTAATTCAATTTGTTCCCATTAGCAGCAATAATATTTAGCCTTTTCCATAATGCAAGGACAAGTGAGCACTGGATAGAATTAAAAGGCAATACATTTAAAATGAATAAAAGGAAACACTTATTATAACAAATAATTAACCTGTGAAACTCACTGGTGCAGGATATTATTCTGGAAATTAGTTTAGTAAGAATCAAGAAAGGACTGTGCATAATAAGAGTAGCATCTGGAGTTACTCTCAGAAGAATAAAAACTAGATGGCTTAGCAGACCAGAGACTGGCCTGAGACAGTGTTCAAGATGTGGATGTAGATTTAAACTTTGCTGAAGTTTAAGGACTTGTCTGGATGCTGGATTTCATTTTAGGGCTCATCTCTACTCAACCCTTGAAATTAAGTGTTCCAAGTAACAGTAGATCAAATTGTGAAGTCCTTAGCTAAAGTAAAAAAGTAATGCATACAAGGCATAGCCCCCTACCTACTACTGCCAATCTGTCCTACCGATGTCAGTGAGATCATACACATTAGCCAACAAAGTGTTGGCATGATTGGTTCCTTAACACTCTCAGACTAAACTCCCACCCATTGATTTCAAAGGGAGTTTTGCCTGAGTAAGAAATGTGAAAAGAAAACTAAAGCCCCTTTGCAAAGGTAACATCAACTATCCAATTAATGCAACATGCCCCCACTGACCAGAGTGAAGAAACCATCAAGCCAAAATTTGATGAGGATGTCCCAGGGATAGGAGATTAGTGAGAATCTGGATCATGATTGGCTCTGATTTTCTTCAGAGCTCTGATATCAGTACAGAGACTAGATTTAAAAAACCACACCCTATTTCTTACCTACCTTCTTTTCAGTTTTGTTCCCCTCCTCCCCCCAGGATAATGTGTTACTTATTGATGTGACTAGAACAGAGTATAATAGCAATAGCCTGTATTTGTGCAGTGCTTTTCACGCTAAAGTGCCCCAAAGTGCTTTCCAATCAAAACAATACACAGAAATGATCTCACCCACTCTTGGGTGAGGGTGGCAACTTGTTAGAAGCTGCCAACATTGCATTATATTGTCATATCATTTATTATGCCATCACTATTTGAAACTGCGGGGGTCATTTAGGTGGGAAGCACATAATGACCCCAGATGGAATTTCATTGATGAAGTTTTGTTGTGGTGTTCTGAATTCAGGGAAAGTATGTTTCTGTTCCATACATGGGGGCTAAGGCTTAAGTTCATGTACTGCATTGGCAATGTAATGCCATTAACTTCTACAGAGCTGCACCATTTGTACCTGCCGAGGCTCTGACTGCTACTGTACATACCTGTCCACACATACATAGACATCTTCTACCCTTTGTCTGTCTGTGTCTTGTAGAGCCTCTGAGACATGGGCTGTTTCTGTTCTATGTGCAGCACCTAACACAATCCCAGTGAGACTCTTTAGGCTTCCATTGTAATATCAGCATTAACTAACAATAAAGGATACACACACGTTTGTGTATGGTACAGAGTTTGACCACAACCTGATTATTGCTTCACACTGTGATAGTTAAGTGGATTCCAAAACGGGCAGTAAATTGGTCCAAAATGAAGCCTTGAGAATTGGCTCATTTAGCATATGATAAAATCTGCCATGGAGAAAGATTTGACTGCATTGCTTCTCCGCCCTCCGCCCCACTACCCCTAATTTGGATTCATTTCCCCCTTAAAGAATGATCACATTATTATATTATCACATTATGCAAACCAAATATCACAAAAAGACTGATAGTTAACAAACAGACTGCTAGATTAGGGCTTGCCTGTGGGATTCAGCCTCAGCCAGCCTACTTATCTGCCTCTGATCAGGGCAACATATCTTTATCATTCAGCAGAGTGAAGCAACATACTAGGGTCCCACAGGAGCCCAGCAGCATTTCAATTACATACCTTTTTTTTTTTATTGCTTTGCTGAAGTAATGCGGGTCCCAAGCTTCAAACTGCTAAATATTAGTTGAAGTCAGAGACAAATATGGGCTAATTACAGAGTAAAGCGGAGTCCAAATGTACATTCCAGCATCAGAGCACAGCATCTCAGTTGTGAAACCTTGGTAAGTATTCAGAGACAATATTTTCCTCTGGACTTCCTAATTGCTGTGCACTTTTTATCATGATGGGATATAAAACAATCCTGCCTAAAACGCACAGGGGGCTTTTAGAGGTGAAGAGCATTAGCCAACAAAATGGGCATGCTTTTGTATAGAAGCATAAGATTCATGGCCTGGGAGGAACAGCTCGGTCTGTTCCTCCACCGAAGGCAGAAGCTGAATTACAGTTTGGTGCCCACGAACAATGGACTCGGGCTGCACGCTCTGGGTGGAGGAGAATACAGCTGGATGTGTGTGCTGAGCTGGAGTGAATTCTGAGCACAGACCTGCAGACATAGGTCAAAATTATTGTCCATTTTGCTTTCCTAAACCATGGCCTTCCTGAGTGCACAGTAATGCTACTGCTCCTGGTGTCCCAATCTACTAAAGTCCCAAAAGCAGAAATACAGGCCATGTTGCTACATTTGCAGCTGACTGAAGTATTTGCATCAGGTGCAAGGAGTCCATGGCAGATGCCCTTAGGCAAGGGGTAGGGTCAGAGGAATTCACCCTCTAGCTCTGTCCAGGGTGCATATTACACACATTTGTTTCACCCACTCACCCCATCCCCTGCTCTTTGTTTGTAGTTACAGCTGATCCTTGACAGATCATCACACACAACCTGCTCAGCTCCAAATCACTTCCTGCTGTGCACCCATAATACACAGATTGGAAGTAACTTTACTCCAGAGAGCCAATTAGTGCAAATATAGGCCTGGTAATTACAATTTGATAAGATCCTTGCTGCTGATATCCCTGGGCAGATAAGGCACCAGGAAGCGCTCTCTCAACACGACCTCAGTGGGAAGTTATTAGAGCTTCACCACATCCCCTAAGCCTCCAGCACAGTGCCCATAGTAACTAGGCAAACTGGATGAAAGAACCCCAGCTGTGCCCTGGCTGCCTACTTCCGGACAATACAAGATCCTTGGGCACACCAATGATTGTCCTGCATTGGATAGCTCCATTCCCATCCTTCGGTGCAGACCACTGCATGGGCCCATGAAATCTGGAGCTTCCGACTCATGCCTGGCTTATCCTCTGCAATGTCCTGATCAGCGATGAGCAGGTCTGAGCGGGCTTGTTTGCTGGTCTGCTTGGGTACGTGCCATGATCTTTGGGAATTTAAAAAGTGAATCAGGATTTGTATCATATCTAACTCTAGCAATGACTTATGTCTACACTACCACTTATGTTGGCAAAACTTACTTTGCTCAAGGGTGTGAATATTCCACCCCCCGAACAACATAAGAGCTTCTCCCACCGACATGCTACCACTGCTCATTGGGGTGGATGAAGGATGTCTACAGGAGCGCTCTCCCCCAATAGGCCTAGAGCGAGACACCTTACAGTGGTGCAGCTGTAAGCTCTCTCGTGTAGACATAGCCTAAGGGTAGGCCTACATTAGGGCAGTGTGAAGAGTACAGACACTGCATGCCCAACCAGCATGGGTGTAAATAGCCACCTAGACAGTGAGGTGCTGCTAAGGCAAGTAGCGTATAGCCACGCCAGAACCCCCGGGTACATATCCTACACAGCTCTCTCCACACTGCCTTGCACCTCTCCACTGCTTTTAGCAGTGTTGCATCCTGCTGTCTCCCATCTGCCACATGTGTACATGGACGCAGCCTGACTTTCCCTGCAGCGTGTCACACAGCCCCTACTCCACACCACAGGTGTGCTGGGTGTGGGGCAGGACACAGTGGGGGACTGCGGTTGCTTTAAGCCACCTTGGCAGTTCCCATATATGCTCTAACTTTTATTGTTTGCCCCCTTTGTGGGGCTTGGAGCAGGGAGTCCAGAGCCCTTGTGGCAGCCTAAACCTGATGGGGGGGCCTTCTGCATAGGTGTTATTCCCACTCCCAGGCCCCTGTAAGCTGCCAGAGTGCCCAAAGGGAGCATAGGGCCTTAGGGAGGTTGGGACCACTTCCTGTGTGCAATCACTCACCCAGAAAACTGGGTACAAAGCAACTTGATCAAGGCCCTGATCTGACATCCATGGATGGCTGTGGGAAGGATGCCATTGACTTCACTAGAGACGTAGGACTGGCTTCAACCCTGGACTGAGAGTGATCACTAGTGGTTAGTGCAGTGGACTGCTAGCACTCAGGATTCCTGAGTTCTATTCCTGGCTTTGAGGAGTGCTTCAAAATTTTAGAATTAGTAGAGCTCATCCTTCCACACTTCATTTTTATTCATAGATGGGAAGAGGCAAGCAAGCTTTCCTGCATCAACTCTCAATTGGCTGCTTAACTAATTACATTGAACTAGCTGAATAAACTGAAATGAAAAATATTCTCTCAACCTGCAGAAGAAGCTACTACTATCAAAAGCTGGTTTAGTACTTCAACACACTTTGAGTCTCTGCCTCAGTTTCCCCGTCTATTGAAGGGGAAACAGTGATGCCCCATTCATTAACGATTATGAATGTGTTAGGTACATTATTTTTCACCTAAGGCTCCCAAGGACCTCTCACTCCAACACTTTGTGGGGCTCTGGCATTATTAATAAATAAAATGCCAAGAGTGATGTGACTACTGCACAGTATTTCAAGGATTTTTTAAAATTAGTATTAAAAAGTGAGCCCCTGAGAGTTTATAATCTGAACAAGGCAGACCTAGAACATGAAGCAAAGCAAAAGAAAAGAGATAGAGTCCTAGTCTATAGCAAGAGGTCATAGGATATTTTATAGTAGAGCGAAGGAGTGGAAGTCATGGGTGATGATGCCCTCCTCAGCTGCATCCCTATCCCTGCACTTCTCTAGCATTACGGTTTGTGTTTTCAGTATGCTTGAAGTGTGTGGATTTAACCAACCCGTTAGAGTAATTGTTATAAAATTAGAAGCTGTATAATGCTAGGAACATAGTAGTAAAAGATCCTAAACCTCCCTGACTGTTCTGGTTGTTTAATGTCTGCCTATGGCTTAATTACATCATCAATCCCATTAAATAATGCAGTAACTAACCAGGATCTAATGAATACATAGCAACGAATAAATTGAACTTAAAGTGTAACTTGTATCCCTTTACAGACAGAAAAAGGGGAACAAAGATTCAATATCTGCTAAGTAAAAAAAACAACCCATAGCAACAGATTCCTCATGAATTAAATGAAACAATTTCAGTGCCATTTAAGGAGAATGCAGTAGCTTCTTTCAGCAAGGGAGACAAGGGCAGCACACTCAGCTCTCAGCAATCACCAGTAATAAACCTGGCACATGCCTGAGATTCCTGGGACATCACTCCACATTGCCCTAATAAACAGACTGTGGGGATGTAGAGAACAGACTCTGGACCCCCATCCCAAATGAAGTCACCAGGGCTGCAGAATCTCTTGGGGGGGGGGAGGAAAAAAACAGGTCCAAGGGGTTTCCAGCTGGGCCCCTAAAAATAGAGACACTTGCAATCAGGGGGCCCTTTTGGAAATTATTAGTAACATTATGATAGTGCCTAGAGATCAGGACCCCACTGTGCTGGGTGCTACACGGACACATAGCGAGAGACAGTCCCTGCTCTGAAGAACTTTAGAGTCTACAGAGACAAATGGTAGGAGGATAAAGAGGCAAAATGACTTGCTGGAGGTCAGAACAGAGGCAGGAATAGAATCCAAGTATCCCGAGTCACAATCTAGTGGAAGCTCCACTAGACCATGCTACCTCTCTGCTTTAGTTCTTTGGGCTTTAATCCAGGGCTAGGAATTTCTTGTCCGAGGGGAGGCTCTTAGAGCTGGATTCCCCAGCCTGTGATCCCCTGGCTGCTCGGCAGCGTGTACTCGGAATTGCTTTTTTAAGCTCAGTGAGGCAAGTGGGTGGCAGGCCGTGCAGCACAGAATGACGACTCATGAGCAGCTGAAAGGCAGCGAGGAGGAAGAGGAGGAGGAGGAAAGGCAGAGGCTGTACAGGAAAGAAGAGCTGTTCGTCATTATGGAGGAGAGACTAGAAAGAGCAGGTCAAACCATAGGCAGGAGCGAAGTTCCAGCACCATGTCATCCCAGGGCTTTCCAATAAGAAGCTGTCGAGTGGAGGCACATACACAATTCAAATGTTTGTCCCCCCTTGTTAATCGGTGGGACTGTGCCTGAATGAGCAGGCACTGCCCTGCCCAGAGGGTCTGGGGCTACAGGAAGGGGACCGATAACACTGTCTCCCTCTCCTTTGAGCCATAGGGCCCAGTTAAGAGCTTCCCATATTCACAAACTGCCTGTTGGTTCACACCAACCCTGTGGCCTTTTGGCTCAGCTACATGGGATGTGGTGAAAGATGGCTCCTGCACATGTGAATCCAGCTAATGCAGCCCCAGGATCCCTGTGTGACAAGCTCTCCTGCCTCTCCGTGGATCAAAAGGGGCCCAAAGAACTTCCTTCCTTGGAGGTTTTTAAGGCCTGGCTTGACGAAGCCCTGGCTGGGATGATTTAGTTAGGAATTGGTCCTGCTTTGAGCAGAGGGTTGGACTAGATGACCTCCTGAGGTCCCTTCCAACCCTGATATTCTATGATTCTATGGTAACCAGATATAGAGTGGAGGGTGCAGCACATGAGGCCTGGCATCTGAGCCGCAGTCTCCAGAAACATTCTGCTTGCAAGTTGCTGATCTAGGTCGGGCATCCACAGGGGTGTGAAGCAGCATCTTCAGCTACCTGTTGGAAGTACTGCACATGTTCCCCCAGGGTTAGCCTTGGACTTCCAGCTACTATGCACCCATGTTCCCACCCACGCCAGCAATCCCCCTTCACCTCCACCATCCCACCCTTCTACCTGCCAATCTAGGGTCAGGATTCTTGCTGCCTCTGCACCTTCTCCCACATTCACACACCCTTAAAGAACAGCAGAAGTCAGGCCCATGGAAGTCCAGCCAGATATTGCTGAATGTTAATCGTTTCACTGAAGTGGTCTGATTATCTCCTTAGCCACATAATCCCAATGACCCTGCATGGTAAGTACAGCCCCACAGTCCTCTGGGATTTGTCCTTTTTCTCAGGACCTGGAAAGACAGTTGTGCACCCACCTCACCAGCAGGGTAACAGATTCAGAGCCTAGCAGCTCACTGCCACATCTGGAAATGCTCCAAGTAACAGAAGGAAAAGGAATTCAAGGCAGTGTGGGATTCTCATTTGTTTGTCTGTACTCTTCCCTGCCCCCTTTATTTCAGAGCCACTAACACAATCTCATTTCAAACCACCTCCAGCCAGCCCATGTATGTTGCTATTGGGGAGTTTGAATCATTATCAACTATCATGGGGCAAATTGACAACCCAGAGCTGTCTACCTGCCTGGCAGCCATTCAAATGCAGGGCTAGTCAGACTCAGTAGTGACCAAAAGCCAGGCCACTGAACAATCAAACACCATTAGCACAGTTGGCCCCATTGTTGGCCATACACAAGGTAGCTTTACCAGGACAGTCTTGCTGCCCTGGGATCTTCTTTCAGGACATCTGGACTGTCCCATTTCACTAAGGTGTATGTTACTTAAACTACAAAATGTTACTTCAAGAGGCTTAGTGGCACTGAGCAGAATTTGCTTTGTTTATCAGGAGCAAACAGACCAGTGGAATGAGAGTCCACTGTAATGAACAGTGTTTGGAGTGAAAAAAGACAACAGAGTCAGCACTATCAGAGCAGTTACTTTGCTCAGAGTGAACAATGGCAACACTATTAGTGTTCTGCGATAAGCTCATTTACACACCTGGGCCTTGTCTACATAAGAACATTGCACTGGTATAACTTAAGTTGGGAATTTAAACTGATCATTACATTGGTGCAAAAGGTCACAAAGATACTTATTTTTGGTGTAAGTGGATTATTTTAGCTTACTTTG